>NC_138553.1:36887789-37487789 GCF_964273705.1 Natrix helvetica | reverse complement strand
TCTTTAAATTCATGAAGAAGATAAATGAGAGGATGTATGCTTGCTATTATATTTGGGGTAATGAATTTTGAATTTGTTTATGATGTCTAGCAGTGGAATATTACTGAGGCAATACCTAAGAAGTTTTATGATCTTATTTGTCCTCTATAATTTCCAAACATCAACTGCAAGATATATCGGTATTGCAACTTCCAGAATTCCAAAATAAATTGGCATGCTGAAAATTATAATGCACGAAGATGAAGTATTGTGCTTCAGGAAACAATATATTTGTTTTTTTCTTTGCTACAGCCACAGAAATATGAAGTTAACTTTGTGTGTTTTCTCTTTCGATCTTCATTAGCAGCTTTGCTCTGAATGATCTCAGATACTGTATCTCATGATACAGATAGGACTAACTTTCTCCTGCACCTGCTGCTGTTTCTTGAGATGTTTACTGATTGATCTGGAAATCTGAATCACTTCCTTATTGTATCTGTTCTTTCGCATATTATTTTTAATAACACAAGAATTCTTCAACTTATGACAACAATGGAGTTTGCCAATTACGTGCGTAAGTCATGTCTGTTGTAAAATGTGACCAATCCAATTTCATGACATTTTTTGTGGCTATCATTAAGTAAGTACGGTGGTTTTTAAACAAACACCATGGTCATTAAGTGTTATTGTTTGCTATAGGGCAGTTTTCCAAAACCGATACTGATACTGGTTTTCAACAAAAATGTAATTTACAATCATGCGACCATGGAATGATGCATACAGACGTAAATGCGGGGTGGTTGTTATGTGTAAACATGTGACTCTCTCTGTATGTCGGGTGCTACTGGAACTTCAGAACCAGGTTGTAAGTACTTTTGAGAATTCCATTGTAACTTTGAACAATCGCTAAGTGACTGGTCATAAGTCGAGGACTACCTATAAAATCTCTGCATTTAATTTGCACTAATAACCCATTTCTATTATTAACACTATTTTCTACTCCTTTCTTTGAGCATAAAGTAAGCTTGCTTGCTTTACTGTCAAGGAAACAATTGGTCCATTGCTGGGAGAAAGTAGCAAGAAGATAACAAGCAACAGGGAGAAAGCAGAACTACTTAATTCTTTTTTTGCATCTGTCTTTATACAAAAGGAAAAAATAGTCCAACCTATCAAAAACAGCACCACAAAAAAACAGATTAGGAACACAAATTAAAATAGGGAAGAAAATGGTAACTGAGCACCTGTCTACCATAGACAAGTTCAAATCACCAGGACCAGATGGATTACACCCCAAGGTTCTGAAGGAACTGGCAGATGAGATCTCAGAACCACTGAACTATATCTTTCAAAGATCCTGGAGCACCGGGGAACTGCCAGAGGATTGAAAAAGAGCTCATGTAGTTCCCATCTTCAAAAAAGGGAAAAAATAGATCCAGGAAACTACAGACCCATCAGTCTGACCTCAATACCAGAGAAGACTCTGGAAAAGATAATCAAGCAATGAATCAGCAAACACCTAGAGGCAAACAAAGTAATAACCAAAAGCCAACATGGGTTTGTCAAAAACAGACCATGCCAGACTAATCTTATTGCATTATTTGACAAAGTGGCAAAATTAGTGGACCAGAAGAATGCTGTCAATATAATTTACTTGGATTTCAGTAAGGCATTTGACAAAGTAGACCATAACCACCTATTTGATAAAATAGAAAAATGTGGGTTAGACAGCATCGCCACCAGATGGATTTGTAACTGGCTGACCAACTGCACTCAACTTGTAGTCCTCAATGGAACTGCATCTACATGGAGGGAGGTATGCAGTGGGATACGCCAGGGCTCTGTTTTAGGCCCAATACTCTTCAACATATTCATCAATCATTTGGATGAGGGGATAGACGGGGAACTCATCAAATTTGCAGATGACACCAAGCTATCAGGAATAGCCAACAATCCAGAAGATAGGCTTAAAATACAGAAGGATATTGACAGACTTGAACATTCGGTGCTATCTAACAAAATGAAATTCAATTGTGAAAAAGTAAGGTTCTACATTTAGGCAAGAAAAACAAAATGCACCGGTACAATATATGTGGTACCTTGCTCAATAGTGAAGACTGTGAGAGGGATCTTGGAGACCTAGTAGACAATCACTTAAATATGAGCCAGCAGTGTGCAGCAGCTGCCAAAAAAGCCAACACAGTCCTAGGCTGCATAAACAGAGGGATAGAATCAAGTTCACATGAAGTGTTAATGCCACTTTATAATGTCCTGGTAAGGCCACACTTGGAATACTGCATTCAGTTTTGATCACCACAATGTAAAAAAGATGTTCAGACTCTAGAAAGAGAACAGAGAAGAGCAACAAAGGTGATTAGGGGACTCAAGGATAAAACATATAAGGAATGGTTGATGGAATGGATGGAAACTAATCAAGGAGAGAAACAACTTAGAACTAAGGAGATATTTCCTGACAGTTAGAACAATTAACAACTTGCAGTGGAACAACTTGCCTCCAAAAGTTGTAAATACTGCAACACTGGAAGTTTTTAAGAAGAGATTAGATAACCATTTGTCTGAAGTGGTGTAGGGTTACCTGCCTAAGCAGGGGGTTCGACTAGAACAGTGTTCACCTACTGGGGGTCCGTGGACCACTGGTGGTCCATGAGAAAATGTGGTGGTCTGCAGAAAAATTATTTGCATTTTTATTTTGCACTAAATCAGGGGCCCTCAAACTACGGCCCCTGGGCTGGATATGTGCAACAAATGCTTGTGTTGCTGCAGAGAGTCTCCCCCTTCAGGGTCTTTTTTGCACGTAGGAAGGGGGTCATAAATTCTGACTTGGGGTCTGCTTCAGCCTCCTGGTGTGGGGCTTTGGGCAAAGTCTGGAGGGAAGTGCTGCTGGTGGCGAAGAGCTGGAGGGCCTTATTCCAGTCAGACTGCATCATGGTCTGGAACTGGCTGACTATCTCAGCCTGCTGAGCCTCCAGGCGCTGACACCTGGCCTTGCATTCCCTGCAGGTCTTCTCTCTGCTTGGAAAGCCTATGCTCGTAGTCCTCAGCAAGGTGCTTCTGCTGAGCCTCCTTCTTGGTCAGATCCAATTTGAACTGAGCCAGCTGATTTGCCAACTCTTTCTCATGGTGCTACTTAGCTCCAGCAACTGCTTCCTGTAAGGAACCTGGGTGGGCAGGTGAGGAGTGGCAAGTAGAGGCTGGCAAGGCGCCCCTTGACGTGAGTGACATCAAGTTTGTCACACCCACCTAATCACATGACCACCTTGCCACACCCACCCACCCAGTCATTAGGCAGATCATATTAGTGGTCCACGGAATTTAAAATTATGAATTTAGTGGTCCCTGAAGTCCAAAACGTTTGTGACCCCTGGACTAGAAGACTTCCAAGGTCCCTTCCAACTCTGTTAAATTAATTAAATGTTAATTTAATAGTTAATCCAAATAATTTTGGGCCACTTTTATTCAAAGTATGCTTAAATCTGAAGGTGAATTGCTTACATAAACAGCATAATTGCTACTATTATGGCAGGCTTTTAGGCATAATACTGTTACTAATATTTTTCAATGAGCGATAAATTGCTTTGTAAAAAGATATGTAAGTACTTCTGACATTACTGTGGTTTATAAAAGTATGATGTTGGCTGGAAAGTACCTACATTTTTATACAGAAAAGTTCAGGTTGCTATTCTAAGAAGTACACATATAGAAAATCGGTTAACAACTGACATATTGATTTATCAGGGAAAAATATAGAAAAATTAACTTATAATGCTTCCTTCTGTCCTAATTCTTTGTTGTTGTTGTTTGCCTAAATGTTAACATTTAGTGAGGATATTAAGTCATATGAAGACCTTTCAAAAAATAATCCAAAATGAAGAGACCCCAGGATTATTATTTTTTTAATGAAGGGACACTGTCCATTATACAAAGTGCACACTATTATGTTTCTGTAGAATTGCATTAGCCCAATAAAAGCTCAGAGAAAAAGCTCAGAAGGTCAAATGTGGTAGACTAAGGACAATCTCTAGTTTTTATCCCATCTTAGAGAAGTTAATTATCCATACTAATTTGATTAGGGTCTAGATATACATGCAACACACACACACACACACAGACCATATACTGGAATTATTTTTAAATCTTTTCCTCGACACATGAGAAAAAATGCTACAGTCTTCAAAATGAGTGTTATAGATTGGTCAGATGGGCTTATTTTTTTAAAAAAAAAATACCATTCCAAAAATATAAACTTCCCAGCCTTTTTAGTTACTGTAGTAAAATTGCAATTCTTAGAATAGAGGAAAATGACTGTTACTCGGTGTTAATAATGATTATCTCCTTACGAAGCCATTTCTAAGAAAGAAAATATTAATGGACAAACAGTGGTGGACCATTTTGAAATATTTTAGTGACTTATTTTAACCAAATTATGGTTCTCCAAACTTGGCAACTTTAAGACTTGTAGACTTCAATTCCCAAATTCCTGGCTGGGGAATTCTGGGAGTTGAAGTTCACAAGTCTTAAAGTTGCCAAGTTTACAGAACCCTGAGCTAAATGGAAGGATACAATACGAATGAGAACAAAACAGAACAACCCTATTGGACCAGCCCTATATCCATTTAGTCCAGTAGAGGTGCCTTCAGGAAGATTTTTAAAAAGTCAAGATAGTGGGCACAATCACTCTTTTTGCATGCATATATATATATAAATATATATAAATAAATATATATATGCATATATAAAAAATTTTATTTTTAATGTTGCCTTTTTATATCTTCCTCCCATATTTAGGCATACCATATTTAGGCATATTCACTACTTCCTCCCATATTTAGGCATACCAGGGGTTGTAACACAAATACATACCTATTTCCCTGGCTCAACTGATAAGGAGGCGAGGCTGTGGCTTAGTGGCTAAGACTCCTGCCTAAGATATAATACAGCCCAGGTTCGAATCCCAGTAAGGGTATGGCTAGCCGATGAGAGCTAATTAGCTCGAAATAGATCTATACTAGTCTCCCTTTATTTATTTATCAGTACAAATACAACACAAATATAAAAGGCAACATTAAAAATAAAAATATGGTTTTCTGCCTGCATGGTCTTCTGTGATAAGCCGAAGGACAGAAAGAGGGAGTAGTGACCTTCCTCCCATATTTAGGCATACCAGGGGTTGTAACACAAATACATACCTATTTCCCTGGCTCAACTGATAAGGAGGCACGCCTGTGGCTTAGTGGCTAAGACTCCTGCCTAAGATATAATACAGCCCAGGTTCGAATCCCAGTAAGGGTATGGCTAGCTGATGAGAGCTAATTAGCTTGAAATAGATCTATACTAGTCTCCCTTTATTTATTTATCAGTACAAATACAACATATATATAATCGCTTCACAGTGCTTTACAGCCCTCTCTAAGCAGTTTACAGAGTCAGCATATTGCCCCAAACAATCTGTGTCTTCATTTTACCTACCTCGGAAGGCTAGAAGGCTGAGTCAACCTTGAGCCGGTGAGATTCGATCTGCCAAACTGCTGACAGCCAGTGATCAGCATAAGTAACCTGCAGTACTTCACTGTAACCACTGCACCACCACGGCTCACCTTGTTCCTGTGTCACACAAATGCTTGGACTTCCACTGTCATCCTCAGCAACAGATATTTATAGCAGAGGTGGGTTGCTGCCCGTTCGGTCCGGTTCAGCCAAACCAGTAGTGGAAGTCAGACTTGGGTTGCAGAACCAGCAGTGACCCAGGCCTGCCATGCCCCCGAACCGGTTCCCTCCTCACTGCTGGGCCAGTGCCATTTTGGATTTTAGTGACTGCGCATGCACAGTTCACTGTAAATTGTTCTGCGCATGTGCGCAGAACAATTTACATTGAACAGCAATGTTCACGTTGCGCACATTGTGCGCGGGTTGCAAACTGGTAGTAAAACCAGCAGCAGCCCACCTCTGATTTATACCATACAATATGTTAAAATTCAGAAGGAAATAAAACTCCATTTGTATTAACAGCTATTGATAGCCTAATTGTCCATAAACGTGTCCAATATCTTTTGAAAAGTGTCCAAATTAGCTGCCATTTCTGTGAGCTGGCAGGAAATTCCACCAATTATCTGTGTGCATATTTACATCTCTCAGCCCTGAATTTTTCCATATTCACTGCATAGCATCAAGTGCTAACAGTGTGAAAGAGGAAGGAAAACTCTCTCTCTCTGCATTATTAGGGCACACATGACCTTTTACATCTATTTCATAATGTTCCTTATTTCCGTTTAGGCTAAGAAGTTCCCATTGTGGTAATATTTCTTCAGGAGACAGTTGCTCTAGCCTATAAGTAATTGGCTGCCCTGATTTGCACCTTTTCTAACTGTTGAACTAGAAAACTTTAATACTTTAATTTAATAGATCGGATTTTAAAATGTTGCGCTCTCTCTCTCCCCCCCCCTTCCCTCCCTCTTTCCCTTCCCTCTCTCTTTCCTTCCCTCTCCCCCCTCTCTCATATTTATATGGCTGACCATCTCACAAAAGTGTGACTCTATGAGTTCTAATAATGCAAATTGGAGAAGGAGTTCAACTGGGCACCATACAGAAGCTGTGATATTGGCTTGGCTTAAAATAATTTGAGAACTGCGGGTATGTAACGGCCACTTCTTCTAGGGAATTTAAGAATGGTAGATGAGCTCTCCTGTGCATTTTTAGCAATGTAATCCCTTGGGGGAGGGATGAAATTCTACTCCCAAGTATTTGAAATGGTAGACCTGGTCAGTCTTGTGGCTGCCTAATCTCAGGAACAGCTCCTGAGTCCTTTGGCAAATGCCATGATTTTAGTTTTCTGATAATTGAGTCCAAGCTGATTTTTGCAGTACTTCTTGAGATTAAGCTGATCTTCTTTGTGCAATTAATCTCAGTGGTCTTTTAAGACCAATCAGTCTTGAAAGTCTTGATGCATTATCTGCACAGATTAAAACGGCAAATTCCTCCAGCAAGCTTTGGAAGTAAAAGTCTGTGTGGGAAAGATGGGCCACTATGGAGTCGATATAGAAATTGCATAAAAGTAGGGCCAATATGCAGCCCTGCTTTATGTACTTCTCACTTTCAATGACATTAGTGAAAAGCCTTTGTTCTACAGCATAGAGGGAGGTGGTATTGCAGGAAGTAGTAAAAATAACAATATCATTTGTGGAATACTTTTTTGTAATAAAAGGAAAGAGCACAGCATCATAATTAAACAATACTAATATACCTAAAGAAATGATACAGTGGCAAATAGTAAGGGTTAGATATCTACAACAGTAAGTATGGTTTTTCACCAAGGTCCTCTGTTCCGGCGGGAACAGAGGTTTGATTCTATTGGCTGAGAGTCTGACAACTCCCTATAAAAGAGCTGCTGTCAGACCCAATCTTCGCTGGATTGTTCACACTTGTTGTTACTGTTAATAAAGAGCTGTTGCACTGTTAGGTTGTGTCTGCCTATCCATTGCCCGATCTAACACTGGCGACGAGGATGGGATTGGAAGGCAACTAGGCGAACCAAAAAGAGCACAGAAAATCCAGCAAGTTATCCAGCCCAGAGCTCAGCACGGCGTCAAGTGGCCATTTTCAAGCGGCAAGCTTAAATCGCCCTCTCTAACAAAGAAATGGCCATACACGCCCACTGACTCCGTATGACCCAGTCTCTGATCACTGGGAGTCATATATGCTCCCCTTCAACTGCTTCCTAGAGGCCAACGACACTGCGGGCATACCAGACGGCCGGAAAAAGAACATGTTCCTTGGGTACTGTGGCCGGAAAGTGTTCGACATGGCAAAGAACCTGTCAGAGCCGACATCTTTGCAGTCGGTTGCCTGGTCCGCACTCCAACAAACACTCAAAACCCACTATGCACCGAAGCCATCCAAATACGTTCGCCGGCATGAGTTTAATACCAGAAATCAAAAAGAGGGTGAAACGATAAATGATTATGTGGCGGCACTCCACAAGGCTGCCGCATATTGTGAATTCAGGGACCTTGATGATCTGATTCTGGACCACATAATATGCGCGTACGGGACATTAGTCTGCAAAGGAGGATGCTGGCATGGTCAAACCTCTCTTTGCAGATCGCCCTGGAACGCGCCACACCACCGGCTGAAGGCCAACTCAGGAGCCTGGCAGAAGCCCCCTAGACAATCTGAAGGAGACAATAGAATCACCTACCACACATCAATCGGACAAGTCCGCACTAGGCGGCCAAAAAAGCTAAGAGTCACCATCCGAATAGAGGACTCTCCATGCGAGATGAAGAGAGACACAGGGTCTTCTCTGACAATCATTCCTTGGGCAACCCTGAAGAAGACTATCCCTAGTCTCACAAAGCAGCACCTTCGCACCCCTGATATCCACTTGAGAGACTACCAGGGGAACCAAGTCCCCATCGTGGACCAGGGCACGTTCCGGGTGAACTTCAAACAGTTCAGAGGAAGACTCCCAGTGATAGTGGTCAGCAGCAACCTGCAAAGCCTCCTAGGGCTAGATTGGTTCCGGCCCTAGGCCTTGAGGTAACCGGCATCCACACCGTGGCAAATGTCCCAACATTGAACGCTCCAAAAGATGACGGCACTGAGGCCATCTTTAAGGAGTTTGAGGACGTCTTCGGCCCGGGCCTGGGTAAGTATGTGGGGACCCCAATTTCTTTCAATTTGAACCCCAACATAGTGCCAATATGGCTGAAACCCTGGAGAGTGCCTTTCGCTCTCCGTCCTAAAATTGACAGGGAAATTGACAAGCTCATAGGCCAGGGAATCCTAGAGCCGGTCGATCACGCACACTGGGAGACCCCTATAGTGACACCTGTCAAATCTGATGGGTCAGTCTGCATCTGCGCAGATTAGAAATGTACAATAAATAAGGCGCTACAACAAAGCACGTACCCTGTACCTATTGTACAGCACCTCCTCCATTCACTAGGCCCTGGAAAAATTTTTGCGAAATTAGACATGGCGCAGGCATACCAGCAATTGCCAGTAGATGGCACTACAGCAGAGGCCCAAACCATTGTGACGCACAGGGGTGTCCTGCAATTCGGCATTAATATCGCCCCTGGACTGTTCCAAAGCGTCATGGAATGGCTTTTGCAGGGGATACCAGGAGTCGTCCCCTATTTTGATGACATCTTGGTATCGGCTGCAAACGAGGCACAACTTTTAAAACGTGTATGTGCAGTTTTGACAAGAATTCGAGAAAAAGGCCTCCGCCTTAAAAAAGAGAAATGTAAAATAAATGTGCCAAGGGTTGAATTACTGGAGTATCTCATTGATGGCTCTGAGATTCACCCGACCTCTCAAAAAAATTAAAGCCATTCAGGACGCCCCTACACCTCGCAATCAAACCGAGCTGCAGGCGTTCCACGGGCTCCTTAACTTTTATAGTGTCTTTCTACAACAAAAAGCCACCGCTGCTGAATCCCTTCACTGCCTCCTAACAAAGAACGTGAAGTGGTCCTGGGGAAGAGCCAAAGCTGCCACATTTGCCACGGTAAAAAGACTTCTGTCGGCCCAGTCTTTCCTCGTCCAATACAGCCAGACCCTGCCTTTGGTGCTGACCTGTGATGCTTCACTTTTTGGCATCGGAGCCGTCCTCAGCCACCACATGCCCAATGGAAGTGAACCCCCCATAGCATTTTATTCCAGGACCCTATCTGCCACAGAAAGGAACTATAGCCAGTTGGACCGTGAGGCTTTGGCTGCTGTGACTGGGGTAAAAAGATTTCACGAATACCTCTATGGGCGGGATTTTGAACTCATTACCAATCACAAACCGCTTTTGGGTTTGCTGGCTGAGGACAGACCAACTCCTGTGTCACTATCACCACAAATGACAAGGTGGACTATTTTCTTAGCTGCTTATTCCTACCAGCTGGTGCACAGACCTGGCATGACTTTGGGGCATGCAGTCACTGCCCATTGCCAGTTGAGTCGCTGCCTGTTGCCAGAACTCCTCGCAGACCCTACCCCTGAGACACCAGTTCTGCTTATTGACTGTTTGGAGACTGTTCCTGTTTCATGTGGGCCGCTACTAGGCTAAAGACTCCACTGTAAAACAAATTATGAACTGGGTGTGGAGGGGATGGCCCAAGGGGCCTGTGGGGTCTGAGTTCAAAATGTATTTTTCTAAGCGTGACGAATTGTCTGTTGTTAATAGTTGCTTACTGTGGGGGGACCGGGTTGTTGTTCCACCGAAACTGCACATTGCAGTATTGGAAGCTTTACATGTAGGGCATCCTGGGATTGTCAGGATGAAGTCCCTGGCAAGGAGTTACATGTGGTGGCCTAACATGGACAGGGAGATCGAAGAATGGGTGGATACCCGCAGACCGTGCCAGGAGTCCAGACCAGTTCCCCCAGAGGCGCCCGCTAAGGAGTGGGATCATCCTCAAGCACCATGGTCTAGGGTACATATAGACTTTGCTGGCCCAATTCACTGCCAAACTTTCTTAGTAGTTGTGGACGCCTACTCGAAGTGGTTAGAGGTAGTCCTGATGACCTCCACAACAGCAGAGGCGGTCATCAAGGTACTATGGAGACTTTTCTCTACACACAGCCTGCCCGATGTCTTGGTCTCAGACAACGGCCCCCAATTCATGGCCATGCCGTTTGAGACCTTCCTAGCAGCCCAGGGAATTCGGCATGCCCTGGTCGCATCATTCCATCTGGCTTCCAATGGTCAAGCGGAACAAATGGTGCGATCTGCAAAAGAGGCCCTCTCTAGGATGGGCCCGGGAGATTGGCAAACACAGGTTGACCATTACCTCCTAATTCAACACATCACTCCCAGTGGTGGCACTGGGCGTGATGTGTTGAATTAGGAGGTAGCCCCTCTGAGCTTCTCATGGGTCGCCGGCTAAGATCCCACTTAGACTGGCTACACCCAAATTATTCTGCTGCTTTGCCCCTAGACTCCACAAGCAAAATTTGGAATTTTAGCATAGGGGACTCGGTATACGCCCACAACTATGCTGGGGGAACTCTGTGGATTCCTGCCACAGTGATAGGCATCACTGGCCCTCGCTCCTACCTCCTAGAGCTCGAGGATGGTAGGAATTGGAGAAGGCACATTGACCAACTCCATGGCCGCCTCTCCAACTCCAATCTTAGACCACCAGTGGTAACTCCTGCTCGAGTTAGTCAAAGCCCTACCCAAACGGAGCAACCACTCACTCCTCCTACAGTCAGCTCAAGCCCGAGTTGTCCGGAATACTTATCTGGTGGTGTTGCAGGCTCGCAGCGAGCTCCGAGCAAATCGGTTCTAGAATCTGTGGAAGATTCCAGGAGCTTCCACCAAGCGGAGCTGCAGAGCAAACAGGTCTGTTCAACCTGTCCAAAGGAACCCCTCCTACTGAACTTCGCAGGTCCAGCTAGAAAACCAAGGAGTCTACAAAATACCATGCAAAATCTGCCCGGCAACATATATAGGACAAACAAACAGGAGAATAAATGCACACATCACAGAACAAAAGAACGCAGTAAGAAAAAAAGAAAAAACTTCCTCCCTTTTCCAGCACCTTAAAGCTACAGGACATGAAATCAATTTTGAAGGACAACAATGCACATACAGCCAGCACCAATCAGCACCAATCTAGCAATCATGATACAACCACACAACCAATTACTCCACTTACTGAAACAAAGCCAGCACTCCATCCCCCCACACCAAGATTTACAGAAAGACGGCAGCTCCGATCGCATTTTAAGCCAAAAACAACAGCCTGAAGATGGCGAGTGAGACCTCGCTGAAACATTGCCAAGACAATCTCAATCTTACATGGGAAAAGACCCGAATACAATATATATATAATTTGTTTGCTATTGAGATTTAAGATTGAAACTTTGTGAGATGTTATGTCTACCCATTTCTATCATGTAAACTAGCAGTATAGGTAATGATTCAAGCAATAAGATAATAGAACCCTTTGAAATATGGATGTAGAAAAGATTACTATTATGGGTTGAATGAAATGAGCCAGTCCTCCAAAGGATGGATAAAGATACAGATATTGTGAAAAAATATGGAAAAGGGATATTTGGAAGACATAACATGCAATAAGAAATATCAACCACAAATACAAGAAAATGTTAAGAAAACTATAGCACTGGTAGTGGTGTCCAGTATAGCTGAAAAATCTACATACACTATTTGATATACATTAATATAATATCCTTCTTTTGTTCAGTGACATCAAAAAAAAAAAAAGATGATTATCAAGCTCTGATAGGAGACAGCACTTAAGACAGTATATACTCAAAAGATTCAAAAACACTCACAGGTTCACATAGCTTCATGTTGCCAAATGGCTAAAAATAGTATATTTATGTTTCTTTTATTTTACTTTGCCTAAAGATAGATGTGGAAAAAAAATCTCTTATTCTATTATAAGTTCTGTGTCAGCCTCTGCTTTGCTACTTGCTTTCGGCTGCCATTGAAATGGGGAGGGGGTGATGTGGTATTTGGGAGGGGAAGCTTTTAGTGCAGGAGTGAGTGGAAAAGGGAGGTTTGTTCTCACCATCTACTGCGCATGCTGCAGATAGTGGATTTGCCGCCAAGGCCAACTGTCCGGCATACCAACCTGATGATGCTTTTTGAAGATGAAACCCACATGACATCAGTGGGGTGTGTGGACTGGACTGTGGGATGGGGTTGCCAGGGGGAGGGAGTTGGGTCACATATTGATATCTATAATTTCGCACGCTTTTGCCTCAGATCTTGCTTTTCTTAGCTGCTATCTACTCATAAGCAGTAAAAGTACTCTTAATTCTAAAAAATGGAGTTGAGTGGTTTCTTTCTTGGTTACTGAGGGAGGCTGCCTTGACATTCTGTAGAGCACAATCATTTCAAGAAACCACTCCCACCTACATACAGTGCTAGAAGTTATTGTTAGTGTTGTCCAAATTGCATCACATTAGTTCTACTTAACATAAACACACTTAAAATGATGTACAAGCATCGTCCTTGAATTGGTCCATTCTCTTTGCCCTTATAAAGGAACGTGGGTGGAAAGCTCAGGATTTGCATAAGGCAACTGCTAATTATTTTTATTAATGTGTAGCTTAGTGGCATGAGATGCAGTTTAATATAGTTAAACTATAGTTTTAAAGTATAGTGGTTAAAAATAGTGGGCTAGAAAACAGGAGACTGAGTATTATTCCCGACTTTAGGCACAAAATCTAAGAAACTCCAAAAAGAGTCTCCAGTCAAAAGGTCTTACTGGTATTTGTATTACATAATAAAACAATTAATTTGGGGGGAATTTTAATGTCAAATCATTTGTTGACAAAACTTCTGTTATTTGGGATTTAGCAGATATTACAAAGTCCTGGTTGAAGATGGGGATGATGATCTCTCCCACGTCTGTCTGCCAAGGTAGAAGAATATAAGGAGAAAGCCTTCAGACTTCCCCACCTTACTGTCATGCTGAACAAGCTGAAACTAAATCCAGATATGATGGTGGTAGTATTGGTAAGAAATAGAACTAATATTTGGCATTTTGGTGAAGTTTTCTCTGGGTGGAGTTATATTTCTTCAAAAGAAGTAGGTTTGCAGTTTGGGAATATTCTTTGATTCAGTTGTAGATTTTGTATCAGGACGAGTATGGTATCTAAATATCAGGAAGACTCTAGCAGCTCCTTTATAGACCAAAAGTTTCGTTATGAATGCAAAAGATTTTGTGAGCTGCTGCTTTCATGAAGTTTTCACAGGGTTTTATCCTTCCTATTGATCTGAAACGTGCTGCCTGATTTTTTGTAATCCTTAACAGTTCCTGGTGGCAGTTATGGTGATGAGCACATCTAGACAAGAGTGGTGGGTTTCAATTTATTTTACTACCGGTTTGCTTGTGCGCGTGCGCTCCTGTGACACTTCTGCGCATGAACATAGGCGTCTGGGCGATTGGGCAGAGCCTCCTGCCACCGCCTCTACCAGTTCGCCTGATCAGGGGTGAACTGGCAGAAACTCACTTCTGCTACACAACTACAACTAGTGCACCCACTGCAGTTCTTCTGAAGGTGGTTCTTGACCTACAACCATTCATTTAACCACTGTTCAAAGTTACAAGGGAAACTGTAACAGCACTGAAAAAAGTGACTTATGACCGGTCTCACACTTAAAACCCCAGTCACTTGAAATAATTCAGACATTTGGAAACCGGCATATATTTATGATAGCTGCAGTGTCCAAGGTGATCTATTCACCGTTTATGATCTTCCTAGGGGATTCTGAAAATCGGGTGTGACTCACTTAATGACCATATCATTGAAACATGTTCAGAAATTGCAGGCATGTAAAATGCAATGGCTAAGCTACTGTTTAGTGTAAGGTTCAGGGTTCATATAATTCCTCACTGAAAGATCAGCTGGCTATCAATCACCTTCCAGGCAAAATTTAAGGTTTGATTCCTAAAGCACTAAACAGCCAATCTGCAGGTCAGTTTCTCCTGATATAAAGCTGCCTAACTGTACAGATCAGAAGTGGTATTCAGCCAGTTCTGACCAGTTCTAGCGAACCGGTAGCGGAAATTTTGAGTAGTTCGGAGAACCGGCAAATACTACCTCTGGCTGGCTCCGCACTCATCTATTTGCTGCCTCCCAAGTCCCAGCTCATTGGCTGGGCCTTCTGTTGTCCTACACAGGTGAACAGAGCTGGAAGGCAGGTTAGTGGGGTGGGTAGGGAATAGGGATTTTACAGTATCCTTGCCCTGGAGTGGGGTGGAAATGGAGACTTTACAGTATCCTTGCTCTGAAGTGGGGAGGGAATGGGGATTTTGCAGTATCCTTCCCAAGCCATGCCCACCAAGCCACACCATGCCCACATAACCGGTAGTAAAAAAAAATTGAATCTCCCAGATCAACAGAGAGAGGTGGCTTAAAATGCTCCTGTTACTGGAGGCTCTTTTATCCAATACACAAGGAATTACATTTCCTTGTATGGTTGTAGAATGGTGCAGTAAGATACAGCATTTGGGAATTTGGTAAAAAGAGCTATCTTCCACCAATATTTTTTAAATATTTGTTTTTATCAATATTTTAATCCATATACATCTCAAAAGTAGTTTATGAGAGAATATAAATTACAACCTGGGGCAAATACCAAGTCTAGTAACATAAAGGAATATTTATATTAAAAAAAATAATGTATGAACCGAAATTTATGATTTATGGGAGTTCATTACTCACTTTGCTTCTGGTGTGAACATATTATGCTATTTATATTTTAAAAATTGCAATTCCTGCAACACATTATTTTTCATGCTTTGTAAATGAGTTGTGTTACTATGATATAAAAGTGACTCTGCGATTTGACTGAAACTAAATTGTTGAAATCCAAAATGGTAGTTCTATGAATAGTATCTACAGAATCTACAGGAAAAGGAAAAGGCTGTTCAGTTAGAACTTGAAAAGAAAGGAGGAAATAGTAGGAGGTTTATAAATATTTTTTTTTTCAGTTTGAATATGCAAAATGAAAAAAGCTTTGAAGTTCTCTAGAATTTAATACGTTCTGATTAAAAGATAAACCAAAATATCTCTCTCTCTCTCTCTCTCTCTCTCTCTTTCTCTCTCTCACACACACACATCAAAAGAAATATATCACTATCTTAAGCATGTATGCATGACAATGAATTCCATCAGCTTCAGTGGGACTTATCATACATTTCAGAATAAATATGATTGCTAAGAATGGGACTGAATTTGAGAAAATCTGAAATTTAGAAATTCAATCAGTACCTTCTTTGTTACAGCCAGAATTTGATTTTTATTATAAAAGAGATATGGTATAATAGACAGTTTCAGGGATAAATTGTAACACTTGTGGTCAAAATGACTGGTCTCACTGCCCTTCTCCACTAGTTCCACATACGGCACAATTTTCAGGCAGCAGAATCATTGAGCAAAAGAAAAAATAATGACCTGCTTAAGAACTTAAAGAGTTTGAAATAAATAGCAGATAGCTAAATAAAATTGATCTAAGAAAGTTATAAACAGACTAAGAGTCCAGTTAAATTTGGAATGTTGACTTTCATTTTAAGATTGTGGAATTAACTATTAAAAATATCTTCTTGCGGGAACCTGATCTTAGGCTAATAATATAGATAAGTGGCTTTATGATTTTAGAAACTGGACTAAAATTTCCAAATAGATGGGAAAAAACCTGGGCCTGTACAGACATCAGGATTACTTCCGATCTCCGCTCCTTCCGTGTACAACTGAAGACCCACCTCTTTCAACTATCTGGCCTGGCTCAACCGTAATTTTCTCGTACCCCTCCTGACTGTCTGTTTTTAACATTTTGAATTTGGATTGTACATGGGGTTTTATAATTAGGGTATTTTAATGGTTTTTAATTGTCTATGTATTGTATCTGTTAACCTCCTCCGTACATGTGTGTCTTTGTATTTATGTATGTCATGGGTTTATGTAAATGTTATATGTTTTTTACTCCATTGTACGCCGCCCCGAGTCCTATTCGGAAAGGGAGCGGCTAATAAATTTAAATTGATGATGATGATGATGATGAATGGCATGACACTTCCAATCATAACACTGGGAATATTAAAGGAGATATTTGAAGAGTAGAGCTAGAAATTAGTAGGTACAATATAAATGGTGTCAGTAATAATGTCTAACTAAATGGGTAGATTATGTTCAAAATACGCTAATGAGAGAATGACAGTTGTGGAGAAAATTTTGCCTGATGAGACAAAAAGAATAGAAAGTTGAACCAGAAATGACAAGAGAATGATTTGGAAAAGGACCATTTTATCGGACATGTACAAACAAAACTGGCTAAAGTTTTAAAAATTAAAGGGGAAATACACATGATACATCATGACAAGAGAATGATCTGGAAAATGTTTTCTTATTGGGTCTACAATAGGAGTCCCAAATAGTGCACCAGATCTGACTGAGGTCGTGTAACTCCATCGAGCACCAAAAAAGGTAAAGATCCAGAAGGTTCCAAAACCCAGAGCCATTCAGTCTTCCCAGGATTCAGATAAAGCCTGTTGTTTCCTATCCAGACCCCCACAGCTTCCAGGCACCAGGACAAGACAGCCATAGCATCACTTACTTTGCCAGGGGCAGAGGGATATAATTAAGTATCATCAGCATACTGATGATACCTTACTCCATGGCAACCGATTATTTCACCCAAGCAGTTTCATGTAAATGCTAAGTAAAAATGGAGAGAGTTTAGAAACCCATATTGTAAGGACCAGAACCTCTCAATCCCATTTTGTATATGTATAAAGAGGTTAATATGTCAGTAACTCCCCATGAAAAGAGAATCAACATGAATGAATCAGTGTTTCCTCATTGTAGCCAACTGTGGGATATTTTTGCCTCAGCAAACTGTTATTTCAGTGTTTCTGTATGGTTTTTTTTATCTTATCCAAAAAATTATGGCCTGTCCCGCTGGACAAAATTGTCAGGACCTGCTGTCTCAACAGAGTGAGGAAAATCCTCAGGGATGATTCACACCCTGGTCAGCACTTCTTTATTCTCCTACCATCAAGTAAGAGATATAGAAGCATAGCCAGCCGAAACGAATAGGCTGAAAAATAGCTTTTATCCATAGGATGTCAGACTTCTGAACATAACACCACAATTAGGTTGAATATGATAGACTTGCAGGGCCAGCGCAATGGACAACGTGTTCATACTGATGTAATATAATATAATGTTACATACATATAGGTGTATGGGAATGTGTGTTAGTTTTTACTTATTTGGACTTAGGGATTCTATTTCTTTCGTTTATTGAGTTATTGAGATCTATTTTGTGTTTCGGGCGGGCTGCACCAAGGAAGGCTCATTCAATTTCACAGTGCACATGTTGTGCATTGACAATAAAGGTTTGATTTGATTTGATTTGATCTTTATGATCTTCTATATTTGAGGCAGCTTTGAGCAATAAAAGTTAAAGTGTTAAAAGTTGTGCTTTGTTACTCCAGTGCAGCCTTATAGACTTATATTTTTATAAAGGAATGTTAAATCCTCTAATACTGGTGAAGCCCTTAGAGCTACTAGACTCTCAGTAGGTATCAAGTCACGTTAAAGGACTTGGACCCAAATGTCTTTCAACTTATAAGGAGCATAAGTAATAACCCTGTACCACTGTAATTATTGAATATTGATTTTATCTTAATATGACTGCAAGATTATGCTTCAAACTGTGTTCAAATGGACCTAAGCAGAACAATTGACTCAAGGAAACAATGGCAACTATAAGGAAGTAAAGATTATTAGGGAGCACTTGCTACCTTTAACCTTTCAAATTTATGTGACCAGAACAATTATTTTGAGAATCTTGAAGGATCTTATTAATGTCATGTCAGCATCCATTCTATTCTCCTTAAGATATCATAGAGCTCATTGTCAAAGGACAAAATCAGAACAATGCATTTCTTTATTCCAAGGTGGGAGGAGAAGACCTGGGTATCAGCAGAGTGGTTGGCTTGATACTGAAGCTGGACAATACTTTGGAACAGATTATTAAATAATCAGTTTGTGAGCATTTAGAAAACAAATGGATTGTTTGGCAGGACTCAACACAGACTTATCAAGAATAAGTCATGTCAACTAGCTTTATCTCCCTGTTTGATAGAATCATCAGTTTAGTTAATCATAGGAATGTAGTGAACATAATGCATCTTAACTTTAGCACAGCATTCAACGGTCTCCTACGAGATTTCTAATAGACTAGATGGGAACGTTTGGGCTAGACTATGCTATCAGTAAATGGATTCAGAACTGGTTGAATAAGTGTACATTAATGGAACTGTGTAAAGCTGAAAGAAGGATTAAGTAGCGTACGAGAAGATTCTACATTGTTCAACATACTTATAAATGACTTGGATTTGGAACTGGAAATTATATTTAACAATTTTTCATGAATTAACATGGAGGTAAGGGGATACAGCATCATCTTGAAGAACAGTCTGAACAACCAGGAAAACAAGTCTTCAGATTGGAAGATACATTGATAGATTGAAAAATGGTAGAAAAGTGGCAAGATAAGTTTCAACTTGCCGTTGAATATGCAAAGTTCTATATTCCAAGCCATAGGAATAGAAAAATCAAAGCCATAGGAATAGAATGGGGTGAAAATCAAAGCTATATGAATAGAATGGGGTGACATACTTGGCAGATGTAACACAAAAAGGTTTGGGGTATCTTGAAAGATCAAAATCTGAACATGAGCCCAATATGTGAAACAGTTACAGGAAAAGGAAATGTAATTTTCTGACAACTGGTATCAACAGTTGTCTAGAGTCTAGTGTCAAGATCTAAAGCGTCAAGATCTAAAGAAATAATCATTCCACATGATTTTGCATTGGTCAACTGAATGCCCCTAGACGGGGGGTGTCAAATTGGCAGCCTGCGAGCCATATATGTCACACACACACACACACCCCAGCTCCATGAAGGGGAAAAACATCACGTGATGGCAACGTTTGACCCCCATGCCCTAGAATATCTAGTGCAGGGCAGTTTGGAAAGACACTGACAAAAGGAAGGATGTCCACAGAATAGAAACCAAGATGGCAAGAAATTTGGAAGGAAAATTACAAGAATACTTGGAACCACTTGGTATTTTTAGCCTGTGCAGCACTATAGAAGACTACAGTGAGATATAATAGCCATTTCCACATATCTGCTGGCCTGTCTTGAGGAAGATGGACTGGAATTGTTTTTTCCAGGAGACAGGAAATAAAATAATGGTTTAAATGAAAAGGGGGTAGATTTCAACTAGGCATGAGGGGGGGATGTATTGGAAAAAGCTGCTCAACAGTGGGGTAGAGTGCTTGGGTAGGTGGTCTCTATCTCAATGGAGGCGCCTGAAGCAAGGCTGGAATGGCCATCTTAACATGCTCTAGTACAGCGTGGCTCTCAGCAGAAAATTGAACTAAATGATCTCCAAGCTACTTACATAAGTCTGAAAACAGTTTTCATCCACATGGACCATTTTTGTCTCTAGTTACTTAAAACCACAGGTCTATTGAGGGCAGATCAAGCCTGCTTGTTATATCGCACCAGGGCTGGTTGGTTGGTGCTGTGAATTGCTAAAGGGGGGAAATGGCTAGAGGGGGGAAGTCAGCCTTGGCACGTTTTTAGAAAGAGCACCTCGCGGCAGGGCCTGGGCGGAGCGGAGGCCAAGGACAACAATTGAACCTTCTGGCACCAGCGAGGAGACCCATCCACACACACCCACACACCCACACACACCCTTAAATAACCAGCTGGCCTCAGCTCCGCCAGGAGAACGGCACACATCTGCAGCAGCCTGTTTCCCGCCTGGGTGACAGGGAGCTCGAGGGTTCGGGAAGAAAGCGACAAGCACGTGGAGCGCTCCGGCTGGCACGCCCTCAGCAGGAGGGAGGGAAAGGGGGGGGGAGAGCCGGGGTCGGCCCTGCAAGTGAAGGAGGCGAGGCGGGCTTCCCACCTCCCGGGGAAAAAGAGGAACCGATGAGGCGCGAGGCAGCTGAGGCACAGAGGAAGCCACAGAGCGGGGGAAGGGCAGCCGCGGGAGCGGTTCCCTGCTCTTGCGAGGGGTGGGGCGGTGCCGCAGCTGCTGGCATGTCCGTGGTAGCGGAGCCTCTCTCGCTAGTCGAGGAGCCCTAGGTAGCCGGGGCTGACGGGGCACCATGGCCCGAGGGTCGGGGGGCACGAGAAGGTATCTGGCACGCCGTGACCCTGGGAGCTCGGCATTGGCCGCGCCGCTGCTGCTGCTGCTGCTGCTGCTAGCCTGGGCTGCGGCGGGGGCCCGAGGTCAGGCCCCCCTCGAGTTCCCTCGCGCCGTTGCCAACCTGGCCGTGAGCGGGGAGCGCTTCCTGGTGGCCAGCGGCAACTGCTGGTACGAAGTGGCGCCTTCGCTGGCGTGGAAGAAGAAGCACTCCTGCGAGGGGTCGGGCAGTTCCTGCGGGCAGCCGGTGGCCTCGGTCAACAAACTGTTGCTGCCCTTCAGTCGCGACCGCCTGCTCACCTGTTGGACTCAGCCGCAAGGCGTCTGCCGTCTGCAGAACCTCACCGATGTCAGCAGCTCCAACGAGACGTTGGGCGAGGAATTGGTGACCTACGCGTCGGAAAGCGCGGTGGTCGGGTTGATGTATTGCGAGGACGGCGAGGACTCGCGTTGGTCGCTGATCGCGGCCACCACCCATAAACTGAACAACTGCCCCGAGGACCCCCCGGAGAGCAACGCCAACAAGGCGGTCTTCCTCATAAAAGAAGGCGAGAAACGCGTGGCCGAAAACAGGCAGGTGGCCATGAAGAAAGTCTACAACCTGCACTTCGAGGATGCCTTTCGCTGGCAGAAGTACTTCTTTTTCCCTTATTATAACAATGACACCATGCAGGCCAAGATGCTCATCGCTCTGTACGAGCGAAACACCTTCAGACACAATAGCCAGATCCTGCGATGTGGCGGCAAGACCAAAATTCTTTCCTCGGCGTACCTGGAGCAACGCGGGCTCTGGGCCGGGATTTTCGGCTCAGCCTTAAGTCCCGCCAGCCCGACTTCCACGGGCCTTTGCATCTTTGCGCTTGAAAAGCTGCTGGAGAATGCGAAAGACTGCAGGTTCAGACAGCCCGTCTCTTCCGAGTTCAGTTCGGAATCCGATGCTTCAGACAAATGTGTGAGTACCTTGGGTTATTTGTTGGCCAGATGCTTGCCTAAATCAGTTATATTTAGGGTCGACTTGTTTTTATTGTAGCAAGCTATGCATTTATGAGAGGCAGAATCCCCGAAATAATATTTTGGCAGACTGCTCCCCACCCCAAAAAAAGGCATACCCTTCCATCCTTAGCAAGCAGATCACAAAGGAGGCCAAAACTGAAAGGGAAGTTTAGTGATTTCTGCAGGATCGTGCCATGGTGGGGTAAGGTGTCTTTTCTGAACGAGTGATTCACTACTGTATTTTGCAGTGATGAGACACAGCAGATTCTTTCATTGATTTCCATACTGTTATTGTATTCTTTCCATTGGCTTCAATGAAAAAAAAAACCCCAGTAGATCAGTGGTTCTCAACCTCCCTAATGCCGCGACCCTTTAATACAGTTCCTCGTGTTTTGGTGACTCCCAACCATAAGATTATTTTATGTTTTCCATATTTTTTTCAAAAATATGTGTTTTCCAATGGTCTTAGGTGACCCCCGTGAAAGGGTCGTTCGACCCCCAAAGGGGTCCCAACCCACAGGTTGAGAACCACTGCAGTAGATAAAGAATGCTTATGCAATGAGAAGAAAACTAATGGTATGAGACCCCGGGGTTTGGAGATGCTTTAAAGCAGGGGTGTCCAAACTTGGGAACTTTAAGACTTGTGGACTTCAACTCCCAGAATTCCCCAGGCTGGCTGGGGAATTCTGGGAGTTGAAGTCCACAAGTCTTAAAGTTCCCAAGTTTGGACACCCCTGCTTTAAAGGTATCAGTGAAAGGAGAATCTTTGTAGCTCAGGGTTGAATGAGGGGTCTTTGGTGCTCTCTGAGCTTGGTTGTTTTCTTGCAGGTGTTTCATTACCCAAGCTAGGTAACATCACCAGGATTAGCACTAGTACCAAAGTCCTCTCATTTAAAGGTACCATTATTCCTTTTATGGCTGTGGGAAGGGAGCACAAATAGGGAGCACAGCAGGGAATAAAATTCCATGGATGAAGTTAGGCTGTTAGGATGATAAAATTCCCTTGGAGAAAAATCTTGGCATTCATGCTTGAAACCAGTAGGTGCTCTAAGCCAAAAGTGAAAACAATTATTTTACATCCAATCTTTCCACCAATGAATAGCACTTGTCCACATCCAGATTCAATCGGACTAAAAGCTATGAGTTCTAAAGTATTGATTGGTTTTGCTGGGCATTAGGATTCCTGGGGTCTTGACTGATGTAGCTGACACTGCTATAAGAATCCTCTTCAGTTGCAGAATGAAATAATAGATTGGGAACTTTCAAATGACCTTTTTATATTGCTTCTGTTACTCTTTGGTATATTTGTAAACTCAAAGTAATATCATTTAAAATGGGAACGAGAGAAAAATAGTGAACGTTCATTGCCTTAGTTTAATCTGTGTGTGATGATAATGGTAGAATTAGGGGGAAATGTTTTTCTCCTTCAATTATGAATCTTAACTTCACGTGTTTTTTAAAGGATGGGTGATCTTTTCTGAGCAGCCTGTGACAATTGGCCTAATTTTTAATATTCCCTGAAAGAGATGCTGTAAATTCAGATATTTAGTGTCCGTTCATTTCTTGCAGCCTCTTACTTGGGAGAGAGAAACAAAGATTCGAGGGAAAAGAATGGGAGAGAGAAAGGGGGAAGCAGTAAAGGAGAATATTTTTAACTCAGGTTTGAAATGAGGGGTCTTTGGTGCTCTCTGAACTTGATTGTTTTCTTGCAGATGTGTCCTTACCCAAACAAGGTAACATCATCAATGCTAGCAGTGGTGATGTTACCTAGTTTGGGTAATGAAATATCTGCAAGAAAACAACTAAACTCAGCACCAAAGACCCTTTAAAAGGAAAGCATTGGAAAGAGAGAAATATTGTGTCCTTGGGCTGCCTTTTTTTCCTGAATAAATTTCAGTCACATTTGGGCACTAGAACATTTTTCGTGCCAACACCAAATAAACAGAATGGGGAAATGAAATGCAATCCCATTATTTTTCTGGATGTTTTGCTGCTTTTTGATGTCATCAAGAATGATACCCATTTAAAACTGTGAGGTGGAATCTTTATCTATTCACCAATTCTTAGAAAGCTGTGCTGGAATATTTAATCATACTGAAAATGCAACACAGTTTAGCTGGCTATTATTGTATTCTTGAAGCTACTTAACATTGATCTTAAATTGGTGGCTAAGACTATTTGTAATGCATTATGGTTTGCATACAAATAATACACATATCGGTAACCATAATTTGTTTTAATCATACGGTAGTTTGGATAAACTTAAATAGCCACATGTAATATTGAGTCATAATTTGTTTTAACTATCGTTTGAACATATTTGAATTAAAATAAAATCGCTGGATTTATAAACATATTTATCTAATAAAAAAGAAAATTGCATCATGGATTAGCGTAATGTGTAAATCCACCTTATTTTTCATTCTCTTACGTTATTTTAAAAAGTTACAATAATTCAAAAAAGTCAAAGCAAGAGAGAGAAGAAAATAATGTCAAAATGAAAAAAATAATTGGATAAAAGCCTATTCAAAGCAGAAACTAACATGTCCCGTACAGTAATACATTCCAGAGCCAACAGTTTCTAGCTGCAATTGCTAGGGCACAGAATTTTCTAGAAATTTTGTAGTGTCCTAAGTGTTTAACAGGAAGCATACAATTGCCTGTAGGGATCAAGTAATTTGTAAATGGAAGAGAGATTAACTCCATCCTTCAAAGATAACAGAGCATTTCAAACACACCATCTTAATGTCAGTATCTGAGTGTATGTGTAAGAGCTTCGAATAGGGGATATTATTGAATTTCCTAGTCAATATCTTTGCGAGCAAATTTTCTAAGCATGTCAGTTTGAGTGGTCTCCTAAGTAAGAGTGCAAGTATACAAGGAAAGTATTTGGGGATCCTGAAAGATTGATCCACAACCTCATTGTAGCAGAGATCTGAGGGGTTTATTACTCTCTACATCAAGATCAAAGCCTCTTCTCTTGACTTTGCTCCAGGCTTTGTCTGAGTCCAATATAGTTAAATATTATGATGAGAAACTACATTGGATAATTTGGAAGTGATTTGCTTCTTCCATGGGAAATTATATCTATCAATGCTTTCTGTCCATCAATACTAATTGGACTAGGAACTCATTCTCATAGATTTATTTGAGCCGGTACTTTAACGGGGAGAGCTTCAGATAAGCCCTGGGAGAGCCACATTCAGGTCCTATCCCAAATGGGGCTGTGATTGAGCTACAGATGCTATCTTTATATTGCCAGACCAAAATGCTGGAAATCAATCAATGTGGCTGTATTTGCTAAGCGGCATGGTAGCTCCTGTTATATTCGTACAAACAACAATAACCAAACTGAGCAGATAAAGGCCTTTGAACACCTATTTTCAATTCTCTATATTCTGGAAGTGTGAATCTTCAAATCCTACACTCCATGCACAATAATCAGACACAACACTAAGTGCTAACTGCCTGTAGCAATTAATTTTTTCAGAGCTAAAGAATTAAGACGTTTGTTATACTTTATGTGTACAGTGCTGTGGATATAAAGATATACTTATTCTAGAAGCGGTTCAGTCCAAATTTCTAAGACACTTGGTTAGAATTATTTGCTCTGTTGAAATTTGCGCCTCGTTTTCTTAAAATCAGATATGAAAAAGTTGAGCTGAACTGATTTTGGCTCTGATGATAGAGTGAATAACATTTAATATCTTGGATTCGACCCCAAAGTAGATACTTTTCATCTACTAGTCTACTTTTAACTCAACTTTATGTTGCCTATTTTAATTTTTGGAATCTGTAGTGCTTGCCATATGTCTATTAGATATTTTATCACTTTTATCAGATTTTAATTGTACTTATATTTCACAGTTTTAATCTGTTTAAAATCTAGAAATATTAATTATACGGGATTTTTAAGGTGTTTAAATAGGTCAGTGGATCTTAGATCCAGATGATAATTTTCCTAAGTAAATATTTGTTGCAGGTTATATTACGGCAATATTTCACTATTCTGTATGCATTGTTTGGTACTGCCTTAAAAACATTTTAATAAAAATCAATTTAAAATTAGCTATCAGCTGTTGTACAATTAAAAAAACATTAATTTTTTTGCTATGTCCGGTGTTTTGCAACATAAAATTCAGACAATGTCCCATGTTGATCTCACCTGAGTTTAATTATCAGCAGATGTGTGTGTGCGTTTGTATATATGATTTAACATTCTATCCAATTGTTTTGGTTGTAACTTCAAGGGATATATTCCATAGTGTGATATTATAGTTTCTGGTTTTTTTAGAATCTTTACAATCTTCTTCAAATTGGTGTATAATTTTAGTTGATATACTTTTGCAAAATTCATGTTGAGGAATTGTTATTCCTTTCAGCAATTATTCCCCTATATATACAAAATACATAATATTGTATTTTATTATTATTCTGTTCCAACTTTTCATTATCTAAAGGAGCTGAAAGTGCAATTTAGACAATTACAGAGTAGACTAAGCTGGTGCATACTAAAGACAGTTATTTTTAAGATGCAGTGGCTCAATGGCTAAGATGCTGAGCTTGTTGATCAGAAAGGTCGGCATTTTGGCAGTTTGAATCCCTAGTGCCACATAACGGAGTGAGCTCCTGTTACTTGTCCCAGCTTCTGCCAACTGCTAGTAGAAAAATAGGGACCACTTCGGTGGGAAGATAACAGCGTTCCGTGCACCTTTGGTGTTTAGTCATGCCAGCCACATGACCCCAGAGATTTCTTCAGACAGCACTAGCTCTTCGGCTTTGAAACGGAGATGAGCACTGCCCCCTTGAGTCGGGAACGACTAGCACATATGTGCGAGGGGAGCCTTTACCTTTATATATAAGAAATGTTAAAATTAGTTCAGATCTTGGATCAGATCTTTTTATATGCATAAAGAATAAGCAGATATAATCCTGAGATGACCCAACCAATATTAAATATCACTAATTTCACTGATTTCAGTTGAAATGATTTGAACATGTTTAAATTTCTATTACAGACAGTCGGTTTAAAGATACTTATTGGCAAAAAGCAAAAAATAATGACTAACTGAACATATATTGCAAAAGATCATGTGGTAAGAGTTAAGAGAGGAAGAAGAAACTTGGAATTGTAATGGTAACATACAATTTAGAAGATTTTTTTATTTTAAAGGTTTACTCAAATCTTAAGATTTTGTGTATATGCTTCGTTACATTACCACCTTATGAGAGAATATAGAAAATATATAGTTTGATTCACATTTCAAGTAAAAGTGCAAATGTTTATCATATGGGTCAAAATTATTTGCTGCTTGAGTAATATTGTCATTTATTATCTAAAATAGAAAATTTAAAAAAAGGAGGAGTGGGATTGAATAGATATAACAGTAAGGCTCTTAGCAATATTTCTTATTTAATTTAGTGATATTTATTCTATTTTTAAAATATTTTATCAAACCACTAAATTCAAATAATTCAATTGAAACTTAAAATTGTTTTTAAAAAGCAAAGTACATCACAGTATTGCATTGTAATATAATATGGAAGGAAAACAATAAGCAATAAAAATAATAAGAATAGTAAAATAAAAAAAGTGAAATTAGCAGACCATTAAAATGCATTTCTCTGGCATAGAAAAAACAATAAAAATAGCACCAGATGTCTCTCAGTTGGTATAGTATACGTTAGAGAGCACCAGTAGTCCTCAGGTTAAGACCATTCATCCAGAAACCATTCAAGGTTATGATGGCCCTGTATGAGTGGGACTTACGATGGAGTTCCAGCCATTACAGTGTTCCTGTGGTTGTGTAATCACAATCTGGGAGCTTGGTGTGTGACTTGCAATTATAGTGTTGTAGCAAGCCACAGTCATGTGATCACAATTGTTGAGATTCCCTGACAGCTTCCCGCATGAAAAGTCAATATTTTCAGTTTTTGTGTTGCATCACTAAATAATGACAGCGAGCATATCTTGAGACTTGCAACTAAATTTTCTGGTATTCATGCTGTTAGCCTTACAGGATCATCATTTATTTATTTCAATTTTAATCCTGCATTATTTATTTTATAAGTAACTCAAGGCAGTGAAATACATTTGACATGGGTTAGACTGAGAGTGTGATTGGCTACCTTTTGCTTCCCCATACTTCCAACATTTGTAGTGGTCTCCCTCAGAAATTTTAGCAATTTGCATGGAGGTATAGTATTATATATGAATCATTTTAAAGTAATTTTCCTGATCCTTGCTGATATAGTAACATGGAATTCCTTCAAAATGTAGGCCGCCATGTATCTGAGATATTAGTTCTTAAATCTGATTCCTCTGTTTCTTTGAGTGATCACATCCAGTTATTTTTAACAGAATGTTATATGTTTTAAATTCTGAAGATTCTAACCTAAGGTGACATTTATTCCTAATTCTGAAAACACTGCCTAGAAAAAATAATAATGATATTACTTAGGTTTATTTCTTTGTTATCATCCTAAGGAATTACTCTTCCAATATGTGAAAAGGCAGGATAAGGAATCTCCCCAGATTTAAATCTATTTTAATTAGATATAAACATCCAATCTTCCCAACTTTGTCTACTTGTCCTAGGGGAAGATTGTGTAACTAGATTCTGGGACCTGATAATAATACACTTTTGGGGTTCCTAAATAGAAAAGTATTTTTAATAGAGAATGCAGTGCTTCAAAAATGAGCAGCTTTCTGTTCCCGGCCATTTATTCGGCATCATAATTGTATTGGGAAGTTCCAGTATTGACAGGATGATTCTTCTTATGTTCTCTATTTAAATAATAGAATTGGTAATGAACTGTGAAAATGTGGCTTCAGTGGAGAATATAATACGTAATGAGAGTGATCTCTTGAGTGGTCTTTTATATTTAGACTGGAACTAAACATGGCATGGGTGTGCAACAGCATGTAACCCCCTTTCCCCCCTCTTTTTCATCACATTACCTTCATCTCATCCCCAATCCATATCTGAGGCAGATTAAGGCTGTCCTTAAGTGCTCTAGCATTAAAGTCGTTTCCCCCTTTAAGAGGGTAAGAAGCCATGGCAGTTGTCATGGCTTAAACAGAGATATGCATTGCAAGATATGCCAGATGCTCCAAAAACCTAAAGGATCATATTAAAGTTTCTTTTTCTATGGCTTATTTCTATGCCACTTGATAGTTACATGAGCCATTGTGATGCAGTGGTTAGATTGCAGTACTGCAGGCTACTTCTGATACCTGCCGGCTGCCTGCAATTTGACAATTCAAATCTCACCAGGCTCAAGATTGATTCAGCCTTCCATCCTTCTGAGGTGGGTAAAATGAGGAGCCAACTTGTTGGGGGCAATATCCTGATGCTGTAAACCATTTAGAGAGGGCTGTAAAGCACTGTAAAGTGTTATATAAGTCTAAGTGCTATTGCTACATCACGAACAATGCTGAAAGGACAGTTTAAGAACAACTATTAAACCAAACTGTGTGGCTTGGTTATAGAGAGAAAACCATTTTGCCAAATGGTAATAGATAATAGGCAATATACAGATAATCTAGTTCACCTTTTTCTTGTTGATATTTAGTGTTAACTGAGAATTGTGGAAACTGAAATGTAGTATAGCTGGTTGAAGGAGGTTGGAGTAATTGATCATCGCCTTGGCTTACACAGCAATGTAAAAGTCATCTGACAAATTTTAACAGTGCTGTTAAATATGAAGGCTTTTTATTAATTCCATTACAAATATAATAACACGATAAATAATAAATAATTATTTATTATTTATCATAAATAATTATTCAGAACCACGAATAGAAATTTAAGGAATACTTGCAGAACTGATATTAATAAAAGATAATAGAGGAGCTTTGTCTTTCTAAAGTAAGTTTTCCATTGTGATTCCCTGAGCCCCGGAAACAAAGAGCCACATAAAACGAAATTATAAAAGGCATTTCAAAAAAGGTGAAAGATTTTGCACAGGATTTCCTGTTTTTCTTACTTTCTTGTAGCACTGTGAAATATTAAAGAAAAAGCAACATTCAAACACTGAGGGCATCATATGAATATTAGATTTAGTTGCATCATTAGAAAAAGGACATTTTTAAAAGGTGACCCATACATTGGAAAGAAAGAAATGTATACCACTGAATGGTTTCCATTTACCTATAATTCTTTATGTAACATACTATATACATTGTTGGATTATCTGTGTTAATTTGTTTCCTCTACTTAATGTATCATGGGAAAGAGCAGTAGGAGTCTTCACTAACACATTATGAGTACTTTCGCCATCTAAAAATGCCACACATTTTTTGGTATTAAAATGGTGTGAAATTTATACATTAAATGATATCCAACCACATAACTACATTACATGTAATTGGAAGAAATATTCATCTGGTTCACTTCCAAGCCGGGAGAAAGACACTGGAAACATGCTGGCTGATTGGAAAGATGGTTGAAGTTTGGTCTGCTGATGCAATGAAGGGACTTGTTGGGCGATTCTTATTGTGGCTGACGGCTAACACTACCTTTGTTCAGACCTTGCTGCAGGGAATTTGCTGCAGGGAATAAAGCTATCTGTCTCTTTATCTCTTAAGTGCTGATATCTGCTGAGGACTATTAAGAAAGTTGGTGGCTATTAAGAGTGAGTCTGATTCCTGCCTCTAAAAAACCATGCTTCTCCATTTCTCATCCAGGGAAATATAATATTCGACCTTTTTAATATTTCTCAAAATATTTCATTCTTCTAGGACAGGTGTGAGTGCTAACTTTCTACACATGAACACCTCTGAAAACAAAATCCATAATGGGTAGTATAACCTTGTTCTACTTAGCGCCTTCCAGATATTTTGGAGTTCCAGTGCCCAGAATGCCCCACTTTACCATTACATATCACACAATGTATTCTTTCAGAACAGAATAAACTATTGACAGCAAGGAATTCACACATATTTACATTTCTGTGATCCAGACCTTCACACTTTCTGTTTTGTATGTTTCAGTCTGTATTTTATTAGCTTTAATACTCCTCCCTCCTCCTATTTTCCCACAACAATGAACCGGTGGGCTGAGAGAGAGTGACTGGCCCAAACTCACACAATTGACTTTCATGGCTAAGGAAGGACTTGAACTCAGAATCCCCTGCTTTCTTGCCTGGGGCCTTAACCACTAGACCAAATTGGTTCTTTATGTGGTCTACTTCTTCCTGTATTTTTTGGATTCACGTAGCTAGCAACAAACTAGTTAGGCTTCATTAATTAAGAAAAGATGCTTGCTGCAGTGTTTCAGATTTTTCTCTGATCTAATTATGATGATTTTTTAAAAAAAGTATATTAAATATATATTATATTAATCCTGATGAAAAATGTAATAATATTGTGTTAAGTCTACTTGAGATAAAATACCACCTAAAATCTATAATGTGGCAACTAATTTTCCTATAGATATTGATAGCTACTGAATATTTCTTCTTTCAGTTATGATTTAATGCAAGGGTGAAATCCAGCAGGTTCTGACAGGTTCTGGAGAACCAGTAGGAGAAATTTTGAGTAGTCGGAGAACTGGCAAATACCACCTCTGGCTGGCCCCAGAGTGGGGTGAGAATGGATATTTTGCAGTATCCTTCCCCTGCCACGCCCACCAAGCCATGCCCACAGAACCAGTAGTAAAAAAAATTGAATTTCACCACTGATTTAATGACATATTCTAAAGTTTTGTTTCTTTGTTCATTCTGTTTCAGGTAAAGGTTACGTGGCCAATCAAGAACTCAACTTCTCTGAGTCATTTTAATTTGGTTTCAGTTTATGCCACTGTGGTTCTAAACAAGACTGTTTTATTTTTAGGGACAGGAAATGGGCAGCTATTGAAGGTAGGTTATACCATGAATCATTATGTCCATACATCAGGTTTATGTAAAATTGCAGAAAACTGTGTTCATATTTGATCTATTTTTCTTCAATATGTTTTTAATTTTAAAAAAATAGCATTAATATAAATAATCAATATACTTAGTTTTTAAGAACTCACAAATAATCTGTGCATGTGATTTACCTTTTTGGGGGGGGGTTGGAGTAAAACAGGTTGGTGCATGCGTTTGCATGTTTGCACTATTTGCACATTTAGAGCTTCCACTTTCTGTAAATCAAATAGAAAAGTTTTTGCATTTTTAAAAAAAGATGCTTTTTTTAAAAAATACTTTTTTTTGCTATGGTACATTTGATTTAATAATATATTCATTTGATTTAACCATAGTATTTTGAACAAGACATAGAATTTACATGTGCTACAGTTTATAAACCACAGATTACAAACTGGCTAGGCTGGGCTCATACAATAAGCCACTATAACTGAAGTTACATAATGATTTTGCACAATATTGGAAGATAGCATATGTTTTACTATAGCAACAACATGTATAACTATTCACTCTTTTCAGCCTTAATATCTATCATCTATCTATCATCTATCTATCATCTTTTTATTAAATAATTTTAGCAAGGTAAAAATCAGCCTTAATCTTTTCTCACAACAGTTGTTTAAGACCACGTGGGAAAAGAAGTTGTGATGATGAATAGGTGGCAAAAGAGTACAAGACAACTCTATTCTAAACTGTTTGCAAGTTTATGCTCATTAAATATATCATGTTTTTATAGATTGTTCTTGATGACGAACTGAAGCCAAATTGTCCAGAAATTTTATATGAAATTAAGGAAGAAACACCCATTTTCCATAGACTTGAACTTGACCCTACAGATCAAAATTACATCTATCTACCATCTAATAATATGGTTGGTTGAATTCTAAATTATACTCTAGAATTCCATTTATGTGCTGTTTCCAAAGTTGTATATAAAACTTCATGTAGCCAAGTATTGAAGGCCAGCAAAGCTATTGCAAATATTCCAATTGTTTTCTAGATAAAAAGATGCTGGAATGCCCATGGAAAAAGTTTAGAGGATTATGAAAAATTACCACACACTGGATCTTTGGGGGGGGAGGGCGGGCTTTGGAAAATTATTACATCATCAGGTCCTAAGAATCACCTCATCCTAGAGCTAAGGGAAGAAGGAAGGGGAAAGAGAAGAGGGAGGAAGGAAGTAGAGAAGAGATGGAGGGAGAAAATAAAGGGAAAATAAGGTGGTGTTACAACAGGCGGAAAGGATAGTAAATAAAGCAACCCAAACTGTATATTATAACCTATTAAATGGAATAACAAATGTAGAAGAATGGCAAATGTAGAAGAATAACAATTATGTGAATGTATACTTACAATGGTATGTAAGAGAATAAAAAATAAAAAAATGGGGGGAAAAGAATCACCTCATCCTAGTAATTTAATATTGGAAATATTCCCCCTTGTCACATTCTTCAATATTCACATTCTTCCACTTTATTCCCCATTTCACTGCCTTCTATTTATCTTATTTCACATTGTGATTGGTCTAGACCAGGGGTGTCCAAACTTGGGAACTTTAAGACTTGTGGACTTTAAGACTTGTGGAGCTCTGCTGGCTGGGGAATTCTGGGAGTTGAAGTCCACAAGTCTTAAAGTTCCCAAGTTTGGACACCCCTGGTCTAGGACATCAATATTATCAGTCTTTCTTTTTGTAAGGTGATTTAGCATTATTCCAACTCTTCATTGATATAGAGTAAATGCTGTACACTAGAATGCTCAATAATGATTTAATAGGATTAATAGGGTCCATCTGAGCTCAACAGAAATTGTTATGAGCAACCACAGTTACAATTCTTCCACATTAAAACCTAAAATAGTTGATATATGAAAAATGTATGTTTTTCTAAGTATATGAAACACTCAAGAGCAATAATTAATCCAATCTTCCTAGAAATGGAAAAATGGTCTCGGAGGTTGGCCAGAATGAATTTTAGCAGTAGTTTCCTGTGAATATAGCTAGATATCTACAAAATAATTAAATGCAACATTAAAACATTAATATAACAGCTCATGAGATTTCTATTTCAGTTCACAAATAAAATATAGAGCAATGAAAATGGCTCATAAGATTTAAAACAATAATGAAAAGTTGTACTTATTTGTATGTGTGTGTGTGCGTTTGAGGATATACTGCACATGTGTGTGTGTTTTAACAAGCCAAAGACAATATAAATATTGAATGGTAATTAAAGAAAATAAAAGTAGCAAGTAGTAAGAAAAGAAAATAGAAAAAAGAAAAGAAAATATATATAAAGAAACAGTTTCCGATCTTCATAACAGTGGTTATAAATGCATTTATATTTTACCCTGTATTTCTAATATTACATCAAAAATGTCTTGTTTCCATAGTTTACTCTTCTAATCCATAGATCATTTTTTTCTTTCTACAGCAAAAAGTTCATAAGTAGTTTCCAGCTACTTATAAATGTAGATGTTGATCAAACCAGTCAATGTTGTCATTTCTACTAGTATACTACTACATTTCTACTACTACTTCTGTCTTCTTCACCAAGCATTCCTCCATTGTGTTTGTTTTAGAATCTTTCCATTTTTGTGCATATACTAGCCTCACAGCAGGGAACATCTTTAAAAATAATACCCCATAACTCTTTTTGGATTGCCTCTTAATCCCAGCAGGAAAAATTCTCTTTTCAGTTGAATGTTAATCTTTAAAATTCTTTGTATTGTTATGTGTATTTGAACTTAAATTTTTCTTATAAGTCCACCAAGCATGATAACATGACCTTTCTTGTCCACATAAATTTTGGTTGTAGATAGTCCTTGATTTATGACCATTTGTTCAGTCACGTTAAAGTTACAAGGGCATTGAAAGAAGAGAGTTTTGATAGTCCTTGAAGTTACACCTGTTGCAATACCCAGTTATTCCCAACCGTTCCCTTTATTTTTCCATTTTCAAATTCTGTTAGTATCTTCATCTTTTAATTTTAAAACTAGCTATCATCCCCAAACTGTTTATATTTTTATTAAGATTTCTATTAAGGATCTTCTAAAATTATCACCATATCATTAGAAAACACCTGTAATTTATATGTTTCTCTTTTAATCCTAGAATTTGTTCCAGAATCAACCCAGAATCATTATAAACTAGCAGCCACAGACTTGTTATTTGTCAGCCAGCTTTTGCCAGCCAAGATAAGCTCAGATCAAGTTCACAAATGGTTATTTGTAAAAGAGTGAAAAAGTGAGAAATTGGTATCAACATACCCAAAACACACACCTTATTCTAGTTTCTAATGAAGCATATTTGTTTGAATACTTCCCTATATTTTAAAGAGTTATAACTTTATTTTAAAATAGTTATTATTTTTCTGTATCTTGAACTCATAAAAATATTATTTGATTTGCTTGGATGGCTGATAAGGAATTTGCAAAATATAGTTTTTAATTTTTTTAGATCAGGAGAATACAGGTTGCAAATTGCAACAAATATATTTCCTGTAGAGATTGTTTATCTGCAATGGACCCACACTGTGGATGGTGCCACTCAAAGAAAAGGTATTTATCCTTGTATTAATATTGTAATACAACATAATTAATATTTCATGGAGAGTCTGTATGTCTGTTCAAAATTATGTACACTTTAAAAGAAAGAAGAAGAAAAGGAAGGAAGGAAGGAAGGAAGGGAGAAGGAAGGAAGGAAAGATAGATTATTTTATTTCTGTGGTTCATAGGGATTTTTACTAAGGCAAGGATTCTCAGAATTTGCAATTATGTGACCCCTAAAAATTATAAATGAATTTGTGCTAAAATACATTTCAGTATTTATTGCCACATTGATTTTCTTTTTAGATGGATCAATCAATTGATAAATTCTTTGGAACCTCTTTTCAGGGGGGTGGGGAAAGAACCTCTTTGCTCCAAAGAGCATTGGATTCCATAACAGTGTTCAAACAAAGCAAGATCTTTGCTTAAGATCTTTTAAAGTGCCCGAATGAGAGAAATCAGAATTTTCATTTAAGGTTCATTTAATTTTTCCAAAGCAAAATAAATAATGCTGTTCACATAAAACTCCCAGAAATAGCTTGCATGCCAGCTTTAAAAAGAAAATGAAGCTGTTTTCCCAGAATATAGGGATTACAAATCCACAAATTCCCTGCTAGCAATTGTGAGTTCTAGGAGTTATAGTTACACTGTTGAAAATTATATAAAGATCAATGGATTTTAATACAATCTACTTGAAACTCTTTATGTTCTTAATTCTAGGCTCCCAAAATTTCTAATTTAGGTTTTTCCAAATATGAACTTCAAGCCATTACACTGAGCCCTGGTTTTAGCTGTTTTATAAAATGATTTTTAGAATCATAAAAATCTAAACAGTACCAATATGCAACAATAAGCAAATGCAGCAGAGCATGATAATCTGATTATGCCAACCTGTTTCTAAGGAATGCTTGTATTGCTTGCAGATACAGTACAGCAACTTTTTTTTTTACAAGAATAGCTGAATAGAAATGGGGTAGAAACCTCAAACAATATTTGATGTAAAACACATCCTTTTAGCCTATTATGAGCTAAGGAAAATTATAAGCCTGTTATGTTATAAGCCAGTTATGAGTTGAGGAAAAAAATTAAAAATAGCTAGTCTAAAACAGTTAGTGTGAATTGCTATATAGAGTCAAAACATGTTTTAGTATTTCTATAACAAATATATTTGTATTTGCTTCAGCTGCACTTTAAAAGGAGAATGTTCATTTTCTAATAACTCACCTAACTGGGTAAATATTTCATACGGCAAAGATAAGTGCCTGAAAATCCACACTTCTGACAATCTTCACTTCAAAAATAATAAGGTACGTAATTCACAATTCTTTAGTCATAGATTAAAGTCAGTAATAGTAATAAAATGGTTAGCAGTGATGATTTTGAGACTATGATGATATTGTATTATTGTAGTGTTCCAGCCAATGGACCACTCTATTACCCATTTTCTTAGTTTTTACCAATGAAACCTGTTGCTGGGTTAGGGTTGTGCAATTGTACGATTATTGGCCTTTAGTAAGTTTTATAATTTCCTCTCCAAGTGTAGTAGCTATCATTATACCAATAAAATTAGATAATGGATCATATCTAGATAGTCATGATTATAATACTTTGTATTTTGATTCAGTCCAGTAAATTAAACACAATAAATAAAAGTGGAAATAGTGGAAATATAAAATTGTATATTCAACTAATATTTTTGCTGCTGTTGGAGCAAAGTATATCCATGCTCTGTAGAAAGTAACCCATGCCACAGATATTTCCTACCAGTTCTATTTATCATACCAATGCTATTTATATTTTATGACTTTCAAATTTCTAAATATTCAACTGTATTAAAAGGATATACAAAATAGATTAACGGGCCTGGCTAATTTGGGCCCCTCCAGATCTATAATGATCATAGGGATATACTTTAATTTTCAAGTAATTTTTGCTACATTTTAAACAAAAGAAGCCATGCATCTCTACATATACTGTATAATGCTAAATCATTATTAAAACTGGGAACAGAAGGAAGGAAACTTGGATAGATCCTGTTTCGTAGTTGATTATTTGGATTTAATCATTGAAGTTGCACAGATTTCAGCAGATTTCTACTTCCTAACTCACTGTCAGGATAAAATTGGCAATTTTATAGCTGGCACTGAATACTTTTATTGTTTTCAATGCTTTTATCCTTTTAGGTTCCAGTGACAGTAGATGTAAATCATTTTGGTCTTTCTGAAGCACATTCCCGTTGCAGGATGTTAAATGCAAGGACCAATGAAATTCTTTGTGATGTGAATCAACACCATCTCAATTGTTCCTGTGATATACATTTTAAAGATCTATCAGACAAAGGTGGGCTTATTTATATTTCAGCTTTGTAAGTTGATATTTCTATATCTTGCAATATCTTTTCTGTAGTTATACATAAACATTCAAAACAGTGGTGGGATTCAAATAATTTAACAACTGGTTGTCTGCCCTAATGACCAGCTGGGTAGGCATGGCTCTGTGGTCATGTGACTGTGTGGGCGTGGCCAACTCAACGTCACTCAGGTTGATAGGCGCTTTGCCTTAGCTGTTGCAATGTAATAAGGGTTAACTGGAGAGGCAGTTTCTGTAAGCAGGGAAATAAAGATTAGGCTAGAAGCAACACCACAATGTTTCCTTCCTGCCTTTTTTACAGGATTAGCCCTGTAAAATGGGGGGAAAAAGATTTCTTCCAACAACCGGTTCTCCGAACTGCTCGGAAAGTTAACAACCGGTTCTCCCGAATAGGTGCGAACTGGCTGAATCCCACCACTGATTCAAAGTCAAACTTTTACAGATTGAACTCAGTGCAAAGGGAGCTTATATTACAATATTGGCTAATTTGCATTGCGTGTTCATGATAATATGCAATGCACTTTAGATTCAGCTGTATCATAAAACATTACTTAATGTAACAATGAATTCAGTTAGGTTGTTGAAAATGTTCCTCTGGTTGACGTGTGAAAAACCTGTGTGAAAAAAACACACTCCACACTCCAGCCTTAAATCATGGAAGTGAAGCCAGCTTTAAAAAGCCCTTTCCAGATTCTACTTTCTTCTCCTTTGGCCATGGTGATGGCCTGATATATGGTTATACTATATTTACTGCATTTGATGGATTCCACTACTTCTTTACTCCTCCCATGCCTGTCAGGAAAGCAATCACCAATGACACAGGACGGGCTTCAAGGACACGTGGTTTTCAGTAACAGTTCTTTTGTATAAGCCTCCACATAGCTGACAAGGGAGTGAAGGAAGGGAAGACAGGAAGACATGAAGGAAGGACCACAATTTACCATTTTGCCTTGGACTAGAAGGCAAAAATGTAACATCTTGTCAATTTTACCTAATTTGAAAAAGAGAGAAAGAAAAAAAAAGATCCACCATTTCACTGTTCCAATGTTCTATCACGTAACTTTTTTTTTAAAAAAAAGCTAGCCTTTCATTTCTCTACAAATGAACATGTAAAATATTTCAGACAGCCATAAAGCAATAGGATGGGAGGGGGCCAGTGGTGGGTTCCTGCCGGATCGCACCGGATCGCGCGCGCTCCCTTTCAGCGCTCCACCTGGCTCATGCGCTCCCTTTCAGTGCTCCACCTGGCTCACGCGCTCCCTTTCAGCGCTACACCTGGCTCGCGCGCTCCCTTCCAGGGCTAAAACCGGAAGTACGGTCTTGCCCCGCCCCTGGCGAAGCGACGACGCCTGCCTGCGCTCCAGGCAGGCGGCGTCGCTTCGCCAGGGGTGGGGCAAGACCGTACTTCCGGTTTTAGCGCCGGAAGGGAGCGCGCGAGCCAGGTGTAGCGCTGAAAGGGAGCGCGTGAGCCAGGTGGAGCGCTGAAAGGGAGCGCGCGAGCCAGGTGGAGCGCTGAAAGGGAGCGCGCGCGATCCGGTGCGATCCGGCAGGAACCCACCACTGGAGGGGGCATTCCTGCAACAGGGAATCACAACTGAAGTAGAGGAAGCTACCTGCAATGAAATGAAGTGCAGAAGACAACATAGACAGCACTGCTAGCATGAATGTAATTTTTTTTTTGAAATCCCTATACACAACAAGAAAAGCAGTGGGAGATTGCCTTTCTGGGTGGCTAGAGGTAAGTAGATGTCAACATGGAATGGGATAACTGATCATGGCCAATATGCTATGTCCAACTCACCATGGGACAATTCAACAATTTTATTTAATTATTTTAATTTTTGTCATTCACATTTCATTTTGTCCTTCCTTTTGCATCATTTCTTTAATGATTCTATTTCATCATTTTTATGTCATTTTTGTCTGATGGCAAATGCCCCGTGGTGAGTTGGCCATGGCGAATTGTCATGTGCTGAGTTGGTTGCGGCAAGTTGCCCTAGACCAAGTTTTCCTGTCCTTAAGAGTGACCAATGGCTCATATTCACATGGCAGGGGGGGAGCTGGTTCTTCAAATCAATCCTAGATTGCACAACATAGATGATTAAATAAATTGATTCACAATCCTGGTTGGCAACTAGAATCTTTTTGAGATAGTTCCAGATCTAGCATTCTGACCTTTGCCATTATGCCACAATATACGGACTTTCCACCCAGGCTAACCTTTTTTAAAGTAGGAATAATGGTTAAACTTTCATGGGTTTCACTAGTTTGCTTCTTGAAGCCATTATCAACCATATACCTTTATTTAAAAAATACAGTCCATTAGAATCTAAATTATATGTCAGCTAATACAAACACGATTCAGATTACAAACATGTGTTTCTGGCAGAGGTTCATTTCTTTAAGTGTTTCCTGAAAGATAGAAAATCAATATTTGAACCACTTTATGACATTGGGCCTTCCTTCACTTGCTTCTAACCGCACTATAACTTGCATCTAACCAGCCCCGGCAACATTATCATTGTCTGATACGGACCTAATCCCTTGATATCATCTGAGGCAGCTTTCAAATATCTTTAACTCTTCTGGTTTTAAAGTAGGTTTTTCTTCTTACCACAACATATTTGTTGCAATAGATATAAACTGACAAGCTTCGCCAATCATTCTGTCAGGGGTATATTAAAGTGATCCCAAGAGAAAGGTTTGACTTACCTTCTCTTAACCACTTTAGAAATGTTAAGATATTTTAGGCTGATGTGGGCTCTGCCACTCTCCTCTGGTCCCTTGGCATTGTCCTCCAGGGCCATTCTGATTTGGGCAGCAAGACTGAAAGAGTTTAGATCTTTCAATCCAATCTTTACCCTTCTATTACTTGCAGATCTCTGATCTGATTCACATTTTAAATTAGTGATTTAAACCAGCAATCTACACTATAGAGCAGGGATGTCAAATTCAAAATGATACATCGTCACATGACGTATCACAACTTTTTTCTCCTTCGCTAAATTGGGTGGGGACAGGAACAACACATGACGCATCCAGCCCGTGGACCGTGAGTTTGACACCCCGGCTATAGAGGGAGGGAGACTCATCTGCAATATGAAGTCTCCCTAAAGAGCCTGTCTCCTCTTAACCAGGCTACTTTTAAACATAGAATTAGCACTCTACTGCTACTAACCCGATGCTTCAAGTGGACTGACAGGCATTTAGGGAAATTACATACAGCATGGTGCTATAGTTTAGTGAGATTGAATCTGTCATTGCACTGTATCCCATATCAGTATTATCAAGGCTACTTTTAAACATGTGTGTAGTGCAGGTATCTATCTGTAAAAGAAGCTGACTTACAGCTGGGGAGGGTGGAAGAGGTTAGCTGTGCAGCAGGAAGGAAATTCTCAGTCTGAGAAAAGTGGAGGGGGTGATGCAGCTCAAATAAATGACAGGTGCAGCAGGAGTGTTGAAACTCATCACTTTATCCTTATCCAATGTTAAGCAATGGATGCTTTTGAGTCAGCTGTTGGCATTTTGTGGAAAAGGAGGGAAATAATTCGGAGGAAATACACCAGCCCCTTCCTCTAATATGCCCTTTATAGTAATAACACATTTTCCAGCATCAGATTTGCAGCAAGTTCAACAAAGCCACAAATTTTTTTTACACTGGCATACACTCAGCTGTACTTCTAATTTCTCCTTAAGTGTTGAATAACATTTCCAAAAAACAAAGTTGGCAATCTATAAGTGAATCAACTTTCTCATATGATGTGGAAAATCTGCAGTCCATTTGAATGGCCATTTTATTGTTGGGCTGTTTTGTATTATTCATTGCTATAATTATAGTTTTACTTATGCATTATTTATAAGAGCTTTCTAGCAGAAGAAAATAATACATATTTCTTTATGAAACATATCCAACATTAAGCCATGGTATAGTAGTATTTTTCAATCCCTTGCTTTCCTGTCTGCATTTTTATTGAAGCAAAATGGACATACGTATTTTGTAACTGCCTTCTAAGATCAGTGCAATTATAAGTACATTCATATACATTAATAAATAATGTCAGCTATAATACTTTCTGGAATTGCAGTGCAATAGCTTGTGTGTGTGTGTGTGTGTGTGTGTGTGTGTATGATACATAAATAAACACACACACACACACACACAATTTTTCTGTTTTTACATCCTTTAGAGCAGAAATAAAGGTTTGTAGGTGGATTCAAGAATTCCAAATTGCTAAAAGTTTCAAAGTTTCGAAATTAGGGAGCATAAATCTATTAGCTTTTAAAATGTATGGGCAAAAACAAATTGCATAATTCTTTTTCTCAGTGCTCAACCGGATACCAGCACTGCATTAACATTGACTGGCAAATGTATTGGGAAATACATAGTAACTGATTTCCTGTGCATATTTTTCCTCATTTTGGCTTCCTTTTTCAAAGACATTATGAGAAAGGAAAACAGTATTGAATTTGGATGTAAAGTTGAATGTTGCTATATCAGAGGTGGATTCCTACCGGTTTGGCCCGGTTTGGCCGAACCGGTAGTGGTATGCCGACCTGGGTTGCAGAACTGGCAGTGATCCAGGCTGGCCACGCCCCCCCCGAACTGGTTCCCCGGTCACCGCCGCTATCTTTTTTTGGACTTCTGTGCATGCACAGAGTAATTTCCATTGAACTGTGCATTCATGCGCAGTGCGCATGCACGTGAAGAGTGCATCCAGCGTGCACACGAGTGAACCGGCAGTAACACCAGCTAGAACCCACCTCTGCTATGCCACTATATTTTAAGGCTGAAAACATTGCTCATTTGTTTCACCTACAACATGGTGGTGGTGGGGGAAATCACAATATACAAAGACCTGCAAATAGAAGCAAAATGATTGTGTCAAAAAAAGCCCCAAAGATAGAATCAATGGTACTAGGTGCCTTGGGGGCAATCCCAAAATATCTGGAGGACCAGTTGAACACCTTCGTCATGGACTAAATTATTATCAGAAAGTTGCAGAAATTACTTGGAACAATTTACATTCTGTAATGATACCTTTAAACAACAACATCTACCAATAACATCCAATTTAAATATACGGTTGAATGAACCTTAATAATACATTCTAAAGAGAAAGGTAGTAATATCAATGTAACAATTAACTAAAATTTGCATTAACAATAGACTTTAAGGTCTTGTTCAAACATAATGCTAAATAATGATTGAAAATGATATAAAATTTCAGATCCATTTTTTCCTTTCCTTCAATAAGAGTAGATTGGCAACTCTCATTTTTTAAAGTTAAATACAGTTTAATATTGTGCCACATCTAAATTATGATTAAGAAATACAAACTTTAAAGAATCTTAGCCTACTTTCTTGAAGTATCATTATAAGTACTTACACCCTAAGATCTGGACATAAAAATAAACCTCTGTTAAATGAAATTGAGACAAAACTTCAATCTCCTCACAGCAACACCAAGGAAAAGGGAGAGGAGTACCTAAACAAGAGTTGTATCTAAAAAAGTTCCAGCACTATTGATCATATTTTTCAATTGTATGACATATGGCATATTTAGTCACATCTTCTAGCTATTTCATTCCTATGCATTTGAAAAATAACTTGGTGTCTCTCTTATATAAATTATCCATCACAATGTATTTTCAATGGGATTTGCCTGGTTGCATATTGGATTATGATACCCAATAATGTTGAAAGTCTTCTAATTCCAAGCATTTTATAAATTGGTAGTAATTTGCAACCTGCAAAAGAGACCAAATTTGATCTAGAGCCAGCATGTCCAATCTGTTGTCCACATGCTGCATGTGGCCTTAGACAGCTAGTAATGGGGCCTAACAATATTGATAACTTTTAACATTATTATGTGCATTTATATATATATATATTAACTATATTATAAATTTTATATGTGGTCCAGACAGTTTTTCAATGCAGCCCAGTAAAGCCAAAAGGTTGGACGCTCCCAACGTGTCGGTTAAGGCACCAAGCTAGAAAGCAAGAGATGGTGTATTCAAGTCCTGCCTTAGCCATGGAAGCCAGCTTTGGATGACTTTGGACCTGTCATTCACTCTCTCTCTCTAAGCCCAACTCACTTCACAGGGTTGTTGTAGGGAAAATAAGACAAGGAAAGTGTGTTGGATAAGTTTGCCACCTTGACTTATTTGTAAAAATAATAAAGATGGGGCTCAACACAAGAAAAACAATTAAATTATGGAAATGCTTTAGATCTGTGACTCATTTAGGTAGTAGTAGAGATATTATACTGATTTTGTAAATATGCTATATGAAAACGGAAATCATGCTAGAAAAAAAATGACTGTATAAGAAATGCATCTCAATGGCTCAACCAAGAACAATTATCACTTTGCTGAGATAAATAGCATAAAAAGAAGTGATGTCCTAGAGGTGGAAGTGAGGAGACTTTGCTTCTCCAGAAAGTATTTTCTTGTAATTCAAGTATATTAGAAGTGAGACAATATTTTCCTAGAATTTCCTAGGAGATACTTACTATTCCAATATATTTGGAGGATCACAGTAGTCTTGGGTATCTGGAGAAATTATAGTAATTATTTTGTCCTTATTCTTTATAACCTCCTCTAGAAATATTTATATGTGCTGAGTTTCAACAAGTTTGTTTAAAAGAAATTTGGCTTCCTCTTTGGCAGGCAATTTCTGAAACCCTTGTTACAGAGAGAGGTGGTTGGGTGGATACTGCATGGGAATAGAAGAAGATGTGGTTGATAAAACTGAAAGAAATTAAAGATCCATTTTGCCTTCACACAACCATACCCTGTGAATGCAAGTTTAAGGAAGTTGCTTTAACTGTTCAGCAGTCTGCAAAAATAAAATCTGATCTGCTGAATACAGGCCATTCTTGTGGTGACACAGTTAGAGCAATTTTAATAAATATTAATCAAATCTTTTTAGTAAACGAAGGTGTAGGAGACTGAAAACAAGTCTATTAGCTTCAGTGTGTATAGCAGATGTAAAAAATCAATGTAAAAATAAATGTATAATTAGTTGTTCTATGTCCATTTGAAATTTATTACTTCTATATATTCTTTATATAGAAAGTTGATATGTGTACATCAGCTACTTATTAGGAAAAAAATCATAAAACAGTCATTTAAAAGAAAAAAAATCAAATGTTTAGGAAAACTCCAATGACTTGAGAAAAACCACCATAAATACATTTGTTTTTAAAAATTACATTAACATTATCAGTTTGGAGATCTGGCATGTTCACGAGAGATTATTTCATAGGACAGTGGCTATTATGGAGAAAGCTGCCCCTTTGAACAAATTCAGCATGATCTCCCCTATAGATGATAGGGAAGAAGGAAACAAAGATAATCCTAGAAATTGTTTCAAGAAGCCTAGTTCTTTGGAATTCTTGGTGCTTGGTTGTTTTCTAGCAGAGTTTCATTATCCAACTAAGTCAGGGGTGTCCAAACTTGGGAACTTTAAGACTTGTGGACTTCAACTCCCAGAATTCCCCAGTAAAGGAAAGTTAAAAAAAAGATATAGTTACAATATGTATCCAAAACAGCACATTACTACACATATATTGAATGAAAAGGAAAAAAGGCACTGTTGTTGTGGGGAAAACGGGAAAAGAAAGGAGTATTATCTATGTTTACTGCCTTGAATTACTTATAAAGTAATATAGATGGGATAAAAATCTAATAAACAAAAAATGAATAAATTTCTAGGTATAATAGTATGGGCATGCATATTGTGGATGTGACTCCTGGCTCCCATGGAATTCTTTTAGATTAGTGTTTCACAACCTTTTGAAGATGTGTGAACTTCAAATTCCAGAATTCCCCATCCAGTATTCTGGAGCTGAAGTCCACAAATCTTCAAGCTGCTAAGATTGAGAAAACTATTTTAGATCTTCCACCCATAACCCACTTGTACATCATATGTGAAAAATGGCAAATCTCTTACCTTCTCTGAATAGCTGGAATATGCTAGAAATTACTTGTCAGGATGAAAGCTCTGATTTCATGAGAAATACAGATCCTTTATTATGTATACTGACCTTAAGAAACTAATATGTTTAAAGAAAACAGAATGACTGAAAATATTTTTTCTTGCACAACCCTCCCCCCCAAAAGACACAGAGATCAAATAGAACAAAATCCCAATAGCACAGTTTAGTAGTATGTGAAATAAAAGTACATTTATACAACATACAACCTCTTGGATAGCTAGATAGCTGTACCATGTAATTCCTTGAATGCCAGTTCTCAGCTAAATGGATTGAAGTTTGGCTCTTAAGTGGCATTCATTCAGCCCTGGGAAAGAACTCCAACTAGAACAAAAGACAATGTGGAATTCTGCTACTCTGTTTCAAAAAAGCAGGAGAATAGGGGAATTTTTCTGCTCCTTATTAGAGTATGATTTTCCAGTCCCTGATAATCTTTGGTCATTATCTACATGGACAAGTTAGTTTTAATTGATGGATTAAATTTCAGTTTTTCTTTAACTCTTTCACATCTGAACCTTTGGGATAGGATTTCTCCCCATTCACTTGAACAAAGCACTCTTAAAAAATTTGCCAAAAAGAAGCATGTTCATATTCCCGGAAATTATATTAATGGTATTGCAAAGACAATGCATGCAGAAATGGGTGAGATCTGTATACTCTGTACAAGTGTTATGGTGCAATTGTACCATAACTTGAGCTTCTGTGCAAGGTAGTCTAACTGTAATGTTCAAGAAACATAGAACATCATTTTATTGAGACAGTTAATTCTATGTGACATATGAAACAGTAAGAGATGCGATCTGTTTAGAGGTTTATTGTTGAAGACATTTCATATTTCTTTGGTAATTCATTTCACTTGTAAGCCTTTCAGGCATCCAGTCCTGACTGAAAATAGGTTGTAAATAATATAGAATATAAAAGCAACAACAATATAAAGAAAACCTGTATTTCTAGATTTAAATCAGTTGTTTTTAAGTTATTCATTATATACAGGTTTGCAGTTAATAATATGTTTTTTTCTCATTTTTTTTTCAGTTCAAGTGTCATTCATCTCAGGAACTTGGAATTTATCAGAAATATTTGAATTTGACATCTGTTCCTTATCAAAAACGTATGATGCATTTACTAAATTTGTTTTGAATGGATTTATAATGTTCCACTTATCATTAAGAATTAGAAATATATACAGTTCATAAATGTAAAAAGAAGTATAGTCAAGGTTGTTACTGATAGATCCAGTATCAAATATTTAATATTTATAAGATGTAAATATCATGAATAGGACCTAGCCACTAGGCATTATTCACACTTTTGCTGGTGGTCCATTCTATCCTTTGCTAATTGCTACATATTCTTTTTTTAAAAAAATGCTAGATGCTCAAAATGTAATCATACACACTGCTTCTGGAATGCTGGAGAAAAAAAATGTGTTGCCTCTACTATGACTTGTGCCAAAAAAGTAAGATGTTTTGATTTTATAGAATTATAAAAATCATTTAATGAAATTTGTTCTCTTAAGTGGTCTTTGTAAATTGATTTGTTTTTATTGATTTATTTTTCAGATTGATTGTAGTAGCACTATCAATGCATTAAACAAAAAAGATCGTTCAGCAACATCAAAGGTCAGCACAAAAAAAATTGAAGCTGATATATTAAAAGTTAAAGGAAAATATGTATTTATGTCTTACACTGGAGATGGATTTATTGTTAAGATAACCCAGAAACTCAGTTAAGCATGGCAAATGGAAACTAATCCTGAGAATTATCAACAATAACTGGAAAGCTACAAGTTCTCTATCCCTTAACTTCTTGGCACGGATCTATTTGGAGAAAAACATATCTCTCCTTACTGACAGATTAATGTGGCTGTTTATGAGAAGTAAACTACTAATGCATATTTATATATTTTGAAGCTGGCTTTGTAAATTTTCCAGATGTAACAGAATAAGGATACAAACTGGGTTGGGATCATTGCATATAAAGTAACTAAATTCTCTCACATCTGCGCAGACCTTGGTTTCAGTGAAAAACAGTAACTTTATAAAATTTATATTTACTAGAAAATTAAAATAATATCTATGTATCTTGATATGAGGGAAGGATTTCTTTTAAACCATAGTCCTAATTTTATATATTAGGTCTAAGAAGGGACTTTAACTCATGTCATCTTGCTTTCTAACTCCCAAACCATTCATAACAAAGGAATGTTAAAGATACTTATAAATGATTTTGCTACTTAATTTAAAAAGTTTGTCTGGATATGTTAACATACATTTATTTTGTTTCCAATAGCCTATTAAAATTATTTCCATTGAACCAAACTACATATCAACATTAGGTAAACCTGAAGTACTAGTTATAGGAGAAAACTTTACAAAATCAAATTTTTTGATGGAGATAACTGGATCTAGCAGCTGCCAGCGAGATGTGTGAGTCAAAATAACATGATATTGATTTTATCTTGAATTATTTGCACTGGTGATTGTACTATATAATCAGATAGTGTCTACCTAAGAAAAGTATATTTACAGCTCCTATATGTGGAAATTGATACTGTTCTGTTGTGTTAACTACCAAAGTGGAACTTTGCTAGTAATTAGGAAGTAAAACTCATTAATGTATCTTTTTTCTCATTCTCTGTGGAATATTGCACTGAATTTGTCTTTCTGTAGCATACATATGAAGATATAAAGATATGAGCAAAATTAATAGTAAATATAAGATAAATGTAAAGGAGAGTTAAATATGGATGGCATCATGCTCCTGAGAGTTATTCATGTTTTCCATAGTCATTCTTAGAATTTACTATATACTTTGGCTATGCTCGTCCACATTTTCAATATGAAAAAGAGACAAAAGATAAGAGTGACCAGAGAAACTGTAAATTCTGAAAGATTATTTGTTCAACAGTAATGAGGGAAAATGTTGATTGCCAGTAGTGTCTCCTGAAGGTTGCTAAATCACTGTAGGTGATTTATTGAGTAATATCTCCTGAGTAAGCAGAGACTGTACAAGGATTAGCTGTCCTTTCCAAGGAGAAATACACTGAGGAGGTAAACAAAGATAGTTAATGGGAAACTGCCAGTAAAAAAGAAGCAAAGAAAAGACAAAATTCTCTGGAGAAGCTAATTCTCTGAGGGACTGTTTGTTCAGCTATGAAAAGTAACAAAACGATGATACGGATGTGCGGTCTCAATGCTCCGAGACCGCAGCCGATACTTTTACTGCTGGGTGGTCCAATCGGACCTAAACCATCCCACAGAGACGGTGAACAGGAAGAATACATCTTGCTGATCTCAGGGACATCACAAAGTCCCTGATCGATGCAAGAGAAGTTCTTCAAGCCGGCGACAAAAATTCCAGCCAAGGCTGATGAAATTGGGGTGGCTCCAAAACGGAAGGATACGGAAAGAGAAAGTTTCCAGCTGGTGAGGAATTTTTACCATTTTAAAAGAGACTACATATAAAAAACTTAAAATTAATTTAAATTGGAGAACAGAAGAAATAAGCAGCGGAATTAAGTTTGGAATGGTTCTGGACAGTGGGTTATCTTACTTTTTAAATGCTATGTTCATGGATGGAATTTATGCAAGCCTTTTAAAATGAATGGATTAAATTTCTTCTTCTATTTTTTTTTCTTTTATTATTCTTTGTAACCTATGGACTAAAATTCTCCTCTTTCATTACTGTGGGTGTTTTTCTAACTCATTCAAGAATCAGACTTTTTTAAAAACTTGAAATACAAAAAAGATACAAAAAGAAACAAAGAAAATTGCAACAATAGCACTGCTACTCGAAGGCTGGAGGTTTGTGTATTGGAAACAAAACACTTACTTTTCTTACTGATTATCCTGGCTTGGCACTCCAAGGTCTCACTGCTTGTTTATAGAGAGTGATAAGAAGAAAAGCATATAGATGTCCCTTTGAAGTATATATTCAACCAGAGAAAAGTAAAAATAAAACTATATTGTGAATCTATGCTTAATCTTGTAAAAACCTTCCAAGCTAAAGCAGCAGTGTTTGTTAGCTGGAGATAATGACACAATTTCAACAGCAGAAAGAAACTTTAAGTCTGCAAAATATATTCTTAGAAATTAAAAAATTATCAAACATATTTGAGAGGACAGAGAAGAAGTTGGAAGACTTAGAGCATCTAACAGTAAAATATGATGAAGAAGTTGGAGATGTTTATCAAGTGGAAAAAGTGGAGGTTAGAATCCTAAAAACTGAAGAGGAAAATGACCATAAAGAAATTAAATTTGCTGATATTTATAGTGATTGGTTTGTTTCTGGAAATGGAAAGAGTGGAATACTGAAAGAGGAATTAAATGGAGGGGAACTCTACCCCAGATGGCAAGACACAGAAGAAGAAAAAACAAAAAAAATATGGATTTAAAGAGAGAAATTTTATTAGCAACATCATTGATAACATAACTGACAATCAAAGATAAGCTGATTAAGGAAACAGAAGAAGGGCATCGAAATTATATAAGAGATTTTATAAGCAAGGAGTTGCTAAGAGTCCGTACAAATTTGATTAAGGAGATGATTAGAGGACTGACACCACAAATGACAGAAGACATAAGACTATTTTGCTACTGGAAAGATACAGGTTGATAGATGGAAGTGTATAATTTATTACTAGTTAAACTTAGTGAAATTTAGTGACAATATATATAGTGAAATAAATAATTAATAATGATAATAATGTATACAATGTGTAGTGTTATGATAAGTAATAATTGAATATGAATATTGAATAGTACCCATGAAAAGAAGATTAGAAACCCTTTTGGATTATATATAAAGGTTAATAAAAAAGAACTAAGTTAGATTCAGTTAAGTCTTGATTATTAGGGGAGGAAATGTTATGATACAGGATATAGTCAAATAAAGGAGAGATAATGATAACAACGTATATGTATATGTATATGTATATATAATGTATGTATGTATGTATGTATGTATGTATGTATGTGTGCAACATAAGGAAACTGGATGTAAATTGTAAACAGTGATTTGGAAAGGAGGATTAGAAAATTTTGTTACTAAATATTATGGATGTTTAGCTAGAATAGGACATAAGGATTCAGTGTTACTGAAAGATTTTAGAAATAGTAAATGAAATGCCAATATGTGGTTATGTATTAAATCTTGGTATATTTTATGATGGACATTTAAACAATTATAGTCAAATGAAAATGGAGGTACGATGATGGTAACATGTATAAATGTCTGAGTTAAAATACTTGAGTTAATATGAATTATGCTTGATGACTGTGGAAGAGATGCACGAAAGCCTTTTGTAACCAACTGATACACTTTCTACAGTATGTAAAGAAGGAAAATTTTATGTGTTGTGTTTGTTTTGAAAATTAAAAATAAAAATGTTTTTATTTTTAAAAAAGTAACAACACAATATCCCAATGAGTTACGGATTACAAGCAATGCATACTGAGAGCTGATAGTTGTCCATTATACTGTAATTCAAGGGTCTCCAACCGTGGCCACTTTAAGACTTGTGGACTTCAACTCCCAGAATTCGTCAGCCAGCTTTGTTTTGGTGGCTGAGGAATTCTGGGAGTTGAAGTCCACAAGTCTTAAAATGGTCAAGGTTGGAGACCCCTGCTGTAGTTGGTTAGATGGCCTGTTCCTGTTAGATTCCAAGAAGCAGTCTAAGTGAAGCCACAGAGAGAGCAAATATCAGTTTGCCGAAGGAGTTTACAAATCTATCATATCTTCCTTCTAAGTGATTAGTATTTAGATAAGAGAATAAAGTTTTATCAGATCAAGCAAAGGAAACGCTAGCAGAAAGAGGAAGCAACTCTCCATACGAAAGATAATAAAAGAAAGAAATGAATGAATCAAGACCTGTAGACAACATTTTATACTAAGAAACACCCTTGAGGCCCATGGAGGTGAAGGGAGATTATAAGTCTTTAAGAAAAAGACAATGCAGAAGAGGAGAAAGGGGAGAGTTTTAAAAGGAATTCAGTTAGCAGGAATATTCAGTAAGAGTAATAACGTGTTAAAAAGGGACACTTTTTTTCTTTTTCTTTAGGGGATATGTTACTGAAGTGTTAAATAGCACACACATGAAGTTCTGTTTACCACCAAGTCGTAAAGAAGTCAAGAGCGCATGCATAAAGGAAGATGGGTTTGAATGTTCTGCCTCTTTTCCACTACATTACGTCTCTTTTCCATCATGCGCTAAGATCCTTCCAAATATTACTTGGATAAGGTAATATTTAATTTGTACTATCATACAAGATTACACCACCTGAAAGTTAATAGTGTAACCCTTGATGACTAACCTTTTTGGTACCAAGTGCCGAATGTGCACATGTGCAAAACCCAAAAATGCAATTTGAATGCCCCCCTTGCATGCGCCATGCCCCCCTGCACATGCGCCCTACCCTCCATGCATGTGTCCTGCCCCCATGCATGCCCCCCATGCATGTCCCCCCACCCATTTTTGGCTTCCAGGTTAGTGCAGGAGGCTTTCCAGGCCCAAAATAGGGTACAGCAGGATCTCATGCGGTGTGCCCTTGCTCCGTTTTGGCTTCCAGGTTGGTGCAGGAGGCCTTCCAGGCCCAAAATGCAATGCATGCACGTCCCCCACCTGCCACCTGCCCCCTGTGCATGCGCAGCAGAGACCCGAAGACCAGCTGACTGCTGGGAGGCACACATGTGAGGTGGAGCTGGGTGGGGGTGATGGCTGACGTGCCCACAGAGAGGGCTCCATGTGCCCCCTTTGGCACATGTGCCATAGGTTCGCCATCATGGGTCTAACCTAAGCATAGCATTGTTATTGAAAGTAGATCATTTGAGTTTATAGACCTTTGTCTCTCCACCTTTACAACTTTCTTTTTCATGTAAAGCAGTTTGTTATTCCGCTACCATACCAAAATAGCAAATGGGTGAAAATACTAGAACAAACTTTTCTGTACAACTGACATTGCTACTGAAAATTCTCTTCCTCGCCAGTTTTTTTTCTCATAAACAGGAAACATGTTTATGTTTCTTTCAGCAGATTCTTTCAGTGTATTACTAGAAAAAAAAATTATTTTACTATTATTAAACTACAAGTTACTAGTACACTTTAGTAACATAGCAAATTCACATAACTCTGTTCTATATATTTATGCGTATGTACATACGTACATTTTGTTTTGGAGATTAATTAATCTCCAAAAAAGAATGCTTCAACAAGAGAGTAATTATGGAAGCCATCGAAATAGAGAAACACCCCAACATGAATAAACGTGACGATACCTCCCACCTACCAGACATCTGGAAACCAGCCCTAGTCAACAAATGAACCCCACCCATCACCCAGGTCATTACAACACAAAAGAAAACACCAGCCTGAAGATGGCGAGTGGGACCTCGCTGAAACGTTGCCAAGACAATCTCAATCTTACACAGGAAAAGACCCCAATACAACAAGACCAGCATACCTACACCCATGAAAATCTACAAAAGCACACACAAGCACACACACACACATCAGCATGAAAAACAATTATGTAATCAAAATAACCTGATAATTTTTCATATGTGCCAAGTCAGTTGTAGAACTGTCCCAGGTTTTGTGAATATTTGTATGGGTAACAAATTGCTGATGAATTTAAAAAGTTTTTTTCTATCTGCCTTTTTATTTATACTCTTTTATATTGAATGCTATGTGCTATTTATATAATCTAAAGATAAAGTAATCTAAGAAATATATTTTGAGCCTTTTATATTTTATGGTATCTTATGCATATTTTTAATAATATAATTTTTCTTTAATGCTTCTTTCTGTACTGCACTGAATACATGTATGCTTAAATTCACTTTTTAGAAATAATGATATATTGCAGGAATTGTGTTACGAGCTCAATTTTATTGTGTAGATACTTCAAGTTTTGACAATATCTAAGGCCATAGCTAGCAAGCTACCTGAAACAGTCTGCCTTGTGCAATGCCGTGAGAGGAGATAGTTGCAATCAGAAATGTGTAGATTGCCTGATTATTTGAAAATTTAATATTCTGAGTTAATGTAGTTTGCGTTCAATTCTGAAAATTAGCTTATGTGATTTTTTTTTCATTTTTATTTATTAAGAAATTCCTGTTTTAACATTATTTTTTTATTGTTTTGCCCCCTCCCCCCAGTGGAGGTCGCAATATGACTATACATGGGAAATATTTGAATATCACAGAAGAAATTATTTTAAGTGATTTCCCACAAAAGATAATGGTAGGTACCGTATATGTTGTGTTTCCTCCAAGTGTCTCTGCCTTTAAATGAATTAAAATGAATATTGTGCCCAAATGTATTGCTTGTAAAGAATTTAGATTTGTAAGGCCACTTACTCAACATATGAGTCTGCATGTTGAACAATGAAAATTAATAATAAAAATCAGAAAACAGGACAAAACAAATCATACCAGAGGTAACATGGATATTAATATCCACAATGCCCTGAAAAATAGGATCTTTAACTATCCTACCCAATGGCTGAGAAAAAGCCAGATCAGAGCTATCCAAATTTTTATGCTTTCCACAGGGTAGACAGAGAAGCTTTGCTTTGTAGATCTCATCAGATGATATTATTTGATTGAGGGGACCAGTCATATGCCCATTCTGTGGGATAGGCAGAAATAATTGGACAAAGATAGTTCCCCCATGTAACCTAGACTGTCTTGAGAGGTTTTATAGACGATAACATGAACTTTGAATTGCAACAGGAAACCTACTGGGAGTCAATATAGCTTGGACAGTAGTGGGTACGTGACCACGTAGTTCTTAAGGAAGTCTCATGTTGCACAGCATGTTGCAGTAATCCAAAAAGGCATTCATCGTGGCACAAATGTTTGAGCTGGACTTCCCAATCTAGAGACTGATGCAGTTGCCACGTGATATTGTGCAAGGACTCTCCTAGCCATGCCTACTACACACTTTTTGAACAGGACCCAATATCCTCAAATTTACACTAGTTCTAATAGAGAAGTTGCCTGATGATGTGCTCCAGCACAAGTCTGAAAGCTTGGAAGATTAAACCTCTGGTCCCAGTGACCAACCCAGATTGGATCCTGGAATATTATCTTGTATTATATTTGCCTTCATTTGTGATTGCAACCCCATTCAGAACCAATGTGGAAAATTACCAGTTTGGGGATCCTAAAGCCCAGAGTTAGGTAATCACTCCTGCTAGAATTGAACCTAAACCTATTTCTTCCCTGTCCAAGCTTCTACAGCTTTCAGACACTGAGAAAAAAATTGAGAGCATCCTTCATTGGTTGATGTTGAGAGGTGCAGCTGAGTCTCATAAACATATTGATAAAAACACTCAGCTACGTATATCTCTCAACCCCTGGCTGACGAAGCATAATGATGTTACCTGATCTTGTGCCATTGGATAACTACAAATCAGTAGCTCCATAAAAATGTAAAATAGGAGTGGAGATAAGCAGTGGGGTCCTGCAAATCAGAGTTTACCAACACCAAGAGGAACCAAATCTGGAGAAAGGAAACTCTTAAGCCCTGAGCCAGTCCAGAATGATGCTATGGACAATGTTACCAGAAGCTGGTGAGAAATCAAGGAAAAATCTAGACTTCTTTACTCTGACATTAATACTGTATTTAAAGCCAGCAGCTTTAAATGGTATGATACAATGTGGAAAATTCATGCTGATTCAGAGTGCTGAATGTCTTTAACGCGTCTAAATGAAAATTTACCGTAGTTACGATGAGTGTATAAACTCTAACAAGAACAATACTAATATTCAAACAAATTTAAAAATTATGAATAATAACGAAAATACATGCTACGAAAATACGAACAGTAAAATACAGAAAGAAAAATAGAAAACAAACAGAAATAACTTTCCTCTTCATCCCAGCAAGTAAAAACAATTTTAATAGCTTATCATCATTTCTAAATACAACATCATCTGATTAATGGTTTTGTATTAAATATCAAATTTGGATGTGTATGTATTTGTGTATGCGTGTATGTATGATTTAAAACTCTTATGATTCAGTCTAAAGGTTAATTAGGTTGCTGATGGTGTTTTAAAATGTATGTGAATAAACTTATGAATATGTATTGTATATAAGAAATATCAAATCTCACTGAATTGTGAAGTTTAAACATTTGAACTATGCATAGATCTGCAACATTTAATAATACTGTGTGTGTGTTGTGTATTGCCTTAATTTATAATTTTCTGAAAACTGCTTTTTTTTAGCAATTTACTTGCCATAAAAATAGTTACGAATGCAGTTTTACAACCCCAGCTATTAACATGGAGAAAGGACCTAAGATTATTAACATTATTTTAAAAGTTGAAAATATTAATATATCTTGCGGTGATCTTCAATATTATCCTGATCCTGAATTTATTCATTATGAACTAATAACTGATTTGGAACCTGACCTGGAATTGAAAATACATGTAAGTTGTGAATTTTTAAATTCTTTGTCTTAAAACTTCTCTTTTAAACAATTTTCATTATTTGAATTTTACTGCATGGTTCATTCTATTTTTTTCCCCATTTCTCTAGAAAAATAAAGATAACTTAAATCTTTCTAGACGTGAACTTGAGGTTTTCATATCTGATACGAATCTGGTCAACATAACATTCAGTGTCCAAAATATTTCAAATACAGCTACTCGTAGCATAATACACTGTAGAGCTAAGCAGGAAAAAACCTTTACCAGGAAGATTAATAAGTCAAGCGTGAAAGTTTATGTGAGTAAATATTGACTATATATGTTTTTTAGTTTGTATTATTAAATTTTATTCTTACAAATATTTATCTGAGTTTGTAAATAATATCATATTGATACTTCAAAATTAAATTTTACCATATGCTAATTTTTATGTCTCCTTTCTGGAAACAATCCTTGGCATTATATACTGTAGATAGAATTACACAGCTTTCAATGTGAGTAATGCTTGAATCTAAGCATTTTAGAATCTAAGCATTCATCTAATCTAAAACTCCAAGCTGTGCATAGTCAAATCCAAAGCAGAAAATTACTTTGGATCTGATGTGGATGCATGTGCTGTATTTGTCAGCTGCACTTTGGAGAATCTGAAACTCTTCCTGGCTCATCTGAAATATACATGTTGGTCAATATGATCCATGGAAAATGCACATTTAGGATTTGGGGCTATGCAGCACTGTGGAAGATCAGGAAAAAGTGTGAGCTGTTTTAAGTTCTGGTGACAGATAAGCAAGTGTGCCTACACTGATTCCAAGGTATTTTTCCTGTTTTGGATCAAATGCTACTCATCTCTAAAATGAAATTATACCTTCTGCTTATCTCTCAGAGTTGCAGTGTCAATGCAATTTCTCAAACTGGGAAGTGTCTCTAGCATTTTTTTTTATTCGAGATTTTTGTCAGTTGAGAATAATATTTCAGATGCTGCATGAATGCACAATGCACATAAATTAATCTTATGGGAGCAGGATTCCATGAGCAAGCAGTTGGAAACTTTTGCTTTGGTTTTTTACTTAGAACATGTCTACATATTCCATACCAATCCTTTGTAACTTCAGAGTTGGAAAGTGTTGATTTATTTCTGTCTCAGTTATGGAGTGTATGATGCTGTAGAAAGCTAGGATTACTTGTTTGTCTGGTTTTTTTTAATATTCTGGAACTTTATTTCTGTCAACCTTCCAACTAACAGACTGAATAAAAGTAGGCATCTTCAGGAACTTTAAAATCCCAAAAGCAATTCCCTATTGAGTACATCATTCTGGCACAGAAGAAAGCAAAACCAACTCTAAATTTTCCTGCGCAATCCTGCATAGTTAAAAATGAGATTCATCCTCTCCTCCCATGGAACGGGTCACATTGTCCAATTAGGAATCAACCTGTGGTTTTAATAACAATCTATATCTCGGCAGACACCTGCAGACATGTCCTTGGATCTCATGGTTGAAGATTGTAGCCTATGCATTCCATCTCACCCTTCCCTCTCCCTATTTCATTGGCAAGTTGAAAAGCAATGATAGTCACAGGAAACTTAAGCGTTTTTCAATCTTAACAATTTCCCTATTGAGAATAATCTTTCCTGATTCCTGCTCTGGAACTGGAATGCTAATATGATGTGTTTGAGGTACTTCCTTAGCAAAAGCCGCTAGTGCTGAAATTGGTAAGAGTTTATTTCCCTTTATCTTCTTGAAAGGCTCAATGGGCAACTCATGTGCCAAGCAACTGAGGGGATTTCCCCCGTTTCTTTCTTTCCCTTTGTATCTGATTGTTCTGTAGAGATTGTCATTACTACAGGACCTGTGTAACAGTCATCTTAACTCTTTGTTCAGTATTTTGACGGCAGATGCTAAGATGATCAAGAATCACTTTTGGATGAGTTCTGAAGATTTGAAGTGAAAATGGTGGTAGTAGATGGAGGAAGAGGGAGAGATTTATTTAAACTTATTTCAGTTAACCTTTGTTGAAACTAACCATGTGTATGAAGTTTTAAACAGACAGTTCAAATCTAATCAAGGAGATATATTTGAGATTACATCACAAACTGTATCCATTGCTCTTATATTTGCCTGTAATTTCCACTGTTTCATTGCCTCGTCTTTGATCTGGAAATAGCTTTTTAGAAAATTCATTGTTGTCTTTTCCTGTTTCAAGTTATTTGATAACATTAGCAAACTTAGCTAGCAATTTATTTATTCCTGGTTCCAAAATATTGTGAAAAAGTCAAAAGGTATAAGAATCTATATAAAGTCTTATAAGATATTTAATTTCTTCCTCTTTCTCAACAGTTTCTTTCAGCATTTTTCTATTTATTTACTAATGAATTAATAAAGTGCTTAAATAAAGCAAGGAAACCAGACACCAGATATCACTAATCATGACATGTATTATTGCAATACAGTCCTGTAAAATTGGACAATATTTCCTGGCTGAAAATAATATCTGAATAAAGTCTAGTATAACATTTCTTTTCTCTAGTTTTTCAGGTTATAAAAGTATATCATATCTTGATCTATACAATTTAATATTGTAGTAGTTAGCCCTGTGTTGTCTCCTTTTCTGTATGCTTTTCTCTATAGATCCTCTTATTTGCAGACACAAATTCTCTACAATTTTCCATATAATCGGGAAAATAAATATAATTTGTGAAATAAACAGAATATCTATACACTAAATATTACAAGTAATCTGCATTTGTTATGCTTAGCATACACGATATTTGCTCTTCATTTTGACAGAGGAGAAATTGAACCTCTGCTTTTTAAAAATTTATTTACGTATTTATTTTCATCAAGCATGAAGTAGATAACAGATATAAGTATAGACATGATTATGAATACATGAAATTAATTTGAATACAAGGGAATATTAGGACAGGAATGATAAGCAGTTTGGTGCGCTTATGCACACACCCCTTAAAGACCTCTTAGGAATGGGGAGAGGTTGACCGAAGACAGTCTAAGGTTAAAGTTTTGGTGGTGTGGGGAAGAAACCACAGTGTCAGATAGTGCATTCCAGGCATTTACAACTCTGTTACTGAAGTCGTATTTTCTGCAATCAAGTTTGGTGTGGTTTACCATAAGTTTGTATCTATTAGGAGCTCGTGTGTTGTTGTGGTTGAAGCTGAAGTATTCATTGACAGGTAGGACATTGTAGCAGATAATTTTATGTACTACACTTAGGTCTGATCGAAGACGGCAAAGTTCTAAATTGTCTAAGCCAAAATTTCAAGTTGGTGGCATAAGGTATTCTTCATTTTGAGAGAGGAGAAATTGGATCTATGCTTATGTTGCATACTATTCTGTAACAAAGAAAGATCTCTTGTTGCTTAATTGGAAAGTGCATTTTATCTTTCAATAATATTTTTCTTGAGTGCTGTCTAATTAGAAAGATAAGGTATACGTCATGCCCCATCAGAGCCTGAGTCTGTGGAAGAAGATGAGCCATACCTGGAGCTGAGGGAGACCGAGGGGGCGGCTTTGCCAGGGCCCCTTAGGAGTGGGCAGGCATGCTAGCAGGGAGAAACGGGGCCAGGATGAACAACAGAGGGTAGGCAGTGGAAATGATGAGCGAAGGAGTTTAGTCGATGACAAGAACCGCTCCCTCCTGATCCCCAAGCATGGAGAGTGGAGAGAAGGTGGGAACAGAGCAGGCCAACCCAACAATTCGGGAGAAGAACGCCCCACACTCTTCACAAGGCACACGTGGGGATTGAGACTTAAGGAGACATTTTGGGAAGGATCATTTGTCGGAAACAAATGCTGAATTCATGGAATTTTGTGTGCTGTTGCTGACATTTGGAGTTTCCTGACTTCTTGCTTTATTTCTTGCTTCCTGGACTAATTGCTGTGTTCCTTTGCTTCCTGGATTCATTGACTTATTCCCTTGCCCAGCTGCATTTCTTACTTTAAAGCCGTTGTGCTTACAGCATTTTGCTGGACTACTTGCAGCCAGAGGCTGCTGGAGGTGTGTGTGTGTGTGTGTGTGTGTGTGTGTGTGTGTGTTCTGGGACTTGCCATAATGTAGGAACACTTGGGGGAAATTTGGTGCAAAGGAGCAATTTGAACTATCAGCTAACTGTATTGCCTCTGTGCCTTACCCTGGGTCATCACAGTATAATCAAATAAATTTGAAATATTTGTTTGTTTGTTTGTTTGTTTATTGGATTTATATTGCCACCTATTCACACATGGCGACTCAAAGCAGCTTACAGAATATAAAACCTCATATAAAAACAATAAAGCTAATAAAAGAAGTGTCATATAATAAATTAATATAATTACTATCAACTATTTTGTAAATATAAAGAGTATACCAATTCCTTTTATCCCTATATCAGATCCTGGATATACTGACTGTAATCTTTTATAAAGATATAATATATAAATAATATACAATATCTAAATCGAGGTCTTATTTATCCATAGGTCAAGGTAGGGAATTATGTGCATGAAGTTCCTAATGAAAACAAAAACTATTCATTCTTCTACATTCTTTTCTTAATCCCGATAGTAATTGCGGGTAAGTAATTGCATACTTATCTCTATCCATTAATTTGTTACAAAACAGTGGCTGCATAGGATAGTCAATGAAAATAAATTAAATGAAAATAAACCAAGTCATTTGATACAGCTCAAAGCTCTGCCAGTCACCAAAACCATCAGCTAAACCCACTCAGAGTCATCAGAGAGCAGTTTACCCATAATCATCTCACAGCTCAAGAAATTCTGCTTATACTGCATCTGACTAATGATCCATCCTATTCTTTTCTCTCCCTTGCTATATGCAAAACCTTTCCAAGGCCTCAGACTGAATTACCTAAATTCTTCAGTTCCATCAACAATAATGAACCCTATAGATTTTCCTTCCTAGGCAGAGGCCTCCAAATCTTGTCAAGATTTGCAACAGTGTGAGATGACAAAACGGAAGGCATTTGAGGAAAGAAAACCATACTCCCAAAATTTTGGAGGTTGCTAAGGCTTTCTACTACTAACTATAGTTCTACTATTATTCTTAGATTTTTTTGTAGCTTGCAGATACTTTTATTGTATTGATTTAAATATATTAAATGTCAGTTTTAACTTGCCCACTCTAAGCTATACCAGTTTTCAGATATTTTTGTCCTTTTAAAACAAATTATAAACATGTATGCATTTGGACAGATGGCATGTTAACACCTCTGTTAATTTAATGTTAGTTTTTTTAGTTGCCGTTCTTGTCACCCAGCGAAAGTCCAAACAATTAAATCAAAAATTGAGTGAACATCTGGAGCTATTGGAATGTGAACTTCGTAAAGAAATACGGGAAGGTAAATTTATATCAGCAGAATGCATGTGAATGAATTGACATTTGGGTGTAAAAAGTCCCCAGAAATGGTGCATTGTTTTTATGCAATTATTTTATCATTGTATCAAATACAGAAATCTAGGTTTGTACCTACATTACCATGACAGAGTTGTAAAGGAAAGCTCTTTTTCCTCAAAAATCCTTTAATATTCTTTATAAAACCCTTTGTAAAATTGTCTTGTAAGCTTCCTTTACTATTGCAAAGCTTTAGTGCTCATTTTAGCTAACCTCCCCTTTTTCATAGGAAAGAAGAACTATGTATACAAATAAACAAATATAAATAGACCTACAAGGTCTACTCTCAAAGAAAGAGGTCAGTAATAGATTAATGTATGTACCATATTTTTCGGAGTATAAGATGCACCTTTTTCCCTCAAAAAAGAGGCTGAAAATATGGGTGCATCTTATACACTGAATTCAGCATTTTTTTGACTTCTGAAACCCCGCCCCCTTTGCAAAAATGGCCGTGCATAGCTTGTAGGAAGCTTTCAGAGAGCTCCTGGGGGCTGGGGAGGGCAGAAATGAGCAAAGAATGGACCATTTGTTGCTCAGTTTTTGCCCCTCCAGCCCCCAGGAGCATTCTATAAGCTTCCTAAGGGCTATTCATGCCCCTTTTTTGAAAAACAACCAATTTTTTTGCTCATTTTTGGGCCCCCTAAAGCCCCCCCCGGAACACTCTACAGGCCTCCTAAGGGCTATTCATGTCATTTTTTTGAAAAAAATGGGCCCATTTTTGTGAAAAACGGGTCGTTTTGGGGAGGTTTGCAGAGTGCAAAAACTTTTTTGTTTTAAATTTGCCTCTTCAAAACCTTGGTGCGTCTTATACTCCGATGCAACTTATACTCCGAAAAATATGGTAGACCTTGCTAAAATCACAAAGAATGTACCATGAAATTTATTAGACTAGACCCGTGCCACAGGTGGCATGAGGAGCCATTTCTCAGGGCACGCAAGGTGTTCCTGAACTTCCAGTTTGCCCGTAGGGCTGGTTTTTTGCGCTCCGGAGGCTTCAGGGAAGCTCCTTAAGCCTCCAGAGGGGGCAGGGGGCTGTTTTCACTCTCCCCAGGCTCCTATAAAACCTCTGGAGCCTGGTGAGGGCGAAAAAAGTACCCCAAAGATGGGGGGAGAGCTGGTGGTTCCTATTTTTCTACTTGTATTTTTACATGCTTTCAAACTGCTAGGTTGGCAGAAACTGGGACAAGTAACGGGAGCTCACTCCGTTACATGGTGCTAGGGATTTGAACCACCCAACTGCTGACCTTTCTGATCAACAAGCTCAGCGTCTTAGACACGGAGCCACTGCATCCCTATGTTAGGTTTAGCTACACCTAAAACACATGATTTCTCCAATTTAATATAGGAAACGCTATTCCTTAAATATCTCTTATTATATTTTTGTATATTAAGAGAGAAACTGTTTTTATGCATTTATCTTAAATCTTCATGTGATTGTAGGAGCCTGATCTGAAACATTATGCATAGTTGTCTTTATTGGAGTTTGGATTAAACTCTTCCACAGAGTATTATTGCTGATCTTACACAAAATATTTTTTTGATATCCCTTGGTCATTTTTCTGTTGTATACAAAAATGTATTTTAAAAATATTTTTAAAAAAGTCAGTTTTGCACATTCCACAGAAATAAATAGATGTACACAAATGTATGCACAAACACACATACCGATATTTAATTCCTTTCCTTATTCCTTTCCAGAATCACAGTAAAAATTGTTATTAGGATATAACATTATAAAAATAAGCACTACAGCAGACTTTTTTGTTTTATAGGATTTGTTGAACTACAAGTTGAAGAATTGGATATAGTTGATAGCTTTGGGACAATTCCATTTCTTGATTATAAACATTTTGTTCTTAGGACATTTTTTCCAGAGGTAAATGATTATTTGTCTAAAACGAACAAGTAATTGAAATACTGTATTTCAATGTATTAAATGTAATCCGCCTAACTCCATTACAACTCTAGATGATGTATGCATAGTGTCCCTTTTTTCAAAAATAAAATAGACCACAAAACACAAAAATAACATCTTGAGAAACAACTAACATTTTACAAATCAGATAGTTGATAAGAATCTGCTTTGAATTGTACCATTTTAAAATGCCAAAGATCATTTCGTTTGTAATCGAAAAAGTTTTTCTAATTCATCAATCAATTTTCAAAGTATTATCTTCCTTCAATATGGTGGAATATGGAGATAATAAAAATAGAAGTGAAGTTCAGGGTTCCTTCCCAACATATGCAAATCGTTGGTATTTTTAAAAAGAACAAATATTGCAGTATTTTCTATCAGAGTTCTCCAAACTTTAAGACTTGTGGATTTCAATTCCCAGACTTCCCCGGCCAGTCTTAAAGTTGCTAAGTTCTTGTTTATTTCTTTATTTTATTGAGTAGTGAGAACTTTCCAGTTATAAAGGGCCAGTATATCCTGGTGGTGCCCCCCACTCCCCACCCAACAATCAGTTTCCATTCTCTGTGGATAATGATGTAGAGTGAATAAGAAGGGTTTCAGATGACAAATATTTCAGCTTTGAACCAGCATTAGTTTTATTTTTCTTTTCTTAAGAAATGATTTCTGAACATGTAGTTTTCAGTATGTAGCCAATTTACAAGCCCAGTTTCTAAGAATTTTCAGATCACTTTCTTTTGTAGTTTAGAGAAGGAACATTCAGAACACATCATTACATCTCATCAAAATCAGCATCATCTTTATATTTATGCTGCAGATGTTTAGAAAATGTTTAATGATGTATTCACAATTTTTTTGTTTAGGCTGTAGGTATTTCGTCTATATTTATTGAAGACTCTAATGAACCTCTAGTAAGTATAAGTACCAATAATTTTCATTCTTTTAAGTTTGATGTGCTTTTAAAAATATTTCTAAGATTTAGATTTTTTTACAGAATCTAGAAATATTGCATATCCAAGCTGGAACAGATATTGCAAGAACTCTGAAAAGTTTTACTCAGAGGAATAATGTGTTCCTTTATCCACCTCCTTTGTATTTCATGTAACATCAATATCTGTAGCAGGATTTCTAAATATTAAAGTATGATTTTTGCAATTTTAAGGATTAAATATATAGAACATTAAAAATATGTGAAGAATAATGTAATTTATGTCTTTCATTTCTTTCAGAGCAAAGACCAGGGTCTATATGCATTAATTTGTAACAAAAAATTTCTTGTTACTCTGATTCACATTCTTGAAAAACAGAAAACCTTTGATATAAAAGATAGGTATGCTATAAAATTTAAATTCTGCAAGTTGTATGAAACTGTGGACAAATTAATAGACACCAAATGGTCATTTTTTTCATTAAAATAGTCAAAATATTTTTGAACGTGTCTTCCTTGTTCATTTCTTCACTTTTTGAAGTCAAAATAAGTTCTTCACATCTTGAATGAATATGTCAACCTGGGCTATGAAAAGCCATATGACTCTTATTAATCAATAATTTCACTTTAATCTAGCCTTTGCATTTGGCAGATTGTGTGAATACTTACTAACTGAAGTTGATGGGGAAATAAGGAGTTTATATTATTTATAATAAAAGCCATTTTTAATTCCAATTCAAATGTGAAAAAATTGTGCAAGTTAATTTTCTGTTGCATAATTTGTATAATTTGAGCCATTAGGTGATTGAAGAATAACCAGTTTTATTGTCTGAACAATACACAGGTGATTATTGATAAACACTAGTTTTATGCTTCCTGTTCTTTTCTTCACCTGCAAAATGGCTAACAGAGTTATAATATTTAGATTCTTAACTGTAAACAGTACAGAGTTGTTCATATTTCTAGCCTTGATTGGTGACCTTGCTAATAAATGCTCTGCCAGGCTATCTTTGGTGACCTTGTCAATAAATGAAGTATCAATCCTATCTTTTAAATAGACCTATTATATTTAGTAGTTGCAGAAATCATCTCATGTTTTTGTATGTCACATGACAAGATATGGGTGAGTTTGGATCAAGCTGGTGGTGTTATTATACGGTAATAATTCAGATTCCTAACATTCAGAATTATTGTAACCTGTTTTTCCCCTCTCTTTAAACAGATGCTTGTTTGCATCTTTTTTGACAATTGCACTACAGACCAATCTAGTCTATTTAACTAATATTCTAGAAATTTTGACAAAAGATTTGATGGAGCAGTCTAGCAATATGCAACCTAAGCTGATGCTAAGGCGCACAGAATCAGTGGTAGAAAAGCTGCTTACAAACTGGATGTCAGTTTGCCTTTCTGGTTTCCTTCGGGCAAGTATTATATATTACATGTTTTTGCTATAAAACATCAGTGAGCAAGAGACTGATTATTTGCATGCAGATTTTCCTACTCACATTTTCCACACTTGATCTCCTAGCAGTGTTGACTTGCTTTATTTTGAGACTGTGGGCTGCTGGCACAAGCTCTGCAGATAACCTCTTATTTTAATTAAATTAAATTTCATAAACTTGGTGTTCTGAATGCATTAAATAAATTCAGATTGATACGCGAGGCAGAAGTAACCTATTACTTTAAACATTCCTGAATATTTCCTGCAGAAGCCACTTAGACATGGTGGGGCGGGGGGGGGGGATCTGATCAGCTGTATGTTAATTTAATTCATTACATATCATATTTGTTACAGCTTTTCAGGATTCATATGCCAAATATAGATACAAAGAAATAGCTTGGTTTCAAGGTTTGTGTAAATTGAAAATGCATATTTTTCAAAACAGATTTGAACTACAACTGGGGCATACTTAGTACTCCCCCTTCCATTCTTTTTCACACCACATTCATTAAACAATTGCAAAGGGATGCAACAAAAGACAATAACTGTGCTTCATTTTCTTTCATAGGAAACAGTTGGGGAACCATTCTTTTTACTTGTAACAACTTTAAATCAAAGGATTATCAAGGGTCCTGTGGATGTAATATCTTGCAAGGCCCTATACACACTAAATGAAGACTGGCTATTGTGGCAAGCACCTAAATTCAGCACAGTGGTATGTTACCTAACGAATTTATGACTGGAACCAGGACAGTTTGTATGAAAGAAGCATATATTCCAATAAAAGTTTTGCATAATATATTCTAAAAATCAAGATTCAGTGCCAAGAAAGGCTGACTCTTTAAATTAATTTAATTGATAGACGTTTAATATGCCTTAGTATCTATTCATCTAGTTATGGAAATTGGCAAAAAATTATTATATTATTTTTAAAAAAAATTTATTGAAGATGAATTAGCCCCAGAAAATTGAAAACAGTTCCATTCGATAAAAATTCCTCTAATTTTTTTTTTCATCTTTTCAATCCTGCCTTTGTGGTAATAAGTATCTCAACACAATCAAAGCATGGCTGTGTATATAGGTCAGAAGTAGCATAAAGCTCAGTGGAATTATTTTATCATTCTGTTTCTGAAACTCTGCTTAGTGGTTTGCACCACCCACAAACCAGTCATTTCAACAGGAAGCAACTTTCAAAATATGCACATAATACCATCCCCTTCTTATCAAGGAAGCAGGGTTGCATGTTATTCAGTGGTGGGATTCCAAATCTTTTCCTACCGGTTCTATGAGCGCGCGCTTTGCGTGCACACGCACACTTCGCGGGCGCGCAGCACTCAAAAGACTGCCCTCGGTATCAGCACTGGTGAACTGAGCTGTTTTTTAGCTCAGCTGAGGCACAGCAATCCGCTCTGCCGTGCGAATCAGCTGAGGTAAAAAACAAGGGAATATAGGACAGGGAACGATGGGGGCGGGAGGGCGGGGCCAGTCATAGGTGGTTGCCGGTTCTCTGAACTAATCAAAATTTCCACTATCGATACACCAGAACCGGTCCAAACTGGCTGAATACCACCTCTGATGTTATTCATGCACTAGACCAGGGGTGTCCAAACTTGGGAACTTTAAGACTTGTGGACTTCAACTCCCAGAATTCCCCAGCCAGCCATGCTGGCTGGGGAATTCTGGGAGTTGAAGTCCACAAGTCTTAAAGTTCCCAAGTTTGGACACCCCTGCACTAGACTATACAAGTAGTCCTTGACATGCAACAGTTCATTTAGTGATCGCTCAAAGTTACTACAGCACTGAAAAAAGAGACTTTTATCTCTGTGAATGGTAAGAGGGAAAGCATATATTGGAAATTAAAGGAGAGCTATTTATGTGTCCATAGTTTTTGTGGTGTTATAAACAATTCCCTCCCAATATGCTCAAGGTGATATAAGTAGTTCAGAACTGTGGGAGAATCCCAAAACCATTCTGATAGTTTGTTCCATCCCAGGTGTACCACCTGATGCTCATTTTTTTCATGTGGAAAAGATCAGCTACAGAGATGTTTGACAGGATAGTGTGGAACTAACCTCATTCTTTAGCCCCTGAAATATTCATTATCAAATACTATAGGTTTTCTGTGAAATTGCTTCTCTAAACTACTTATTTAGAAAAATAAGCACAAAGGAAAAGAAAGTGAGACAAGGGAAGAAAAGGTTTTATTTGTACAGTTTAAGGCCAAGTTTTAGTTTAGTCTGAAGAGGATGGGAATTCTAAAAAGCCTGTGGTTTACTTCCTATGTGTCTGCAAAAAGCCCTGGTGATTGTGTTTTCCTTTAGCTGTAGATTTGAGAACATAATAAAGTAAAACTCAGCAAACTGTTATTTGTTACCTTGAATTACTGGCGTAATAATAAGTACTACCCTAAATAAATACTACAGGATATAAATACTAACCATAAATACTACTCCGAAAGCTTGGAGATGGTAGATTTTATCGAATTTATCTGACAAAGACTGGATCATATAGGAAAAAGAATTGCAGAGAATGAATTATGGAAAGCGGGAGACCCTTGTCAGAATGAAAACATTGGACAAGCAGTGATAGGACATAAGAAGTAATAAAGAAAGAAAACAGAGAAAGATTGTGTGTGAAAGTTGTTCATTGTGTATGTATCTGAGGAAAAAAGAATGTGAATTTGGAGGAAATAGGATAATATTTTAGAAATCAGTGAATGCTATCTTTCCTGTTAGATATTCCTAATAATTCTTATTATGTGTATTTTCCATCCAGTTTCAACTTTTAAGTCACTTTGAATGAATATTCACACTTTTCCAGGTATTAAATGTTGCCTTTGAAAATATCCAAGAAAATGAATCCAGTGGCACTACTCAGAGCATCCAAGTTAAAATATTGGATTGTGACACCATTGGGCAGGCCAAAGAGAAGATCCTGCAGGCCTTTCTGAACAAGAACGGATCCCTCTATGGTCTCCAGCTAAGTGAAATGGGCCTGAGTAAGATACTAATAGTGCTATAATCGTTATAAATTCAAAAATAGCTTTTTTTGTTTTTGTTTCTCCAAAACTATCTAATTCTATTTTATTTTTTACTTTTAATAGTATGGTTTGCATTTTTATAAACTAAACATTAGTATTTTTCTATTTAACATATTAACTATAAGATTGACATGTTGAAGTTATTTAGTATAATTTGTTATCTGAATACGTCTTGGATTTTCTTTTGTAAATACATTTGTGGCTTTTTGCTAAAAACGCACAATAGAAATGCACCCCCGTTATGCCTTTGCTCTGCAAGCTGCACCGCTCTCCGAATGCTTTCAGATACAATTCAAGGTGCTGATTGTCAGCTGTAACCAGCATGTTGGAGAGGGGGAGGCTATATAAATTGAACAAACAAACAAAACCCTCCACAGCCTGGGCTTTATTTGTAGAACTGCCTCTCCCCATTTGTTTCCATCTGGGGCATGTTGTGAGTCCCATCCGTTACAGAATGTCATCTTGCAGGACTCAGAAAGTGATCCTTTTCTATTGCAGCCATAGAGATTAGACTGACCATGACCCGGCTGACTTGCCAGAAAGTTTTAAGGCTTGGATTTGATTCCAGGCATGGGGGCTGGGAGGTTCGTAGAAGTCCGTGAGGTGTTGGGATTTACTCAGTTATCCTGTTAGGATTTATTACATTGTTGGGTCTGAACTTTATTTTGTACTGTGTTTTTTATAAATTACTAGCCATTCAGATTGTTACAGACAAATGGAAAGTAATAAAATCAAATAAAATTTATCCCATCATAAAAAATCTAAATTGCATCAGTGAGCAAGGATGTAGCATTGGGCACAAATAGTGTGCTAGGACAATGCTGCAATTAGTGTAGCAATTTTTGTTGACCTAGAACAGCGATGGCGGACCTATGGCACACGTGCCACAGGTGGCACGCGGAACCATTTGTCAGGACACGCGAGGTGCTGCACTGTTAGCTGGCCAGCGCACAAGTCACTTCTGGTTTGCTCGGAGGATCGTTTTGAGCGCTCCAAAAGCTTCAGGGACTGTCTGGAGGCTTCCCTGATGCCTCCGGAGGGCATCCGGGGGCGCGGCGGAGGATGTTTTCGCCCTCCCCAGGCTCCTATAAAGCCTCTGGAGCCTGGGGAAGGCGAAAAAAGCATGTAAAATGGGGGGGGAGCATTGCATTATGGGTGCAGCACGCCCGCACACAACCCTCCTGTGCTCCCCCCACTTATGGCACGCAAGCCAAAAAAGGTTCGCCATTGCTGATCTAGAATATGTACTGGCAATATCCCTTTCAGCAGTGACAATAGCACACTTACGTAGTCACTTCAAAGTTTTTCACAAAATTCCACTGTGATAAATAATTTGGGGGAAAGTGAAGAAATGACTAGGGAAGGATGGTGATACAATTGCAAGCAACAGCTTTTATGTGAACCGTACAAAATAAACAATACTATACAAAAAGCATAACATTTGCTTCATATAATATTCTGCTTTAATTTAACAGGAAAAGGCCACTCTTACCTTTTTAAAAACTAAGTGCAGATTAATTATTTTATTTGTGTTGTCAGCTCTTGAATCAGGTTCCCAAGCAAAAGAACTTCTTGATGTAGACGGTTCCTCCGTGACTTTGGAAAATGGAGTTACTAAACTGAACACCATAGGCCATTATGGGGTAAGAATAAACATCCAAATGTGTTGAACATTTGCCTTTGTTAGGGGAGTATTAGGCAGATGTTAATTTATAACATGTATTTTCATTTTGTTAACATGCAGAGAACATGTAAAGTATGACAATTTGATACAGAGTTCAAGAAAAGTAAGAAAGATGCTTTATTGTATAATTTCAGGTTTCAGACGGAGCAACAATTACAGTATTTAAGAAGAAACAAGATATATCAGCTGGTAAAACAAATAACATATTTATATAATATTTTGGATTTTTGAAAATTTGTGGTAATTCTTTGAATTATAATTGAATTACAATTCAGAAGTTCATATGAACTGAGAATATAGAACTAATTTTAGATATACACTAATATAAGAACTAAAATTGTTTCACTGAAGAAAAGTTAAACATTCTGTTCTCAATATTGGGCAGCTGTATGATAAGCTCATCTGCCCAGTCCAGGATTTTAATTCTCTCCAAATCGAACAATATCAAAGACAAATTGAATACTTCATGCCTTGCAAAAATCAACTCCTGGCAAACCCAATTTTGAAAAATTAATTGAAAACCAATTGAGTAAACATTTACTCCCTCTAGATGTTGGGATTACTATTTTCTGATATTTGTAAGCAAGCATCTATTTCCACTTAAATATTAATTGTACCAGTTAATAGAAAGGACTACCATGATTAAAGATCTTACCATCTACATTAGCAGTAATCTGAATAAGAATAAATTTAGCTAACCGTGTATGTTTCAGTGCATTTTTCCTGAGCATCAGCCTACTTTCTAGGTCATAGCTTGATCTTTATGTGTGCATTCAGTTTATCCTTTTCCCCCCTCTTCACCATGTTGACCAGATGGAGAATATTCTGAGGACTATTGCCATCTGGTAAGTCAGCTTAATACCTAGTAATTAGTCATTTGTTTAGCTCCTGAATCGCAGCATTTCCATGAACATCTGTGTAAACCTTTCTTATAGATATTGCCAGATGCAGAAGCAGCCAAAGAAACACAGAATGCAGAAAATAAAGGAAAACAAAAATTTAAAGTCAAAGAAATGTATCTGACTAAACTTCTCTCTACTAAGGTGACTCCAAGGTTCTATCTCTAATCATAAAAGAATGATATAATGCTATAATTATTCAGTGTATATTCTATTACCTTACAAAATGCCTTGCTTGCATGTGAAGGCTAAAAAGCACTGGGAAAAAGAATATATGACAAAACTTTTTATTTCATATCTAAAGCAACAGCATTTTGGAAATGCTTTATATATAATTGCATACTGACATCATTAAGTACATATAATTACGCACTAAATCATAGTTGTGTACATCCATATATATAAGAAGACTCCCTCTTTGACTTACATAAATTGAGACTCAATTACACATAGAGGGGCTCTACGAAGGGCTGCATTCATGACACTTTATCAAATGATTGTGAGGATAAAGTGTGGAGATTGAGGAAAATCACATATGCTATCACATTGCCAAAAGTATTCGCTCAGCCATCCACATAATCAGAATCATTTGTTAGCGAATACTTTTGGCAATATAGTGTATATTGTGTCAATCTTCCTAGATGAAAACACACACACACACACAGTGAGTAATGAAATACTTTTTTGTTTTGCCACAGGTTGCTATCCACTCAACTGTTGAAAAGCTCTTTAGAAGCATTTGGAATTTGCCCAACAATAAAGTCCCAGTTGCTATTAAATATTTTTTTGATTTTCTGGATGCTCAGGCTGAAAATAAAAAAATTACAGATCCTGATGTGGTTCATATATGGAAAACCAACAGGTAATTTATGTGCTCACTGTAACCTGGCAGCATACAGCATATTCTTGCTTTTTGGCAGAAAACGTTGTTTATAGTTCTGGGGGATTATTTAATTTGATTCTGTGACTCCTTAGGAAGTGAACAAGCCTATTAGCTCAGCCACATTCCCCTTCTGGGATTAAAGCTGCCCATGAGGTGACTTGTGGTTGGATGTGTGCATTGGTGTTGGCCTTCTTGAATAAAGGGTATGTCCCTTTGGCCTTGAAGGAAACTATTGTGTGTCCTATCCTCAAGAAACCATCATGGGATCCAAAAGTCTGGGCAATTATGTCCTTTTAGGGAAGATGATGGAGAAGGTGGTCAAAATTCAACTTCAGAGAATCCTGGGGAAAACAGTTATTTCGAATTCATTTCAGTCAGTTTTCAGGCCAGCATTTGGTACACAGGTAACATTGTTGCATTTGTTGATGACCAGTGATGAAGCCAATACTAAGGTGGTATATTGATCCTGATGGTTTTTTAAAATTTATCATGAACTTTCGATACAATTGATTATGGTATCCTTTCAGATTCACTCTGAGCATGGGGTGGAAAGCATATTTTACAATTTCTTCTTTTCTCTGCAACTGGTATCAACTGATGTTAATTGGGCAGGACTCGTTAGGTACTACAGGCTCTCTTCCATTCTATAATACATGAAATTGTCATGTTTAACATTTACATAAAATTGCTGGGTAAGTTCAACTGTCAGTTCGAGATCAGGTGTTATCAGTCTAATGGTGAGATCCAGTTATATATTGACTCTGGATTGGCAAAGTGACACCATTAAAGTCCTAGCCTAATGCCTCCAACTATATCGATATGGATGGAGTAAACTGATTCAGTCTCAGTCTTGAGAAGACCAAGTGGCTATGTTTACTCAAGCCCCTCCCCCAATACACTGACTTTCAATGGGATGTACTTCCTCATTTGAGATGGTGTGAAATCTGGGGTTCCTCCTGGACTCTCAGTTCCTGCTTGAAGAGCGTCTAATGCACCAGTTTCCTGAACTATGAGGCCCCTCTGATAGTCACTCCCTAACAAGTTATTTCACAATTAGATTATTATAACATGCTCTGGATTGGGAAACCTTTAAAAACCATCCAGAAGCCACAGCTGTTTCAAGAATGCAGCAGCGGACGAAAGTACTTGGCCTGGCTAAGATCTGGCTTTCTGATGAGCTGCTTATCTCCAATAGTTTCTGCCCATCCTGTGTGAACAAGCAAGATGGGTGCGCTTTGAGCCCCAAAGATTAAACAGTTCCATCTCATGGGGCTGAGGAAGCAGGCTATTTTGTTCCAGTGGAAACTTTAAAAATCTATGAAACTTCTAAAAACATGGTTGTTCCCCAAAGCTTTTCTTTATGTTAATTTCAGAGGTGGTATTCAAATGTTCTGACCAGTTCTGGAGAAGTGGTAGCGTACATTTTTAGTAGTTTGGAAAACCGCTGAATACCACCTCTGACTGGCCCCACCGCTGCCTTCTGAGTCCTAGCTGATAAGGAGGAAATGGGGATTTTAAAATAACCTTTCCCCTGGAGTGGGGAGGGAATGGAGGTTTTACAGTATCTTTTTCCTGCCATGCCCACCAAGCCACGCAACGCCTACCAAGCCATGCCCACAGAACCTGTAGTAAAAAAATTTGAATCCCACCACTGGTTAAGTGTGGTTGCTGAATAGCTGGCTGTATTGTTCTCCAGTCAGCCAGGGTCCCTTTTACTTGTATCTCTAATATTACTCTTTTTAAAATTTGCAACACATTCAGAATTGCAAAGACATTGCAATTCATACATACATATATGCATGAATACATACATATATGCACACATGCATACACACTGCATACACACAAAACAATTTCAGAAATTATTAGCACTGCAGGACATGTTGAAAATGTGTTCATCAATTGACAATAAAATGATTTTTATATTACTTTTGGTTAGTATTTTTTACAGTAAATATTTGCTGATTTTTCCATGAAGGATTTGTATTTAATTATTTCAATCTAACTTTTTAAAATATCTTTTTTGTCTAGTCTGCCTCTTCGATTCTGGGTGAATATTCTGAAGAATCCTCAATTTGTCTTTGATATTAAAAAGACTCCACATATAGATGGCTGCCTGTCAGTCATTGCACAAGCATTTATGGATGCATTTTCTCTGTCAGAGCAACATTTGGGAAAGGTAGTGTCTTGTTTTTCATGCATACCAAAAGCCTCTTTTTAAAGTTTCCCAGGAAAGAGGGAGCATATTCAGAATGGGAGGTGGGGAGACAAGAGGCAGCCCAGTCTGGAGCTGGAAGGGAGACAGAGGAAGAGAGTTAGGATAGTCACTCCCTAGCATCTCCTGTTAGTATAATGGTAGTAAGGGTTCAGTCTAGCAAGATTCTGTCTATTGTGTGTAAGCAAATAAACAACTGAATTCTGGCTGAATTAATATTTGTCGTTCTTTGGCTTAGCCTGACAGAGGAATTCTTGGTATTCTATGAGTTTGGTTGTTTGCTTGCAGAGATTTCATTACCCAACTAGGTAGCATCATGAGTACTAATTAGTGTGGATTTTGCAAGCAAACAACCAAGATCAGAGAGAACCCAGGATTAAAAAGTAAGTCCTGTCAGTTTGTCTAGGACTAACTTTCAGAGAAGTGAGTTAACAGGATTAGAGTCTTCCAAGCACTGCACTATTCCTATTGAAAATCGTCATTTCATCTTTAAATGTGACTCACTGAAAAAATATTTCCTGAGCCATGTCCACATTTTTTGGGGAGCATAGCTTCATATCTTCTACGTCCATAGTGTTTTAGAATAGCTTCATAACCTGCACAGAGGAATGTATTAGCTTCACAAGCTAGCTTCTTGGATATGATGTCTGCTAGATTAGGCTCACTCGGGGTGTTATCGAGCCAGCTTGGTCCAGTTTGTGTGAACAAATTATTATTTTTTCCAAATTACCAGAAAACTATGATAATTTTGCATGAATTGCTCTAAAATCCTGTGATTACAAGTTTGAGAAAGGGCTACATTTAGCACAAGCAAAGTTTGCTTTTATAAGAGAAGACTCATAGGCAGGCAGATGCCCAGAGCACAAATGGGGGGGGGGGGTTGTCAGAAATTGGGATCAAATGCAAAAGCCTTTCTCTTCTAGAGCTGATCAACTGCCCTACCTTTCCTTTGTGTCCTGAAAAGGACCCCATGCTAGCTTTCTGAGCTCCCCAGTTCTTCTGTCTCTGTTCCTAGGAAAGTTTTGGTGCCTCTGTCAACACCCAGGCATGTATTTGCCCGCTGTTGTGGCTGGAAGGCTACATTCCTTTGATGCTGGTGTCCCTGATGTCCCATAAGACACTTTTCCTAAAATGTTGTACTCAAGAAATTTCAGAGAATGGTTGTAAACCTGCAAATAGTCTGTTATGTCCACCGAGATTGCCTGACATGACTGATGACCAGAACTGATTGTTCCCTAATTTTAACAAGGGGAGGGGAGGGTTCCACTAACAAATGAGGTATCTTGCTAACTTTTATGGTATGTTTTTTCTTCTTCCTCCTCAAAGGAAGCACCAACAAATAAACTTCTGTATGCTAAGGATATACCACTCTATAAAGAGGAAGTTAAAGCTTTCTATAAAGCAATAAGGGATTTGCCTCCACTGCCCAGAGCAGAGCTGGAAGAATTTTTAATTCTAGAATCACAGGTATTTCTGCTGTAGTTGGAACTTAAACGTATATTGAAAATGGAGCTGTGTCTTAATGTATTTAAAGGACAGTTCCCATGAATGGATTTATTCAGACACATATCAAAGGTTCCAATAATATTTCCCACTGTCTTTTTATGTTTACTTGTAATTATTATTTACAATTTTATGTGCTATGGATAATAATAATGGATAATAATGGTATCTTTAAATATAAACAGTTCCTCAAATTTCTTTATTTTTCTAGAAACATGAAAATGAATTTAATGAGACTGAGGCTTTGAATAAAATTTACCAATACATAGCAAGATATTTTGATAAGGTAAGAGTCTTATTCATCAAGCCTGGCTAGTTATGGACTACTGAATGGCAGGGCCATAGAATGGCTCAGACACATTCCAATTAGGGAAGAGAGTGGTTACTGTATTAGCAATGCACATGATATATGTGGGCAATTTTCAACTCTACAATTCCTGTGTGCACTGGCACTCCCCCAATACTTATCTCTGCCCTTCTAGTTAGGACAGGGGAGGAGGGGAGGAACTGGACAGAAAGTAACTGAAAGTGAATAAACTGTCCCTTAAGGATTAATAACTCATATGGATTAATGACCCTGAAGCAATAGGTTGTGATCCTTTTTATGACTGAGTCCCTGTGCCCTATATCTATATCTACATATATTCCTATTCTGTTCTGTTCTGTTCTATTCTACTCTACCTCTACCCTACTCTATTTTCTATTCTACTCCAGGCACCTTGCATTTTATTCTTAAACCCAGTGGTTGACAGAGTCAAGCCATGTGAGGTAGATTAACTACTAGACTGACTTAATCTAGTTAGTTTCCAAACAAGCTGAATATCACATTTTTTTCATGATCTCAAAAGCATGTTATAGCTGGCTGGCAGGTAATGAAAATGTTTTAGCATTCAATATGGCAGTATTTATAATTGGATAGTTGATTCCTCTTGATTATTGAAGTTTTCCTGCTTTTAACAGATATACAACATGCATCTATTGCTTTTCGAGTTGTATTTACAGAAACACTTGTGACTTTAATTGAGGTTGCTAGTGCCAACAGAAGTGTTCATCTTGTGATTAATAATAACTTGCCAAGGAAGATGCAAAAATAGCCTGGCTTTAGAAGGAATGGTTACTTAAGCAGAGCTTACTTTTTAACATTGGGAGGGGGGGAATGTTATTTTTAAATAAACAAAATAAGCATACATTCCTTTGTTCTCATAGATACTGAATAAATTAGAGACAGAACGAGGATTGGAAGAAGCCCAACAGCAACTCTTAAATATAAAAAGTTTAATGGATGAAAAGAAAAAATGCAAATGGGCTTAGGAATTTAATTTTATAATTGCTGCTGTTATGGAACCAAATTCAAAATATTGGCCAACTAGTTCTGTCCACACAAAATCAACAATGGATGCCCTCAGATTGGAACAGGCATTTCCAGATGTGTCAACAAAGTGGAGCCTGGACTGTGATGTATATCGGACTGCTGCTGGCATCTGAAGCAATCCCTCTATGCAGATCTTCCCTCCTATATAGATACAATCAAGTAAATTTTTTTTACATTAAAAACAACCTTAAATACAGTTCTTATATAAACAAACTGGTTGAGTTTAGTTCACAAATTTATCTAATTTCTATGGTGTCACTGAGCAGCAATTTATGTGCCTTAAAAGACCTCAGTTGGTTTCTGATAAGCACAAATATATTCTCTTGTTATTCATAGCCTAAGCATCCAAAATAGAGAGCTTTCAACTGCTACATGGTTTTATAATGAAGTGCAGGTTTTTAACTTCCCCCAATTAGTTGCACGTTGTGGCAAAACTAAAAGTGATGTGGGACTGAAATGGACGGGAAGATTTCCACCCAGCACATTGATACAGCAACGCAATTCACCTCTTGATAACGACAGTTTCATATCCGTCTCTATCGCTGAAGATGTCATGGACATATCCATGTAAGTTTCTTGGCGTGATAATGAAAGGGGTTTGCAAAAGACAGTTTCCTTGTCTTCCGAACACAAATCTACACTTCGAAATTCTTCCATCACTGTATCTGCAATTTTTAAAAATGGAGCTGGTGGCCTTTCCCATCTGTATTTTCATTAGTATATACAGTACATGCATTGTAAATATAAGGGCAAAAATGAAATTTACAAAGAGGGTTTTTTAACAACTGAAGATTCATAAATGTATCATAATTTTATTATTGACTATAAAGTAAATATGAATGAGGGCATCAAGTAGATGTAGGCTCTTCCACTCAGCGTCTATGCCTTCCCTGAAATTGGAATGCCAATTTTCTCAGCTACATTTTATAGGGCCCTTCAGAGTCTGCATTTGAAGGAAAAAACATATTATCTGCAACTCCTTCAGGAAGTTGTATCTTTTCCTGGGATTGGGGTGGTGCATCAAAGTTATAGCAGAATCCAAGGAATAGATAGATTTGGTGTAAGGAGTGCTATGTACACAGTCTAAAGCATGGGTGCCAAACACGCAACATCACATCATCATGTGACATATTAAGACTCCCCCCCTTGCTAAACCAGAGGTGGGCATGGCCAGTGCGTGGCGCATCCATCCCGTGGGCTCAGAGTTTGACACCCCTGCTCTAGAGTCTCTCCTTGCCTTCAAATATAAAGTACTGCTATGCTCTAATATTGAGAGTTCCTTTGTTGCCTATCACATCCTGCTCAGAGTAATTTTTACAGGCAACACATCAGCAGATGTTTGCATGTGCTGTATCAATTTTTAAATAAAAAAACTTAAAAGTGCCTCAAATAGCAGGTTTTGGTCCCATTACTTCTTGCTAGGAAAATTCTAATGTCATTGGCAAGATTAACTAGCCATTATAGGCTGAGAATTCTCTATGGCGAAGGTGCAGAACTTTGGCAACTTTTAGACTTGTGGATTCCAACTGCCAAAATTCCCAAGCTAGTATGGTTAGCTTGCTCTGTAACATACAAATAGATGTGTTCTAATATAGGGATCCCCAACTCCAGGGCTGCAGACTAGTACCAGTCCTCAGCCCATTGGAAACTGGGCAGCGCAAACAAGTAGGCGAGCACATGAAGCTTTATTTGCGCGTGCACGGAATTAAGTTGCGTGCTTGAAACCATCCCAGCCTGCCATTGCCGGTCTGTGAAACCAAAAAGGTTGAGACCACTGTTCTAATAGATAGGGAAATGGAGGAAAAAGCTATTTTTACATTGTTTCTTCTAAGGTGTAGACAGATAGAGAAGAGACCTGTATATTTTTCATTAAATACAATTATGTAAAAATAAAAAAAACAAAGCATTAAGCCGATATTGTTTTTTCCTTTTTTCAGAAAATGTTTTACATCATATGGAAAGTAGATTTTAGAAAATTAAAAGAATATGATGCATAATGTGATGTATTTACCAATAGGTGCTGAACATTTCTCCCCCAAATAATTACCTATTAATTATTGGATGAGTAACATAGAAATGAGCGAAGCATACAACTGAATATTACGTAGCATGGATGTCTCTGAAGGTTAGACCAGAGCTTTCCAAACTAAATCTGTTCAGAAGTGATACAATGAATTTGTATGTTCCCATCCCCCCCCCCACAATAAAAATGATTACATTGGGATCAGAGTTGGGCAAGAAATAAGTATAACATTTTAAAAAATTAACATTTCGTTTTTATATCAAATAAAACCATAATAAAACTTTACAAGAGGGTTTCTTTGAAAATAAGCAATCCCCCGTCCCCATACTTAAAGCTGTATTTTTAATGGGAAAGGGAAGGACTTGCTGACTTTACTTCCTGAATTCAGTTTCATTTTGAAGAGAATTATTCAGCAGTCAGGAAGGAAAGGGAGTGATGGTGGTTCTAAACCAGCTTGAATTAAACATTTGCACAACACTGACAGATGTAAGTTGCTTTCAGAATATCTGCCAGTTATTGTGCCCAGGCACGAGGGCTGCTCGTTTGAAGGGCAAAATGGTGACGATGGTGCTTGTGAAACAAACAATATATATGAAAAAGAACACTTGGGCTTCTTATTTGTCAGGCATCACAGAGTTGCTTTGCTTTCGGTAAACTGTTAAGCCTACTCAAAAAAAGGTATGGGATTCAGAATGGGATTTCCAAAAAATGATCCCTCTGCCCCATCTTTGTTCCTTTTTTTCATCTTAATTTGTGATTTCTTTTCAGTTGTTTTCCTGGTTTTTTTTTCTCCCCAAACAGCTACCCTTTCCTGAATTGTCATGCTGTTGTTTTTTTTAATATTCCATTTCTGCTGGGGAATGTGTATATATATTTATGTTTCTCTGCGTGAAAGTGGTTTGTGCATGCAGAAAGGATCAGTACTGTAAGTGGAGCACTTTATTTCATTTTGATCAGTAGTTATTAAATTAATGTGGGGAGCAGGGATTGTATTCATTTATGGGGAAAATCATTTCCAATAAATATGTACATATGGAGGCATAGGGTGGAGTGGGGAATGTCTAGGGCTGGTTTTAGCTGGAGTTTGTACGCAGGATTTTAAAAAGTTCTTTGAAAATTGCAGTGTATTTATTCTATATTGCATTATTGAGAGGAACTACTGAAATATTTCTGACAATCTCTGGAAACAAATTTTAGCATTCCTACCGTAAGTGTATAAAACAATTTAAATTTATTTTAAAATTTATAGATACATATAATTCCAATCTATTAAAGTAAATGTTTACAAGTATAAGTGGAGTTGGAAAATATATTGTATGAACATGTAAATGTTTCATTTCACATATATAAACTGTGATGTTTGTTTTTGTTTGATTTGAAATGTTAGTATATGTTCTAGTTTTTCAAGAAAATCAATGTGAAAACAAGTATAGCATTTTTAAATGGGCAGATAGTTTAGAAATTTGTTTTTGTTTTTTTTACAGAAATCAGTTTTATTCCAGAATTATAATTTTCAAAACTGAAAAAAATAAACTTCAAAACTTTAATCAATCAACCAGAATGGTATTTGTGTATTTATTGCCAATGCTTCAGCTCTAGTGAGAACACAAAGTGGCTAACAATTGTTTTGAAAAATATCAGAAGTTAACACATTAAATTTGTATTAAAATTGCTTGAAATGAAGATTTACAGTTCTTAAGTTTGAAGAGAATGGAGGCCAACTAAATTCTGAAGGAAATGTTGGACAAACAAGGAAAGTCCTCTTCCATATGTGACATGATCCAGACAGCAAAAAAAAAAAAAAAAAAAAAAGCCTTTTTAGCAACTTGGCACCTCGCAAAGTTTGTATGGAAGAAATGATCCATCAGAAAGTCAGACCTTAGGCTACTTAGGACATAAAAATTAATACTACTATCAATTCTACCCGGTACATCACAAATTTTTGGTTTCTGTATCTTAAATTATCTGTGTGTCAAATTGTGCAATTGCTTCATCCATGCATCTTTTCAAGTATAATCCTAAAATGTTGGGATCAAGGTCCTGACCAAAGATGGATAGCTCATGAATAGACATTCAGTATAATTGGGCAAATTCAGCCTTCACGTAGGAATCTAGTGATATTCTTTGGGGGGAGATTGTAAACCTATACAAATACTCTGAATCTGGTTTTATATTTCCAGTAGCATGAGCATGACTGAATATATGTTCAGCTGAATGTCCATCTTTACGCCCATTAGATTTATTTATTTATTTAGCATATGACATACAATGTCAGGGAACTCTACAAATGCTAGACACAATGTAGTCCTGACAGCCTAAATTTCTAGTTCATTCTGTTTGGTGCTTGCATGCCTGGTCCTTGCTGCATCTTAGGGGGACAAACTAGCTTACACTAGTTGACTAGCAGTGCTCAGATTGCTGGCTCTTCCGGGCTCCTCTGCGGGTTTCACCTTGCTTTGCCTCATGTTGCATTGCCTAGAATCTGACCAGGTCCAACACCAGCTTCCGTTCTCTGCATACAAGGACCCAGCTAGGTTTTTCCCACTGAAGTGGTATCCATTTATCCACTCACAATATTGCATGCTTTCGAAGTGCCGAGTGGCAAGAGCCAGGGAGTGAGTGGTGGGAGAGCTGGGCTCGAACCACCGGAGTGCAGGCTATTTGGTCAACAATTCCAACATCACTAAGGCACATCCCCATGCCCATTACTGAACTTAAGCAATATTCAATGGTACTTACTGCTTCCTTTGAGTTCCGGTGGCATTGGTATTATTGATGGCACCTCATTTCAGACTTCCAGATCATTATTCCAGCACTTACATGTAGATACTGAACTGTACACGTGATAAGACAAAACTCTACGAGATTCTGTAAGTGTCAACCAGTGATCTCTTAAAATTACTTTCTGGAATCAGTCCAGTTGGAAGAACTGGAGCCAAAATAGTGCCTCAGGGCCAATCCTGCCAAGTGGTCCATAGATTATTGTGAAAGGTGACATTAAAAGCTGCTAGGAAGTGCAAAGGGCTAATGTGGTTCTTGAGACAGAACAGAGTGCTTAGAAACAATATAGACCTTAACCTATCACTTTTCAATTAACAATGGTTCAAAATTACAATAGCTTCTGAAAAAGTTACTTGTGATCTATCCTCAAAATTACGAGTGTCACACACTAATCTTTATCACAATTCGGATGCTGGGCAACCAGCTTGCATGTACGATAGTTGCAGTGACTTGCTGTCATGTAATGGAAATTCACAATTTTTCCGCTTCCAAACAAGCAAAGTCAATTGGGGAAGTTGACTTTGCTTAATGATCACATGGTTTACTTAACAACCACAGTAAAAATGATTGTTAAATTGTTTCTAGTCACATGATTTTATTTGCAATCACACCAATTTATGATAGAAACTCTGGTCCCGATTGTGATCTTAATCAAGGACTATCTCTAGTGTAAACTATCTAGACCAATTTTTATTCCATAGCTGAGCTAGGGCTTCAACAGATGAGTGCATTCAGGACCATTTCCAAAATATCAGGTGACTGGATTATTTTTATGTCGTCTTCTCCTGCTAATCTAAATCTACAGAATGATCTATTTGTAGCCACTCTATAGGTCTCCCTGCTTTCACATCACTAGTTCCATACAAACAGAATGATTAATTCTGTATGTATGGCAATGAATTCATTGGGCTAAATGCCAATTAGAACTTGTCTAAATCATAGTGCAGAATACAAAATCTTCAGTTATTTTAGGAATCATGTTTTTTTTAAAAAGTCAACATGTGGTAGGACTTGCTTTTTGCAATGTATGAGCCCACATGGAGCTCTGTCCCTTTGGATTATCATCCCTTCAGAAATTAGACCGGCCCCTACTTTGACACGCTTTCATAAGGCCCCGAAGACTTGGTTTTGCCAGCAGTCCTGGGGAGGCGGATGGAGCCCCACTGACTTTGTCAGAAAATTGCAAAAGATGTTCACATGACCCCAGGACACGGCCAACTGTCATAAATGAGTCTATTGCCACACAACTGAATTTTGATCACGTGACAATGAGGATGCTGCAGTGGTTGTGTGAAAAACACTCATATGTCACTTTTTCCAGTGTTGTCATAACTTTGAATGGTCATTAAATGAATGGCTGTAAGTCGAGGACTACCTTTACATGGTTATTTTCCACACCTTGAATCAGAATGAGTGGAATCCCAATTGGAGGAATTATAATACATTTTGGTCTGCTTTCCATTTTATTGTTTTTAGTTGCAAAATTATAATACATTTTGGTCTGCTTTCCATTTTTTATTTTTTTTAGTTGCATTGCGTTATTTTCCTGGTGGATGCATTATTTCTTTTTCTTTTGTATGCTGCGCAATTGAGTGGCCATGTACAAGTTATAAATAAATACACCTAAGACCATTACAGCTAGCTCAAGAAAAGTGAATGGCAGCAGCATATGAATTGTTCCCCACATACTATTTTCTTATCAAATTTGCTGATTAGCCCATTGGATATGAGTCCTAACTCTTCCTTTAGCAAAGTTTCAGTGATATGTCAGCTCAAGAGCCATTCAGAATTAAGAGTTAACTTTGTAACTCTTCTGATTAATTTACAAATGTAGTCACTTGAACATCTATGAACTGGCAGTAAAAATATTCTTCACCTATATATAAATCCTAAAAAAAAGCCAAAGTAACAGAATCATTTAAATTTGTTGGACAGTGGAATAAGTCCATTCTGTCGTCAAATCCCTCAAGAAATGGCAGAATCTGAGCTGCAGGTTTTTATTATTATTATTATTATTCATGAGATGATTTTGTCCATTTAACTTAGGTTTATTTACTGACTTACCGGAAACTGCTCAAAACAACTGAATGAATTGTTTTATTGCTTATCTTATTAAAAGTTAAGAATCTGTAGAATAAAAACAATCTACTAATCTCAAAACTATGCTTTTTATGGCTGTTAAATAATTAAATAAAACACAGAGAAGATAGATTTTACAAAAATATATTATAAATAGCTTTGATTAGTTAACAAAACTTTGATCTGAAACACACACATGTTTTGCATGTAGGTAAAGCAATATTCATATTCACTTAAAACGTGATTATTTTTCTTGATATTTCATAATATATTAAAGTGCAGATAGTAAAATATTTTTCAAAGGTAAATTTGTGGACAAAATTCATATAATGATAACAGAGCTCAAACAATGTTGTTTTCCGTTTTCTCAGTATTTTAAGATTACAAAAGTCCAGCTTGGTGAATAACAAAAAAATGAAAACTTTATATAGCAACCTGAAAACAATAGAATAAGGGCCACTTCAAGAATTTCTTTTTTTAGTCAAACTATTAAATTTTTTAGAAAAGTATTATTAGCAAAACATTACAGTGCAACATGATTCTTAGAGTTTAAAATTATTTTCCAAATATTTCAATTATATTTTTTTTAAAAAATATTAAAAATACTACAAATGATTTAAAACAGAGCTTTTACCTATTTCACGGCACTTGTAGATGAATTTTTGGCAAAAGTTGAAAAGTGTTTAATGGTTTATTTGGCATCTCCAGATGACAGATCATATTGTTCCACAGACTTATTTCTGTCTGATTCAGTACTTATTTCCGACTGAGGTCGTTCAGCAGAAGCAGCACCAAGTTCTTGCAGTTGGCTTCTCTGTGTGGTCTCTAGTTCTTCCAATCGTTTATGAAGCAGTGAAAGTTCTCTTTGATGTTGCTCCTCCTTCACAAGAGGTAAAGGAGATGAGGAAAGGAATGTATTTAGCACTTTTATTTTTAAAGATATTGTAGAGCCGTGGAAGATTCAGTTTACTGGTTCTGGCTTTCAATTATATGTTCTGATTGTAAGATACTTAGTTGTATAAGCAAAAAACAAGCACAGTATTTTAATACAATGGAAACAATAAAGATGCTTATATTGATTTATAGGAACTTACCTGTAGCCAGAGGAATTAAGACGGTATTACATAGCTTAACTAAAAGTTTAGGTAAACTTCACTGTAAAAATAATTATACAGAAATTGTAAGGTTTTAAACAAAATCAACAGAATTAAAGAAATTGTATTGCTACTTTTCTGCATAATTAAGGTTAGGATGTATTTATCATATAACTTTTGGTTCAACATGGTAAAACATTTTGGAAATGGTAGCATCTTAGCTGCAAAATAAATTGATGACACGGTCACACACAAAATCTCACATTTCTTTCAATACTACTATATTGTTTCATCAAATTGTATTTAGGAAAACTGGAAAAATATTAATTTTGTTTCTTATGCTTTTTGAAACACTATCACCTACTCTGTCATATGGGAATATTACATACCTGAAGGAGAGGGAATGGTAATTCTGTCCCAGGAATCAAAGATGAAGATAATAAGTTAGCTGGATTCAATATTGGGATATTGGGAAAAAGGATCAATCTGCGGAACTCATTATGTCTCCGCTGCAGATCTTTTAGTCTTTTCTGAAGGCGGAGATGTTCTTCAAAAGGAATATTTTGCCTATAATAAATATAAATAACTAAATAAAAATTATTTTCCTACTAATGTTTTCCTTGAAGCGCAGGGTCAAGCCTTTTTTTTTTAACCAACCAAGAGTTGACCCATTGGTTGCGATACAAATTGACAACTTGTCACCCAAATCTGACACTGTGGCCCAAGGTCACCCAGCCAGTTTTCATGCCTAAGGAAGGATTAGAACTCACAGTCTCCTGGTTTCTAGCCTGATACCCTAACCACTATCTCAAACATCTCTCAAACAAATAATGAAATGCTGATGGACAACCAACACAAGATTTTAAAACTGAATATTGCTTCCTTTACATATTCCCAATAAAAGATTATCGCTTTGAATTATAACCTTTTGATATCCCCTATTGGTGACTCAAAAAATAAAAACATTTGAGTCTGTTTGAAGACAAGTACAAATGCTTCAAGTTTGATATTGTCCTGTTAACTTGAAAATGCTTCTTGTACAGCTGAAACATCTTTATCTTTATAAGCCCTCCCCGGATAATAAGCCCAATTGGACTTTTGAGTGCATGCGCTAAAATAAGCCCTCCCCCAAAAATAAGGCCTTCCGTAAAATATTTAAATACATGCGCATGAACCCCGCCATTTCCTGGAGGGGAGGGGAGAACATGCCCCATGTGCCCCTGCCATCCACATGGAATGGCCTCGCGGAGGCCACTCTCACAAACCCTAGCTACCGCACACCTTTTATTAGTGGCGGCCGCAAAAAGAGGAGCAGCCCAGCGATGCTAGGGCTGGCAAGAGTGTGCCAGAAACATAACTTCCAGCCCTCTCTGGATTAGCTGATTCACAGACCGAGGTTAGGGGCCTCCTGCATCTCAAAAATAAGACGACCTACCCGAAAATAAGACCAAGCGCTTATTTCAGGGGTCAAAGAAAATAAGACCCTGTCTTGTTTTTGGGAAAACATGGTAGAACATTTCCAAGAGATTGTAACAATTTATTTTCAACTTGAAATGACTATTTCCAATTGAAAAAGGGTTGTTTTAATTAGAAACATTTTTTTATATTTCTAAAACAGTTTCTGATATATAGTATCATGGTTTCAAGATAATAATAGCGCTAAGAATAAAATACATGTATATACAGCTTTCTAAAAAAATAATAATCAGAAATTTGCAAATGGATGTAATGAGCCTGTGGTCTTAACCAAGATGGACCAGCTGTAATTTCCTTTTAAAATAGAATATTTTTTTCATTAAGACAGCAAAGACTGTACCTAAAAAAATTTAACAGCAACAGTATGAAACATTATTCAATTTAGAATCAAACAACATAAAATTATACCTGTTTAACACTTGGTTTTCTGTTTCTAGTTCTTCTCTCTTGGCTTCTAAGAGCTCTATCTTGTTCAGTAATTTCTTTTGCTTGTTGTCATTGAGTGTCTTTCTCTGTAATTAATATACAAATTTATATTTTTTAAGGTTGACTCCCATATTTAAATATGAAGTTGCATATGTGCAGCCTGACCAAAAACTTTCCCAATCACAAATATTCATCAGGAGAAATAGTAACAAGTGAATCAACTCTTGTTCTTTTGAAAGGCCACATTTAGCACAATTAAAGTTAGCATCTTGTTGTTTATATTGTTTATATATCATGGCTTCTCAGCCTCACAAACTGAAAAAGAAACTTTAGTAATAGATACAATTATGTTACAATGTTATTTACAAATTGGAATCTTCTTTTAGCTATTACGGCACAAACTTTAATTCAACTAAAAAGGAACAGCTTCTTTCAAAATTATGCATATGAGACATGCCTTTTTCTGAGCAACCGATGCTCGATACAATTTCTCTTTTGTTACTTTATACTTGTCTTCTATCTCTGTGACGTGCTGAGTAAGTTTATGTTTTTCTTCTAGCCACTTTACCTGTTTATCTTCCAAATTCCTAAAAAACAAACGAACAGGGGTTATTTTACAAATTGATTCTTCTTCTTCACAGAAGTGAACACTATAAATTCCCAGTTATGACTGCCATCCTTGTTTGCTACCTAAAGTATAAAGAATATTTGATATGCCCAGATGAATTCCAGACAATCCTAAAAAGCATGTTTATTATTTTATAATATAAACACTAAGCAAAAAGATAATCTGTGAAGGGTTTCATTCTGAGAAATTGAATTTCTTATGCTTCAGAAAAAACATTTCTTTAAACTACAATAAGATGTATCCATCTATAGAGAAAGGTCTCTTTGAACCCCTTCCCATAAAGGTTGCCTTCTAGTGGGCACTAAGCAGCACGTTTGCTGGAAAGGAATCACTGTTCTTTTGAAAACCTCCCTTCCCCCTGAAATCCTGCAGGCCCCTGCTCCTAGGTTTCTGGAATGCCCTAAATTGCTGGCTTTCCCCACAAATGTTAGGGTACAAGGAGACAGGAATTCAACAAAGTTGAACGTTGATATGTGTGAGCATTATGTATTTGGGAGTGCAGGAAGTTCTTGGCTTTTGTTTTATTACTAAGCCAGCATAACGCAGGGTACTTGGTACGAAAGATTGGGGAATGGTACATAAATCTTTTAAATAAATACAGAAATATTTATACAGGTTTTTGCTATCACCCTGCTATCTACTTTTATTAAGATTATGCAAGTCTCTTGAAAAATATATAGTACTCTATAATATACTGTATATCAAATGTTTAGTCTTTTTTCAGGCATAGGCAGCTGCTTCATAAGCTGTTTTTGGATGTCTTTTCAAGATGTCTTTTATTCATTGGGAATAAAGCACTGACTCTGCTACCAAAATTACTGCAGAATTCTGGAAATAATGGGTCACCTACATTAAGAACAGTATGTGAAATGCTGTTATAACACTTTGACATAGAATATAAATATTGTTATAAGACCAATCTTGGTGGTAAGAATTCTAAAACGGATTATAAGACATCGGGTTCTCAAATTCCCTTCTTCAGAAGCAAACTCTTCACTCAGCCAATATACAGTGCTGCCACTGTCATGAGGACGATAGGACCAAAAGAAGAGGAATTGCTACAATTATTGCGAGAATGGCATGAAGCAAATATCAAGAGAATCATGCTTGAAGGGTGCCCAAAATCAGCCAATAGCATTGGCAGTAAACGTAAAATCTTCCGAATCTTAATTCAGGTTCTCTATTCTTCACAGAGGTATGAAGTGTGATGGGGGGGTTGGGGGTGGGGAAAGCTACTTCAAATGTTCCAGTTCCATTTATTTGAAATAATTTCATCCAGGCTGCATGCACAGAATAAGAGGCGTTAAGATAAAAGCTTAGGTGTTTAAAATTTTTAGGTGCATTTGAAAATACAAAATAGACAGCTATAGAAATAGTTATGTGCCTAATTTCTCAAGTGACTTTAAGAAGCCATCATCTCTGAATATACCACTATACATAAAACAGATTGTTTAAAGAAACGTGAGTATTTTAAAATTTCAGTTGCTTTATTTTTCCCAGAAACAATTTGTCAACTAACATGCCCATAATCTTAAGCAAAATATTGTCTCAAAATTGATGACAAAAAGTTAAGTAAACCTCATCTTCTACATCAGTAGTATCACAATTGATGTGATTAAAATGACATGACTGAAAACTAAACATATTTTGTAAAAGCAATAAGTAACCCCAATCTGAACAGTAAGAAAGGTCAAGAACAGTTTGTCTACTTAATTTTAATGTATCAGCTTTAGGTCATATTCCTATTCATTTACTTAAAATTGATTACTGTTTGAGGAGTCAGATGTTTGGGGAAAGAAGGACAACAGTTGAGAGAACCAAGAAGGCTTGTAACCAAAGTCATTGGCCTTTATAGTGATGACTTACTGGAGGAGAGTTATATGGACCAGCCATACCTATGGTCAGGAATGGGTAGGCTGACAAAGAGGCCAAACTGAGGAAGAAAGGACACAGGAGTGGTACCCATTAATTTTGCTCTACTTTCCCATCAAGAACCACTTAGAATTTGTTTCTGCAGAAAGCTAGACTAAAATGTTCTGACCTTAAATGGTTAAATAATGTTGATATTTTAGAGAAAATTCTGTTACAGACAAATGAACCTATACTGGATGTCAAGGACAAGTTGCTCTTCGTGTCATCCAGTTTTTTAGTTGCAAAAAATGCAACAGTAGCATTGCATTAACAGTGAACTCATACTTCTCTGAATCTGCTTGAGCTCTTTCTGCTTGACTTCGTGCATTCCGACATTCATGTTTTAACCTTTCCAGCATTTCCTTGAGTTTCCGATTGGAATCCAATAAATCATTCTCTGACTGTGAAAAAGAAGCCACTCGAAGCTGCAGATCATGCAGTTGCTGTAACAGAAATATCTTATGAAATGATCAATTCCATTTATCAAATTCTAGAGCAACATTTCCAGCATAGCAGACGGGGCGGAAGGGGGGGGGGGGAGAAGAGAGGATGGTTCCATGTGAGCAGCAAGTGCACATGTGAACGTGTGTATGTCCATTTGCATGATCCCGTTGCTTGTGCAAATGGAGCTTTGCACACAAGTATCTGCTGTGCATGCAAATGGAGCTGCACACGAGTGCAAGCGCCCACTGCAAATGGAGCTATGCACGCAGACTCGCCTGAGACTTGTGAGGTCCGATTCCAAATGGGCCGCAGCTCAGTTGTGAGCCACAACCTGGAGGTGTTCTGTCCCGTGATTCTAATGAATATGTAGACACAGGCTTGGCTGTCTGCCACAACTAATTATAGAGATAAAACCACCTCTTGGCTAGGACCCTAGAACGCTATCTTCAAGAAATCAAGATTAGACTTACGGAATAGTTTCTCAACGGCTAGTAAAATGGACTGTTTCCTGCAAAGATTCCCCTCCCGTCGCTCCACCTATAAACTCTTTGGGAGGGGCCACAACAATAGCCAGCTGTCCCTACTTCCTTCTATGACGTCTTCTCCACAGCTGTTCCTTTCTCCTCTCAGCTCTACGCATAGGCACATCAGGGACAACCTCCCTCTGTTCCTCTTCACTGCTCCCTGACTCAGATGCCACCTGGTGGCCAACAGGCCTCTCTAGTTCCTGCTCTGACTCCAAACACTCTCCAGAGTCTTCCTCATCCTCCAGAGCAGTCCCATAATGGTCTGAGCTGTCAGAGTCCACCAACAGCTCAGCCAGCCGCTGCTGGGCCACAACTGGGGGGGGGGGGGTTGATGATGCCCGTATTAGAGTAGGGATAAATACAGTTTTTGTGATCTCCAGTGTAGCCACGAACACACAAATCTGCTATTTTGAAATATGTACTTTATTTCAAAAAAATATGTTTTGGAAGATTCAACTGAACACACATCATGATGCTGTATGAAAGGGACCTCTGTATGACCAGATTTCTACACAATTAAAATTGAATATTTCAGTGCTATAAATTTACACTGCTCTATAAAGGTAATCAATTAGATATAAAAAAATTCTCATGAAGATACTACCCTTCGCACAACTTTATAAGTAAGAATTAGCTAAAAGAACTGATTGGCAGCAAAACAGAAGCACTTCATCAAAATCAGAAACCGTTTACCACAATTCATCACCATAAAGTATGGCTCATTTAAAATGAGATTAAAGTGATGGATGACCCTATTTGAATATCCTTCACCTCACACATTTCTAATTATGTGAAGTCAGTTGAAAGCTCATAAGCAGAGCAAGAGAATGAGAGAAAATAGGAACAGGAGAATTATATGGGAAAGCAAAAAAGGGGAATTTAGTAGAGAAGATGGTGAAAGGAGTATCCTGACTTCCTATCTCCAGAAACCAACATCTAAAAGAGAGACAATATGGAGCATTCCCTATACATAGTTGCATAATTTAGGAGTCCTCATAGATTCATGGCTTCTGTTAAAAAAGCAGGTGCTAGATGTAAGGCAGAGGTGGCTTTGTACAGATCTGTGTTGTGCTATAAAATCCTAGCTCATAATGGCCAAGAAATTGAGTAAGAAAACCTAGCAATCTCCCAGAAAATGGTCTTTAGAAGTGCTCTAGATGAGACCTTTCCTTGAAGAATATTAGGTTAAACTGGTTCAAAATGAGGCAATGCACGCATTTTCTGGAATCCAAAGTTCACCTGCGTAACACTATAGCTATATGAGATACATTGGCTTCCAGTATATTTCAGGTGCCATTTAATGTGCTGCTTGTTATCTTTAAACTCTGGCGACATCAAAAAAGCAACTTTTAAACTAGTCTAGGAGGGAAAGTTGGCACGTGATGGCACCAACTAGTTCAAAAAGGTTTAAAAAGGACATTTCAGAAAATCAACATCAGCATCTTTTAAACTTGTATGCTGCCCGACTCTTAGCAGTCAAAAAAATAATAAAATAAAAATAAAACGTGCCAAGTGCAATGAAGTAATGGATACAAGAAATAAGGCAATTATTGGAAATGGTTAATGGATATACATGATAATTATGTTTTAAAAAGGTTGTGAGAAGGTCTCAATCCAATGCTAGAAACCTCCAAACCAAGCTACAGAATTAGAGATCACAAATGAGAATGGAAACCTGGTACAATGGAAAGAATTGATGGCATAGTCATTCTTGACTACAACCTCGTAGGAAGAACAGCTAAAGGTACATTAAGGGAGATACTGGTGTTTATAACAAAGAGGTATAAAATAATACACTAAACTCATTTTTCAGAATGAGGTGGATACTGGAAATTTAATAAATAAATACACTGCAATACCAAATTTCTCATGTAATATGGACATATAAAAAACAAAAACAAAATGAACGTTTAAAATTATATCATTCTTCCTAACACCACATACTATGACCAAATAAATTACAGATTCTTGTATGTGATGCTGATGATTCCTGGACTGATTTGTATCCAAGGAAGCTTCTTTTTCTATTTTTGAAATGGAAAATAGCAATCAAAACAGAAAAAAATCAAAATATGAAATAAAACAAAACCACCACATGAACTCCTGCAAATTAAAATAGATCAAAGAATATAAACCAACTTCGTACCTGCTTTAAATTTGCATTTTCACTTTTCTCTTTTTCTAGATCCTCAGAAACAGTAACTTGTTCTTGAATTTTTACTCTACAAGTGAATATGAAGAAGAGCTGTAAAATATATACTTTAAAACATGTCTATACAGGTAGTTCTTGAGTTAAATGATAATTGGATCTGAAATTTCAAAGGGTAAGCGATGCTGTTGTTCATTCATTCATTTATTCATACAACATATGCCATCCATCTCGCTTGGAAACAACTGGAAGCAACTCTGAGTGGCTTACAATCATTAATTGGTTGCTAGGGGAAATATCACATGACCTCATTGCTCAGTGACACAACACCTAGCGGTCCCTGTTGCTGTTGTTAGCCAAATCCCAGTTGTTAAGCAAGGACCCACACTGATCCAAGCCATTCCTGGTCCTGAGCCTTGATAAGGTAAGAGACTGCTTCCTCTTGAATCTGTCCCACCCACTTATGTCTTATAATACTATGCCCTGTCCTAGCATGTCCCTGCTTTGGAAAGTTTCTGGGGCCTTCTAAAACACTGTAAAAACAGGTAGTGCTATTTGGAGAATAAGCATGCTATTCTCTCAATGCTTCAGAAGATCTCAGAAGCTTTTCAAAGGCTTTCCAAACCATCACCTACTCCCACCTACATATCTGCAAATAGCTCATTCCATTCTCACAATGCACTATTTAAGAGGATGGCATGAGTGGCCTTGGGAAGAAGGCCTGACTTGGCCCTAAGCTGCCTTGTATAGGGTAGCTATAAGATGGATAAGCCTGTTGGTGGTGGCAAGACTTGTGGCACACAGAGCAAGTGAGGGTTTTGTGTTTTGGTGCTCCATAGGAGCACTGGGGCTGAAGCTGAGGCCTGGGGGCAATTGCAGATGGCTCAGATTGCTGAGTGCTCTGGACCTCTACTTCAGCCCTAACAGTGCCACTGAGGAGTACTGCTGTGCAGTGGCCAAAACAGCAGAGATATGGGGGAAGATCGGTGGGTGCCAAGAGCTGAAACATCATAAACATGGGTAGACTGCCAAGTACCCAATTTTTGATCATATGACCACAGGGAGTTGCAGCTGCCATAACTTCAGGGACCGGTTAATATCACATGTCCAGTGGCACTGTAATGTTGAACAGTCGTTGAATAACAGAACTGAAATATTTAAATAGTCTGAATAACTTAAACTCTAATTCTTAATTGAGCTTAAAATGCCAAACTGTTTGGGATACAGAAAAATTTAGGAATAAGTGCATTAAGGCTGTCAGTTAACTGTTGAATTTCAAGAAATTAAATGGAAAATAAACCTTGCAAAATGCTGACATTGGGAAATACAACATCAGTTATAATAAAAAAGCAGCCAAGGCTTTATACTCAGGAAAGCATTATTATTCCATAAGTGATAAAGTAAGGCCAAATTATATATTGATCCTTGATGTGATAAATGCTAATAATCTGGTAGCCAAGGAAGAAGTGAAAAAGATATAAGGGAGTTACAAAGAAATTTAAACATTTTCTGAGTTTATAAAACAGCAAAATAAAAGCTATTTCTTGTTGGTTTTTCTCCTTTTGTTCCATCTTTATTATTTTTCTTGTGTTCATTCTTCCTAATTGAAAATAGATTTTTCAATTAATTTTTCAATCCTAAAATGCATTTTAATAAATTTTGTTTAAACTAAAATAATAAGGCTGAAGGAGTAAAATTGTTGGAGAATTAGACATGGATAGCAAAATCTGTATGAGAAACTGCTGCAAAAAAAAACACATTTTATTCTTATCAAATTAATGTAAAACTGGTGACTTAATAAAGTGCTTTATAAACAAATAGGATTAGTAGTAATAGTTCTGCTTTTATCTTTATTAGAAACTAACTGCTTGCTTTAATATCCATCTTGGGTAACTAACCTGTTACATTCTAAGAACTTTTTAAATACATTAAATCCTTACATAGTACCTTACCTAAGATTTTTGATTTCCCTTTTGGTGGACTCTTCTTCCAAGCGCATAGCAGTTATCTTTTCTTCATACTGATCCTTCTCTGATTGCCTCTGAGCATCTTGCTCCATTCTGGTTTTTTCTAGTTCAGTTAATTTAGATTCAAGTTCTAATCTGAAATATAGTAAATAACTGTAAAAAGCAGTTGTTTATATGATCATGTTTAATGGGCCAGACTTTGGAGGGAGGGGTGTGTGTCCAAGTCAGCAATGACTCCTGGCGACTGCTTGGAAAAGTCCCTGCAATTTTCTTGACAAAGTTTTTCTGAAGTAGTTTGACATTGCTTCCTTCTTAGGGTTGAGAGAGAGGGACTGGCCCAAGGTCAACCAGCTGGCTTTGCTGTAAAATGGGATTAGAACTATCAATCTCCGAGCTGCTAGCCTGATGTCTTCACCACTACACTAATATGACTTTCATAGCCAGAGCAGATATCAGATACCTATGCCATAAAGAAATGTTGATATCACATTAAATTATATACATACAACTTCTGTAACATCAAAATATCTCTTACTGGCAAAGCCCTAGGAGTAAAGCAAAAACTGTATATACTGTATTTCCTCATGGAAGATGTGACATAAGCAAACCCATTTTTTTTTGGCAATGGAAAGGAATGGAAGAAGAAATGATATATCCCAAAAAAGGTATTAAAATCCAAAACAGTATAATAGAAATGTCAACAGCTGTTGAAATAGTATCCATTTTATAGCCAGGACAGGAAGCACAATGAATTATAATCAAAGAGAATCAAAGGAGGACATTGCAGTTTTTATTTTTAAATAATCTGGGGGAAAACAAACAAAAATGTACCTACTTTTCCTCCTGTAATGATACAATTTTTTGGAAGCCTTCTTCTTTGGCAGCTTGTACTTTACGTATTAATTCACGATCCTTTTCTACTGAAAGTGCTTTGTGCCGCTGAAGAGTTGTCTTAAGTATTTCGTTATCTGAATGTAATCCTGTTATTATAAGTTTTAAAAAGTTATTCTTCTATAGTCGCAATTATGCTGAGTATTTAAAAATATTAAAAATTTTATGCAGCTATCGAGAAAATAGAATTGACTCCTATGCATCACACATATAATTGCCTAACCAGACAACCAATGACACTGTGGGTCATTCCTTCTTCCAAATAAAATATAGATAGTCCTTGATTTACAACAGTTCATTTAGTGACCAGAACTGCAGTGAAGTTACAATGGCACAGAAAAAAATGTGACTTACGATCATTTTTCACACATATGACCATTGCAGCATCCCCATGATAACATGATTTACATTCAGATGCTTGACAACTGGTTCATATTTATGACCGTTGCAGTGTCCAGGAGTCCTGTGATCATCTTTCGCGAACTTCTGACAAGCAAAGTCAATGGGGAAGCCAGATTCACTTAACAACCCTGTTACTAATTGAAGAACTGCAGTGATTCACTTAACAGCTGTGGCAAGAAAAGTCATAAAATGGAGCAAAATCCACTTAACAAATTTCTCAGCAACATAAATTCTGGGCTCAATTCTGGTCATAAGTTAAGGATTACCTGTATAGGCTTGCACTCTTTCATATAAAACAGAACCTCTTAGTAGAAATAGACAAATATAATTTATTATGGATACACACACATGCCTCTTACCTAAAAACAAAATGTCACAAATTTTAAAGAAATATCTCACTGGAAACGAAAAATAAATATTTTCAAGCCAGGCAGGCATTTCTTCTCATCTAGGAATTACATTCATTATATCCCCCAATTACATCATTTATCTCTGTGAGCACAGAGCTAGAGGTAAGGGTAATATTTGGATAATTAGAGAAAATCAGGTTCATGATCATGAATATCAAATTAATGGTCAAATTTTAATATATAAAAAATAATGAACATAATCCTCCTTCCCTGCTGTATAGAATAACATTTGACTGATTCTATACTAAGTGTAGCAGCTGGGTTCACTGGAACTTTTAAGAACAAGTTGTGGGAATTATCACAAAATGACAGTCAGAGTTTTCTAGTGACAAAACAGATGCTGCGGCCAGTGACAAAAACCATATTTACTGGATAAATCATCCATCATTTACTCTAGCCATCCAGAAAGATAGATAGGCACACACACACAGAAACCCTCCACCGGAGGTAGTGTCACCCATACCTTCTATTTTCTAAGAAGCTTATGGTGGCACTAAGCCATTGCTGGACAATGCTGTTTTTTGCCAGCTTATGCTCTGCGGTATGCCAGCTTGTTTTGTTTAATAAAAACAATCTAAGCTTTTTAAAAATAGTATAGTGAGCCTACCGTGCACCAAGGAATGTGCCTAATGTCCTAACGGTAGAGACCAGCTTACCTATACCTGCTGAAAAATACACAAAGTGCATTTGGGAAGTCATCAAATAAATCCCAGTGACTGCTCTTGTTATTACTCATTTAGCAACCACAACTGAGACCATCAACTCAATCATGAAGCGAGGCAATCGCTAAACTAAAAACCATGTGACCACAACTGTGCTTACTAATTTTATTTTAGTCTTCCCTTTACAGCATTAGAATGAAACAACCCCAAATAGCCATATGATTCCAAGCAGTGGGTGGTCACCCCGGCACTGGGATAATTACCAAGAGCTGCTTAAGAGCAAACAAAAGCCTTTAGAAGACAGTTTGTTAACTTGCTGTTAGGGATTTTTTTTAGGGATGCGCTGCACTGCAGAGAAAAGCAGCTCACAAAGAGATTCTTTGTTTAAGCAATCTCTCCGCTCTATGGGGTGGGAATGGGCCTGTCACAGGACAAGTGCTAACTAATTGTAAAGGCAGAAGGTGACTGAATATAAGAGAATGTGTGGATGATTTGGGGGAATGAGGGAAAGAGATGCTGCCTAGGAACAATCAGACAAGAAATGAAGGAGCTCCTGGTGATTTAACTGGCAGAGAAAGAAACTTAGGAAGCACCTGCCCAAATGGATCAAGCAGTTAAAAAGTGGTGTCCGAAAGTTTCGACTTTTCGACAAGGTTCTGTTAATATAACCTTACAATATAGTAGAATTAACTAATCTAGTTACGTTTAATGTTTGGTTTACCTGGGTGAGATGACAGACAAGAGAGATGCTGCAAAGATTGTAAATGCCGGCATTGGTTGCAAAGTTACTTTATCATCACCATCGTAACAGCGGATGATCGCTCTCCAAGGCAGCCACTAAACAAGGACTACCTGTATTATATCTCACCCAATATAACATTTGTAGTTGGTATATTAAATAATTTAAATACTAATATTTTACCATCCAGTGCACTTTGAATTTTGTTCCTTTCTCTTTCTATCTCACTCTTTGCTCTTGCTGTCTCCAGCTTAATGTTTGTTATTTCAATCTTTTGTGAATGCTTCAGTTCTTCAATCTATAGAAAAAGAATGTATAATCAATTTGTAGTTTTAATAAAAAGATATTGCAAAATTGTCTTTTTTGTAATGGTAGTAAAATGGTAAGATTAATACCAGATTCCACCTTATCTCACTGCCAAGAAGTGTTGGTCTCACTACCAACTGTTCTTCTGGGCTTCCTGCTTTAGAAAGGTAACCTAGTTTTAGCTAAAAACCTGAAAGAATATTTGCACTCCTCTGCTCCTATAAAATTTTTGCACGAGGTACTATTGCCAAATGAGACTTTGTAGGCTTTGTTAAGAGCAAGATATTTTCTCAAGTGATCACCACTTTAAAAAAAAACCTCTTCCCTAAAGACATTTTCTAAATCATCTTGTATTTAATTTTTCTTTCCTTGCTTTTAGCAACAACTAGATTTCTTTTCTGATTTCTCATATCTTCTTATTTTAGTGCAAAAATGGCTAAGCCCTTTATTGATATTGCTCAATGCTTTTTATTTAATACTAGGGAATTTCATTTTTACTTTTTATAGGCACCCTTGGATTATGAAAGCATTTGGGACTGGGATTGCCATTGCTAAGTAACACAATCATGAAGTGTGATATCTAGTGACCACATTGCTTAGTGATGCCAATCACAGCAGTCCCAGTTGCGGATATAACCCTAAGATGTGTGGGTCCTTAAGTGGGAAGAGGTGGGAATCCCAGGTAAGGTGCATGGGAGTATCACAGTTGCCAAAGGGTTATATGGGGAAGAAAGGAAGGTATACAATAGCTGGAAAACCCACTGTAAATACCATTTATTAAGTGTTGCCATAACTTTGAGGTCTCTAAACAATTGTTTTTAACCCAAGGACTACCTGTATGTATATTACAAAGGATAGGTGACTGAAGAGTGCTTACAAGCTTTTTCATACCTTTGCAGGAAATATAAACAAATTTTTAAAAAGAGTCATGCTTGTGGAGCAACAAGCTGGGACTTTCAGGCATGTACACCCTTCCTTCCCAATTTAATACCACTATTCTCAGCTCATCCTTTAGGCTCAATTACACACATAAAACCTCCCACCTAATGACTTTTAGAAAGAGACCCCCTGATATAGGTAAGTTTCTCCCAATGGGTGAGCCTCATGCCTCCCCAACTTCCTTGGGATTGATGCTGATGCACTAATACAAAACTCTTATCTCTTTTTGTCTCTGCCCATATGGTTAGAGCTGACCAAGTGGGGGTGTGCTGCAGGTTCTTTTTTTAAAATAGTGACTTCTAATGGGAAGTAGAAGATGTGCCATCTTGGTTGCAGTGCCTGCTCTCTGGAATATGTATCTCTCTGAGATTTAAGCTACTCTAACTTTGCCATCCTTTAAATGGGTCTTGAAGACCTGGATTAAATGGAATATGTGCCCCAGAGTAAAATCCTATTAATATCTAGTTTGACTGGTTTACTGACTACCGTCATCAATTTTATCGTAGAGTTTAGCTTTTAATATGTTTGCTATCCTGAACGAGTTGGGCACCTTTTATAAATGTGATTTATATATAGTTTATATTGTGATGATGAATGAAATGTCTGCAAGAAAACAACCAAGCTGAGAAAGCACCAAGGAGCCCATAAATAAGCCACAGCTTTTATAACTGTGGAATTCTTGGTGCTCTCTCTGTTTGGTTGCTTTCTTGCAGATCTTTCATCACCCAACTGGGTAACATCTTCAGTGCTAGAATGGAGTGGGATTTGCTCTGTTTATATACAGTGGCTTGCTCTGTTGGTGTTGGTGGAAATGTTGTTATCTTCTTTGTAGTTCCTTGATTAGGCTGTTGTTCACTATTTGATTGTTTATCTGAGGTAGTAATCCCTTGATTGGGGTATTGTTCATTGCTTAATTGATGGCCGGATATTAATCCTACACTATTTTCCTGAAAAGAAGACCTCCCTGGATAATAAGCCCAATCAGGCTTTTGAGCGCATGTGCTAAAATAAGCCTTCCTGAAAATATTGCAACACAGCAGCAGCCATGAGGTGACCACATTCACCTCCTCCTGTACCTCAAAAATAATAAGACCTCCCCAAATATAAGGCCAAGTGCTTATTTCTGGAGTCAAAAGAAAATAAGTCTGTCTTATTTTCGGGAAAACACGGTAGTGTTAACCAGTCTGGGTGTTAATTTTCATTTCCTCTTTTTTCTAAAACTTCCCCTTTCCTCTAAACTTTCATATTCTCTTCCTCCTAAAGTAGTCTGCCTTAATTCTAGTATTTTATCTTCTGCCCATCACTACTACATTTGTTTATTCCTCACTACCTCCCTTCTCCATCTTATCACAACTTTCGTTAAACTAAACTAACAAGCAAAGATAGTGGGGAAGCCATCAAGAAGTTGAAATCCCAGGCGGCTAACAGGCAGGCCAGTAGGCAGATAAATGGCTCCTGCAAAATGGGAGAGTGGCAGGAAATGGAATAGTTTCTACTGGAAGAGGGTGCAGAAATGGCAGAGTAGGTGTCAGCAGGGCACAGTTTGGGGTGGCTACCACCAGGTGAAAGGGAGTGCAGATGAGTGCGGAAGTAGTGGGGAATGTATGGGGTGAGGAGACTTCAGATGGCTGCTGATGGGTGAGGGAAGGTGTGTGACGGTGGCCAGCAAGACACAAGTGCAGAGGGGCTGGGGAGAGAGACTTTGCATGTGAGAGAGACTTATGTGAATATTTTGTAACCTTCCCTGCCAGCCTCTCCATTGATTTTGCTTGTGCTAAACAGGCAGGAAAGGTCATTAATCGCAATCATATGATATGGGATACTGCAACTTTTGTAAATGCATGTTTGTTGTGAAGCCCTAAGATCATGAGTATTTCAGAAAGCAAAACATTCTAGAGTCGTGATGGCGAACCTATGGCATGTGGAGCTATTTGTCAGGGCACGCAAGGCTTGCCCTGTCAGCTGGCCAGCGTGCATGCGTGCACTGGCCAGCTGACTTCAGCCTTCTTTTGAAGCTATTTTTCACGAGGGAAGCCTCCTGAAGGCCCCTGAAGGCTCCGGAGGGCTAAAACCGGCCCTATGAGCAAACCAGAAGTCCGTTCTTGAACTTCCGGTTTACCCATAGGGCCAGGTTTTCGCATTCTGGAGGCTTCAGGGAAGCTCCTGAAGCCTCCGGAGGGGCAGGGGAGGTTGTTTTCACCCTCCCCAAGCTCCTATAAAGACTCTGGAACATGGGGAGGGCAAAAAAAGCATGCCAAAAATGGGGGGGGTGTGTTGGTCATGGCCGTAGGTGTGCTGTGGTCATGCACATAACATTATGGATGTGGCATGCCTGCGCACAACCCCCATGCGCTCCCCCTGCTTTTGGCACGCGAGCCAAAAAAAGGTTCGCCATCTCTGTTCCAGAGCATTCTGTGAGCATCAGTAAGCAGTCTCTGACATAGCCAATTTGGTGCTTCTTTGTGCTTAGAATTACAATCTGCCAATTGAATTACATGCATCTTCATGTCAGAAAAGTGCTCATCTTAACTAGTTAAATCATGTCCAGTGATGTTCTTCACTGATATTGTTGCCCTCCTCCATTTTCTTATGTTACTCTGAAGGCACCGAATATAGCTATCTTTAGAAAAGAAATTACAACTTACTCATTTACAATTCAACCACAATTTGGTAAAAGCTAAATGTATTTATCTTCCTGCCTCATTAAAAAAATACAAAACTAGCTTAGAATAGAAAATTTTAATACAAAAGACAATTACACTCTGAACTGAGACATTCTATACTTTAAGCTTTTCTGTACAATAATTACATGTTGGTGACAATTAAGTAGTAAGAGGAAAGCTCTTGAAACCCATCTGCAATGTTAAATGTACTTCATAATCTGCTAGTGTGGAAGTTCAAAAAATTAAGCATGTTTTATTTTGATTATCACTTTTTTCCCATAAAAATGGCAACTAGATTATGAATAAAGAACACTATTATATATTATAAAGATTTGGTATACCTCTTCAAAAACTCTTAATTATCATTAAAGGCCCTTCCATTAAAAATAAAAGATTTTATATCTTTGCAGATCAATTTTACATTATCTAATTGGTAACTTCCAATTGCTAATAAAACGATATTTATTTGATATCAGTAACTGTGCTACAAAATAGTTCATCATAGAGGGTACATCACCAGAACACCTTCTGAAAGCTAGATAAACAAAGATTAATACCTGACAAACTATCAAGCAATAAATAATACCTCAATCAAGTAACTACCAAAGAGAAAACAACACTCCCACATAAGATACCGATCTCAGTCCTTAGCATTTTTGGTTCAAGCTCTCAAAAATTAGGTGTGGAATATTTTTGGGTCAGGGCTACAAGAATTACTGCTGTATGTATCTTTGCTGCCACCTGGTGGTCTTCCAGATTTTTAGAGATGGGAATCTAACAGATCTAACACTGTACAGTATTGACAATTAAGATTCACATGTTATTATGTTAAATGTTATTATATGTCTTCTATATCTTCCAAATAGAAAGTGAGTATGTAAAAATAAAAGCTAAAGTCAAATTCTTCAGGAGATCTACATTTCCAGGTGAATGGAAAGTTGTCAAATGAAAGAATATTTTATCATTTGAGTTTTGATTTGTTGCCAGAAATGACTCAGCCAGAATCAGTATAATGACTTCAAATAAGAACTAAATCTTGGATATGACAACACTGGGATCAACCAACATTCTGATTTGACATAAGGCAGCTTCATTGGTTCATAACAACAGCTATTAAATATGGCCCAATTAGACAGTTCTCCTTCAATATACCTAAACATACATGCTAGACTACATAAAATACTTACTTTAGTATTCAGGGCATCAATCTCTCGTTCAGCTTTGTGAAGCTTGCCTATTAAGTCTGTGTTTTGTTCACTGCTTATCTGCAATTCTTTTTCAATGCGTTCAAGCTGCAACTTACCAGATTGTTTTTCTGCCTTAAAATTAGGGGGGGAAATTGTATTAATAAACTGAATTTGTTGGGAAAAATTATTTGAATTATATTCTGAAACTTGTTTATACTGAAGCATTTCTACTGATGTAAATTAAATTACCTTTATATTCTCCAGGACATAACTATATAGGTGTAAAATGTTTAAGCTGGGGTTAAGAAATTTCCAAAAATATGATTAAGATAAGATAACCTTTATTGCCATTTATGTTATGTCTACACAACAACACACATTCAAATGACATTCAAATGCACCATTCAGAAAAGAAGGAACATTACCCACTAAAAACAATGTCATCATCCCAAGTATAACAATAATACAATAATACCAAAAATGCCAAGTTATGCAAAAATGGCACAAAAACGTATAATCACAGTCCATTTTCAATACCTAGTGGAAAAAAGTCTTGAGAGTTAACAAATGTGATACTATATGGAATAAAGCTATTACAGAATCTAGTTGTTTCAGATACCAAGAAGCCTCCTCTCAGAAGGCAACAATGAAAACTTAGTCACATACGGTAATATCTCAGCAGTGTAAAAGGAACCATTTATACATTTTACAGTGCTGTACAATTTTGTTTCTATTGTTTCTATTCTATTTTGTTTGCTATTTTAAAAAAACCTGATCATTAATATTCACTGATAGCCTGATGTGCATTTCATTGACCAAATTCTTGAAATTCATACGCATAGCGTGCATTTTTATAGTGCCTATACAGAAACAATTCAGAACGGATTTTTTACCTCCAAAGTTCTCATTGTAGCTTGCATTTCAGTTAACTGTCGCAACTGTATTCTTTGCACATTTTCTGCTTGCATGCCAGAATTTTCTCTCTGTGCTCTTAGTTCTGTTACTTCTGCTTCTAATCCCTTCAATTTCTGCAATAGTTGGGCCTTTTCTCTTAACAATGTTTCAACACGCTTGTTATCTCTTGTAGGATCAATACTAAGCAGTTGATTATGCAATTCTTCTTTATCTTTATCCAGCCTTGTTACCTAATTAAAATTTGAACAGAAAACAGTAACATTCCAACACTATCCTCAGGGTAGTCACATATGGAACAATATCAAAGCTTACAATATATGGGAAAATGAAAATACAAGAATCCATCACACATGAGATTTGTTTCGACCAGACCTCATACTTTATTAAGGTTAAGGTTAAGGTTTATTGAATTTATAGACCGCCCCCTCTCCCCGTAGGGACTTGGGGCGGTGTACAGACCGTTCATGTTCAAGACAACAAAACATAACATAAGACATCAAACAAAACAACGCACACATACCGTCTGTGTATAAAACCCAAAACCAATTTAAATAATTAAAACAATTTTAAAACCCGTTTAAAACCCCAATTTAAAATTTAAAAAGCCATCCAGGAAGGTTAGTAATAGATGTTCCCTGTAAATACAATTACAATTACAATTAGGCCAGGCCGGCTAATCGAAACAGTTGGGTCTTGAGTTTCTTGCGGAAGGAGCGGAGATCCGAGGTGGTTCTAATATCGGGGGGGAGGTCGTTCCAGAGGGTTGGGCCCATCACAGAGAAGGCCCTATTCCTAGGCACCGCCCGCTCGCACTGTTTAGCGCAGCGGTTCTCAAATAGTGGGGCGCGCCCCCCTAGGGGGGGCGCGAGGCTCCGTAAAGGGGGGCGCGAAGGCTCCCTTTCCATCTGGGTGCAACGGTGGCGAAGGCGTGGGCGAGGCATAATATATCCCGCCTGGAAGTGGCAGCACTTCGGACTGTGGATTTTCATTGGAGCCGCGGGCTGGAGCTGTGCAAGAAGCCTGCTCGGGCGGGGGTGGGAGGGAGGGAAGCATGGGACCGCCCGTCTTCGCCACCGCGTAGCTCGCCTCCCTGCCAGCAGCTCCACCGCCAGCATTCCGTCTGGAAGCGGAAGCGCAACAGCCGCTGTTGGGGAAGGGACAAAGGGGCGGCGGTTGCCCGATCTTGCCACCGCCACCCCTTCGCCCCTGGTAACGGCGACTGTTGTGCTGCTGCTTCCAGCTGGGATGCTGGAGGAGCTGCTGGCAGGGAGGGAGGGAAGAAGGGGAGGAGGGAGTAAGGATAGACAAGCAAGAGGGAAAGAGGAAAGAAGGCAAGCAGGCAGGAAGGAGGCAGAAGGAAGGAGGGAAGAATGGAACTGGAAGGGAGGCAGGGAAGGAGGGAGGGAGAAAGGAAGGATAGGAGGATAGGGAAAGAGGAAAGAAGGCAGGCAGGCAGAAGGGAGGGAGGTGCAAGGAAGGAAGAAAGCATAGATAAGCAGGAGGGAAAGAAGGCAGGCAGGCAGGGGGAAAGAGGAAGGAGGGAACTGGAAGGGAGGCAGGAAGGAAGGGAAGGAGGAAGGGAGGGTGGAAGGAAGGATAGACAAGTAAGAGGGAAAGAGGAAAGAAAGCATGTGACTACGGTGGGAGACGAGGAAAGACCGGTGTGCTATGTTATGCAGAGGTGTACTTATAACAATTTTATAGACAAATGATACTATTTACAGTCACGCGGGGGGGCGCGCGCGAAATGTTTTCTTCTTCCTAGGGGGGGCATGACAGAAAATAATTGAGAAGCACTGGTTTAGCGGAAGGTACCCGGAGGAGACCCTCTCTGTGAGAGCGGATTGGTCGCAGGGATGTATGGGGTAGAATGCGATCCCGCAGGTAACTAGGTCCCGAGCCATGGAGCGCTTTGAAGATGACAATCAACACCTTGAAACGCACCCGAAAAGCCACAGGCAGCCAGTGCAGCTCACGCAGGAAAGGTGTTACATGGGAGTACCTAGTACTCCCCATAATAACCCGCGCGGCTGCACTCTGAACCAGCTGGAGCCTTCGGGTGCATCTCAAGGGGAGCCCCATGTAGAGAGCGTTACAGTAATCAAGACGGGAAGTCACTAGGGCATGAGTGACTGTGCAAAGGGCGTCCCGCTCTAGTAAGGGGCGCAATTGGTGCACCAGGTGAACCTGGTGGAACGCCCCCCTAGCCACGGCCGTCACATGATCATCTAGCGACAGCTGGGAATCTAGGACGACGCCCAAATTGCGTGCCCTATCCACCGGGGGCAGTTGTTCCCCCCGATGGCCAGAGATGGAACACATTGGCTAAAGCGGGGCGCCGGTAGCCACAGCCACTCCGTCTTGGAAGGGTTGAGCTTGAGTCTGTTGTCACCCATCCAGACCCGCACGGCTTCCAGACACCGGGACATCACCTCGACGGCTTCGTTGGGGTGGTTCGGGGGTAGAGATGTACAACTGAGTGTCATCTGCATACAGATGGCACTCAACCCCGAATCTTCGAATGATCTCGCCCAGCGGTTTCATGTATGTGTTGAACAGGAGAGGGGAGAGGACCGACCCCTGTGGCACTCCACATGTGAGCGGCCTCAGGGTCGACCTCTGCTCCCCCGCCAACACACATTGCGTCCAACCGGAGAGGAAGGAGGAGAACCACCACAAAACGGTGCCCCTCATAGCTATTAAAATAGCTATCAAAGAGGAAATGTGGTTGATAAGCAACTAGCATCAGGGAATGGCGGGAAGACAGGAGCACTCAAAGTATAAAGCATAGAGAAAATGGCAAAAGCAGGAGGACAAGAAATATCTCCTTGTCACTCTTTTTCGTTAGAGAAGCATGGCTCAAGATGGCGGCACAGATCTCCAAGAAGCGAAGGTTTGTGGCCGATGGCATCTTCAAAGCCGAACTGAATGAGTTTTTGACTCGGGAGTTGACTGAAGAGAGCTACTCCAGGGGGGAGGTCTGTGTTACCCTAACCAGGATCGAAATCATCATCCTTGCTACCAGAACTCAGAACGTTCTGGGAGAGAAAGGACGCCAGATTTGCGAACTGACGGCCATGGTTCAGAAGCAATTTGGCTTCCCGGAGGCCATTGTGGAGCTCTATGCCGAGATGGTGGCCACCTGAGGACTGTGCGCCATCGCCTAAGCCGAATTCCTGCGCTACAAGCTTCTTGGGGATCTTTCCGTGTGTAGAGCGTGTTACAGCGTCCTCCGTTTCATCATGGAAAGCAAAGCCAAGGGTTGTGAAATGGTAGTGTCCGGCAAACTCCAGGGCCAGTGTGCCCATGAAGTTTGTGGACAGGTTGATGATCCACAGTAGGGACCCCATCAATTACTACGTGGACACTGCTGTGCACCACGTCCTCCTCAGGCAGGATATGCTGGGTATTAAGGTGAAGCTCATGTTGCCCTGGGATCCCAGTGGGAAGTTTGGGCCCAAGAAGCCTGTCGGATCACGTCAGCATTATGGAGCCCAATGAAGAGATCCTGCCTATCACCCCCATCTCGGAGCAGAAGGGCACCAAGCTGGATCAGCCGCCGATGCCCCAGTCTCTGCCCACAGCGTAAGAGGTTTTTGATATAAAACCTTGGAAGCTCTTTTAAAAAACCCTGTTAATAACATTTTTAAAAGAAAAAAAAGAAATATCTCCTTGTTATGTTTGGGATAATACTTCTAAAGTATGAGCACATATGTTAAAATAGATCTATATATCAAATTCAGACAAAATCTGAAAAACGAATTCGAGCAGGCAAATTTAGACTTAATCTGTATCCACAGAGACAGAAAAGGCCTAGAACTGGTGCTTTTAAAAATGTTTCTAACATTTCCCCCAAATTTTTAAAGGATATATAATCAAACATTAGGGGAATAGCCAAGTTTGCTGATGACACTCAATTGTTCTGCATTGAGTCCTGGAAGAATCAGGACTTTTTTACTCAAGACATAATTAAACTTTGGGATTTGCTACCATGAAGGTGCAACAGGTTTATGTCTCTGTGTGTGCTATTGAATCACTGTTGACTCCTGCCTAGACATGTCTCTGCAGGGGCTTTTTTGGCAAGATTTCCGAAGCAGCTTGCTAGAGCTCAGAGATTGGCCCAAGTCATCCAGCTGGCTTTGTGTCTAAGGCAGAGATAGAACTCCTGGTCTCCCAGTTTCTAGTCTGATGCCGTAACCTCTATTCCAAACTGACTATCTATCTATATGGCTAACTTCAAAAAAGTTTGGATCAATTTATGGAAGTCAAGGGGATGATTATTGCTTCTTGCTGGAGACTAATGGTCTTCCTTGTATAGTTCATTTGCTACTGTAAAAACAGACTGCTGGAGTACATGGGCCAAGGGTCTGATCCAGCAGGACACTGATGTTTTAAGAGGATCACTATAACACCGCCAAAATTCGAAATATTTTATGAATGATTCTGTTGTTTACTGTGCTTCTATAAAGGGGAAGTCGCTCAATCTGATAATCATTTGATTGTAAAAAAAATATTCCTTTTTGCTCATTTTTAATAAAACACCAGGATTAGGAAAATTGATAGAGACAAATAGTTTACTTTATCAATTTTATAATCAGAAAATCATTCACTATGCCAATTTATAGCGCTCTTCCCATCACAGAAGCAGCAGTAATAGTAGCACCCTGCACATTACCAGTAATTCTGCTGTCCAATGTTTGTTGTGCATTGCAGTACCTTTTCCCACACACACTTTAAATAAACATTTGTAAAAATCTTTTTATCACTTTTGACTCTTTCAACTTAAATAACTGACACTTGGGCAGTCTTCAATTTTTCAGTTTCCTCGCATTCTTTCAAAGGTGATTCCATTCCATAAGGGGAAAAGACGAGCCATTTGTGTTCCCCGCATGCTAGTCAGAGGGATAAATCTTGTCTTAGATAAGGCAGACACCCTGTTTCAATCTGAGCAGAAATGATTTTTTTTCCTGAAATGGACCATGAACTGAAAATTATGTTCAGTATACAACCTATTACTTTCATTTCACAAATGAAAAGAAGAAAAACAAAGCAATCCACTTACACATCTCAAAGCATGATTACAATTTAAAATTAAAATCCTAAGCAAACCTTTTTGGGATTAATGTCAGCGAAAACAAAAATGAAGTTATCAACAAACACGGAATCATATTGTAAGCTGGATATGCTGATCAATCTCTTTTTAAAAAAAATCTAAAATATGATTTTACTGATATAATTTTATATTAGGACTTACCTCAGCTTCATATCTTATTTTATTTTCTTCCAATACATGGGCATGCTCTTCTCTCTGATGTTCAAATTCTGATTTGAGGAAAGTATGTTCATAACGAAGTTTGTTATATTCTGTTCTATATTTTTCTACTTCCTAAATTAAAAACAGCATGTGTGATTCAACTGGAGCAAGGCAAACAAAAACAAAAAATTGGCCTTCCCAATGGACAAATTATATGTAGCATAAATAGAATTAGAATTGTAAGGTTTTATTATTCTAGTGTTCTTACTGAAGTACCACATGAAGTATTTTTATACTAACAGCTTACTAAATGCCTAATTTAGTTGTAAGGAAAGCTTCTTGTGCTTTATAGTACTTCCCAGAAACATTAAAATCATCTGAGGTTAAGATGTTGTATAGTTTCTTTATGGAGCCCAATTAATCAACCCCTGGTGTCAACCTCCTGGAAAGAGTTTCATCTACTTTTAAAAGCAAGCTATTTCAAGTTCTCCACGTTGTGTTATGTTTGGGAGAGCTTGCTTGTTTTCAATCTTGTAAACTGCCCAAAATTATGTGTGAAATAGGCAACTAGATAAATGATGTAAATAAAATGTCAAACATGTTACATTGGGAAGGAACAGGACTTATAGTGGATTTGTAAAACATTAAACATTATTTCATTGATGTAAAAGTTAAGTTATATTATTCTAATACAGTGGTATTTATAGTGTTGATTAAAAATAATTAAAACCCTAATGCTTAAATTTCTTAAGTAATTGAGAAATAATAAAATAAATATTATCAATCTTAATTGTGGTTTAAAATGTCAAATATGGTCCAGTCATGTGATCCCTTGACTTGCAACCACAACACTTTACAACTGCAATTACGGGTTCAATTGCATTCATAAATCAAGGACTACCTGTATAATCATAGCTAAATTATATTGCCATAAAATAGAGCCATGCTGGATAACCATTGTGAGACATCATATGCCTTTTCTTGTAGATGGTTTGGTCCATTGTAGATTTCAACCTATTTTCATTACCCTACTAGTCTGTAATAAATATTATACTTATACAGGTGTTACTATATTAAACAAAACCTACAATCATAAGATTTTTAATGTTTGCACTAGACCTCAGTTTTATAGAGGATGCAATATATTTAACGGGATTTTGAAGAAAAACATGAAGCTTTTAGGAAACTTGGGAAACAACTAATATTGAAAAAAACCTTAAAATTACACAATTCATATAATTTCAAATTAGCCATACAACTTAGGCAGCATTTGATTAAGGAATGTCTGAGATATCCATTAAAAAAACTTCTCATCAATGGAATAAACCTGCCAAATAATCTTGCTTTTGTATTTTCAGTAAATGTTTAACAAACTGTTGTTATAATAAAATTATTTCCATTTTACTTACTTCATCCAGCTTGCAAAAGCGTTCTCTCATAGGTGTTTCTAATTCATGATGTATTTGTGCTTTCAGCAATTCGAGCTTCTGGGGAGTTATTACCTACAGGATGGTAAAAGTAGTTATAAAGCAAATAACTAAACTGCGGGCGTACTGAAGTATTTACTAGATGACTGGATGACTTTCAGCAGGTCTCTGTTTCATTTTATCTCCCAACATTTTGTGATGAAGATCTAGGGGACAAGCAAATTTGAAGGGAGTCATAGGGCATTAGCCATTACTTGATGATGTGAGTAGAGCGACCACACAGATTGCAGGAATGGGAAGAAGCAAGCAAGTACACTACAGAACCCAGTCGAGGTTAACAGCAGTGGCCCTGAGAACAGAACTGGTGTTAGAGGGAAGGAATCCTTGGGGCAAGGAAATTATAGTGCTATATTTGCCCAACTCATTTAGTAAAACATAACCCATAAAATGACTTTACATGATATGCAAGTCCAGCAACTATCTTTCATTCTGCATTAACTTCATGAGGATAAAATGAAAACAGGAAGAAGAAGAATCGCTGCAAACTCTAACAACCCCTGCTCTAGGCCCTTCGTTTGTTCCCCATATTGGCTGAAAAATACTCATGGTATTTCTTTATGACACACTGCAATAGTAAAATACTTTAATTCTTTAAAAAATGAAAGTACTTCTATTAATCCAAAGAAAGTCTAAATATTCTACTGCAGCAGCAGTCTTTCTTGATGCTGGCAAATGGTTTGAAATGGCCAAAAATAATATGAAAATCTTACATTTAATTGAAAAAAGTAACCTTCCACCTGATTAGCCATAGCAGTTCTTGACATACCAGTCCACTTAACAAAAATAGTCACTGATGAAAACTTGCTAACTATAAATTATCATGCTTATGGGTTATGATATTAAACAATATACCAGAAAACTTGGAAATATTGTCTTACCTGTAATTTTAATTCCTCTGCTTCTCTAGTTTTATCTAATAATTCTCCTCTAAGTTCAGCAAGTAGCAACTGAAATTTGTCATGGACAGTTTGCTTTTCATGTAACAGTTGTTTCAACTCACTTTGTGATTTGGTATATTCATCAAGTAGCCTGCAAAAAGAAGCATAAAATTTTAAATCATGCAACAAATATGTGCATGAAGGAGGTACCTGTTGCTACTTTTTAGCAACAAGTACCACCTTGGTATTGCTACTTTTTAGCCCTTTCAGGGACTTCTGTACATGCATACATACACAAACACAAACACACACACACACACACACACACACACATGATACTTTATCAAGGACAACTGGCAAAGCTAAGCAGTACTCACTTTGCTTCACCAGTTACCCCAGAAATGTCCTTCACATACACCCAGAAAAATTTAGGGGATCATAAAGGCAGCTAAGTAGCTGTTTTATGCTTTGTAATGTGCATAAAGAGGAGACTTTTACCAAAGGTTTTGAAAAAGACTAATCATCCATAACTTGCAGCAAATATAACAAAAGAAGAGAAATAGAATAAAATTAGGCATAACCGTTCAAATATTATGAAGTTAATAGACTATGTCAACTAAATATTTTTTAAAACTAAAATATTTTAATAAGGCTTAAAATAGTAAAAGTGCTTTTCTCCAAAGTAAACTCAAGACCAAGAAACTAAAATCTATTTTACCCAAGGTAATAGCATTAGAATTGCTTCTTGCAGCCACTTGTTCTGTGGGCAAACTGTTCTTGTGTTATAGCTTATCATACAAATTCAACTTTTTAAACCACATTACTATAAAAAGTTCATGAAAGAATAGCTTTGATATATTCAATCTATTGCAATCAATACATTTTTATTAAAGTAAATGTGATACCTAGTATGTTCTGCTTTTAACGTTTGATAATTTGTTTTATGATGTTCACACCGCATCCTTTCATCAATTAACAGTTTTTGCACTTCTACTTGTGAACTGACAAGATCACCACTCCCTCCCACTGGAAAGAGGATATTTGGCAAAGCATCCATTTTGACTGAATACTAATGAGATGACAATCAGGTAAAAATGCTGTCAGTGCAAGACTATCTCCGTCATAGAGACTGCTTTCTCTCATAAGGATATCCCCAGAGATCAAATTATCTGTACAAACAAAAAAGCACCCAATTAATAGTTAGTACATACATCATGATTTAAAAAAACCCTTTCTTAAATACATGTTGCAAAACTTCATTTACCACCAAACAACAGACGTTCATAAAGAATCTATATTCATGTATTATAATTCAATTCAAAGTAAACCAAATATGCTAAACTGTGAACAATATATTCACCATTATCTGAACTTTTTTTACAAGAGTATTGGCTGTCCCTATGGGTGTAAAAGAGCTATTCCTGAGGGATGCTGTGAACTTTGCATGAAAGCCAATCAAGTTGACCATGTCCTTTGATGAGAATGTATCTGGTTTAACTATAAACTCCGCTATTATAACATCTGAATCCCTTCTATTCTTGCTAAAATATCCTATTGATATGAGGGCTAAACCTAAAAGTAACAAAGTATACAGAGTACAGTAGGCCATATTATACCCTTTCAGGATTTAAAATTATCTTAAGGAAGAAATACATATCTTTAAAAGGTAAAATCTCAAACTTTGAAATAGAACAGGACTTTTTGGGGGGTGATTTTTTAAAATTGTAAAACATTTTGCATTTTCATCCTTATAATACCTTTCTACCCTGAATTGTGTAACACTGCTACCTATAAATTGTATGAAATATATGGAGTTTCAACTGAATATTAGGGACATTAAAAATAGAGCTTCCATAATAAATAAGTAGAGAAGCTTGCTGCATGACTTTAAGTTGGTCACTCTTTCTTAACTAAACTTACTTCTCAAGATAGCATGTGAGAAAAATTATAGTGAGTACTTTGCATATTGACTTGAGTTCCTGGGAAAAGATCCGATACTAATTTAACTACTAAATATAAATACCAAATATATGAAAACTACAATGGTACTTCGATGTTCGAATGCTTCAAAACTCATTGAATTTGGGACTTGACAAATTTTGAAGTGAAAATATTGTCCCAGTATTCATAGTTTCTTTGATATTTGGTGTGGTGCAAAAGGAAGAAGGGGGACAGCCACAGAAGGCGGATAGGAAGTCGCCCATGCTGGGAAGGTCATTGACATAGGAAAAAGGTTAATCAAAAAGTTCCTCCCAGCCAAAACAAAGGGTCATGTGGTAAGTCACCTGGTTTATTTTGGCACTCATTATCTTTAGCATTCAGGATGTTTCCTGAAACCAATTAACATCAAGTACTGAGGTACACTGTACACAGTAATAATATGTAGGAAGCTACCTATTTAAACATTTTACTTATGATATAATGATCAAATTTAGTTTTATTTGTAAACTTTTTAAAATTGTATATTAATTATTAAACATATGATTTAGTAAGAAAAAATAAAATTATTTAGATTTGACTGACATCTTGTGGGATTTTGTAAAAATACTTAGAAATAAAAATAAAACAATTTCTCTAGTCTAAAATATGGGTAATTTATTTTCCATTGTGACACAATCCATTACAGTTGGGGTTGTACAATGAAACTTCACTGAATTAAACAATATTATAGGCAGAACCAAAAGTAGATGAGGATACCTATTCCTTTCTTTCACTTTTGAATACCTCTTCCTTTTCATACAAACTATTGAAATATACTCAACTGGATTGCTTAATAAAGTACAATTCATTGGATTTGTACACAATTCTAAACTGTGTATTATGGATTACCAAAAATGACTACCTTAATAAGAATACACTAAAGAAATCACAGTACAGGTGCCCAAATTGTGGGTCGCACCTAATTCAGGTTTTGATTGCAATTTAGGGGGAGGATTTTTTTTAAAAAAAAGCTGAACAAGCTTGTCCTGGGAGCTTCTGCAAAGTAGGCTTTGAGAGCTTGTGCCAAGTCTAAAGTGAAATTTGAGAGTTTCTAATTCTGTTTTTCTTAAGACAATTTACCAATCCCAGTTGCAGTCCGAGAATATTGTTGCCTTACTCTGTTAATGAAGTCTGCCTTTTTGATCCATTATTTTAAAATGGAAAGTTTTTGTGATACTAACAGCAAAGCTAAAGTTGCGATAAAAGCAAGCTTATGTCAAGAAGCTATGGTGAAAGTTATAGATCTTTTAAGAAGTGTTTTTTTTATTCCTTGTCCTGTTCTAATTCTGATGAAATTGTTTGTTTTATTCATGAGAATAAAAGAGTGAATACAAAACACTGAGCACTTTATAGGGTTTGTCTTAATGAATGTACAAAAACCTCTGTTTCGGGACTCAAAAAACAGCAATTTCAAAACAAGCATCAAGGTGGCTTTAACATGGAAAATTGAGAGTGATTTTAGGTAACATATTTTGGGAACAATTATCAGTATAAATCTATTCTTTATATGATGTTCTTATTATCCCTATCAACCTAACCAAGGATAGCAGCAGATGTTTGCAGAATTTTGTTTTACATACAAAAGTAAGTAGCTGAGTGTGACAATACAAGGTTTTCCTCCTAAACTTCAGGTGATGAAAGATCCTGTCACATTAAATCTTATCCAGCACAATCTCATAAGCAGCTGCTCAGATATAAACCCCAGTAATTCCCACCTCCACCCAATAAGCATGCAAAGGCCTGGAGTCTGTTTTAGGATATCAATTCTTGTGGAGATTTCCGCACAGTTGAGATAGATGTCTTACATCATATTTCCCTTACATCATAGTTCCTCAACTCCCCAACATTCAAGTGATTATCAGGTAAAAGACCACACCCGATAGTATCCCCCCCCCCATCGCTCAGCAAAAGAAAGCGTCATTTCTGAAGTATCAACATTATAAATTCGAGAGTTTCCAGCCAAGGAAAGAGAGTATTTAGTAGGCTGGGGAAGGCTGTCGCAGACTTAACGCCAAAGCGTATGAGTTCATTAAAAACAACCCTGTACACTACGAAATTCTGCAATAAAGTGACATTGGAAGAAGAAAACCGCGGGTCTCCAAATGTCCTAACCCTACCGGCCCCTTTTCGCCTTCTCCCTCACCTACCAGTTCAGAGCAGGCATCGGGTGCCTGCTCGGCTGTTTAAAAATGGCGCCTCGGGACTATTGCCCCGCCCCTTTGCTTTTATTTGAGACCTCTCGGGACCCGTATGCACTTTTTACCTTTCCATTTTACAAACTGCAGGTCGGACCCCTCATCTGTTTAGGTCTTCGTCGCTAAGCACCACGGGAACGCGGAAAAGGGATCGCCGCGTTGGAATGGGAATCGAAGCGCGAGGTGACGCGGGAAGATAAGGGGCGGGGCTAGTTGCTGCCTTTCTAGCGTTGAGCCAATCATGTTGTCGCCGAGGTGGTAAAGAAACGGCATTTGGAATCCGCGTTCTGGTGTTAATTTCCTTGATTAGGTGCTGTGTGCACAGTACTCCTATTGAGCGCGTGAAAGACGCTCGCTATCTCAAGCCGTCTCTCGAAATACACATAGCTAAGTCCCATCCATCAATGTGTCCATTGACTTCCCCCTTCTACTTTCCTCAGTGTCCTAAGCATAACTCCCCCCTCACCTGTCACCACATGTGCTGAGTTTCTGCTTATTCATCTTCCCCTCAAGGAAGCTGCCAACTTTAATTGACTGCAGTCCGAGTTACTCGTAATATTTGTCTCTAAAATTATCTAATTTTAAATATATATAACTCGAAGTATCTGAAGGAGTTTTTCCCCTCTTTTTCAACTTGCATAAGTCATTTGCCTTTAGGATTCTGATTTTTGTTATAGAAATTCTTCATTATCTTGTCTACAGAAAATGTGACATCGCTCTTCTATTTGGGATGAATCTCTAATTCTCTAGCACTGTGACAATCTTACCTTCTTGAAACCAAGGAAACAAAATGACTGCTTTTATCTCTTTGTCATCCACATTATGGTCACTAAGCATTGCAGAAATTCTATTGACTCAATATTTAACTTTGACAGTAAACATTTATTTTGCTATTTTCATGATTAATTAACAGTTTTATTTCAGACAAAATTTCTCAAACTGATAACGAAGCATTCTGTAAAAATCCCACTGTTTAGTGCAGCGATGGCGAACCTTTTTTGGCTCGCGTGCCACAAGTGGGGGGAGCGCAGGGGGGGTCGTGTGCAGGCGTGCTGCACCCATAATGCAATGCGCAACCCCCCCAGTGTGCATGCGCGCACAACAGGCGCAACCCCCCTTTTTACATGCTTTTTTCGCCCTCCCCAGGCTCCAGAGGCTTTATAGGAGCCTGGGGAGGGCGAAAAGAGCTTCCCACGCCCCCCCCCGGAGGCCCTCCGGAGGCTTCAGGGACCGTCCGGAGGCTTCCCTGATGCATTCGGAGCACTCAAAACGACCCTCCGAGCAAACCGGAAGCCTCTGGAGCCTGGAGAGGGCGAAAAATGGCTTTAAAAAAGGGTGAAATCAGCTGGCCAGCATGCGCATGTGTGCTGGCCAGCTGACAGGGCAGCACCTCATGTGCCCTGATAAATGGCTCTGCGTGCCACCTGTGGCACGCGTGCCATATGTTCGCCATCACTGGTTTAGTGGAACCTGCAGTCAGATGAGAATGCATAGGACTACATTGCTGTAGCAGCCATGGATGAGAGGTAGCTGAAGAATAGGCATCTCCTGCAATTTTTTTAAATAAGGAAATTACAGTTCAGCAAGTTTATTTAAGAATAAATGTAAATAAGTTTAGGTTGCTTACCGGATGCATATTAGGTCCTCTATGCATATTTTGTAGTTGAATTTGAAATCTTCAAATGATTTGCTGAGAGTCAAAAAATATATGCTACCAATTCAAAAATATAAAATGGTCATATAAATGTGGAATGGGGAAAATACATGTTTTATAAACCTATCAAAAATGGCTAGTGCTGCAAAAAAAGTTTTGATTGTCTAGCCTTTGCTGTGGTTGAAAGATTAATTTGATTTATCATTTCATGATAAATTCTAGACATTACACACTGCAATTTCTTGACGAGAAATAGTTTGTAACCTGAAATATTTTAAACTGTTACGCTTGTTGGCTGAAATACTGTTAAAAATGAAAAATTAAGCAAATAATTGTCTGAAAGTCACTCCTCATAACATTTCTAGACTACCATCATGATTAGAGTAAGAATATATGCCAGTGGTGGGTTCCTACCGGTTCGGGCGAACTGGTAGTGGTTTGGCGGCCTGAGTCGCTGGAACCGGCATGCCTCCAAACCAGTTTTTTGCTGCGCAGAACAATTTTTATTACAATCGGCCATGAGCGAACCAGCAGTAGCGACTGCTGGAACTCACCCATATTAACCCGCTTCTCAGTGAGAATCCTAATTGTTTGATTTGACAGTGGCCTTTTAGCTGTGAAAAAAATTACACATTTTGCTTAATATTGCTACATAACATCATCATCATCATCATCATCATTATTATTATTATTATTGGTCATCCCAGACTGCCAGATGTTCAGACTAAATTTGGCATTTTTGTCTACCAACTGAGTCCTTACCAAGGACCTTGGATAGGCAGATGTGGATGTTTGATGGAGTTACAGATATCGTCACAGGATGGAAGCTGTTCCCAGTAAAACCGCCTTGTGCAATTGACTGATTGAGAATTTGTCAATGCCAAAGTAGTGCTCCAGTTGTTTTGGGATTGCACACGAGGCATCTATTACTACTGGTACTACCCTTGCTTGCCTTTGCCACAGTCATTCTATTTCTATTTGTAGGTCTTTGTATTTTGTTATGAGCTCCAATTCTTTATCTTCTATTCTACTGTCTCCAGGCACTGCCACTATCCAGCCTTTTTTGACTTTCTTATTGACAAATTGTTAATTGCATTGAATTCTAAAGTCCCAGATCAATTTAACTTCTTAATTTTCTCTGACTCTATGATCCCATCAGTTCTTGCTTGCAGGCAAATGATATTTCTTGCAGATCTTCCAACCTTTGTTGCTACTTTGTCATGCCACTGCTTATAGTCTGTCTGTGCGATCTTGCAGCAGCTTGCCAGGTGATCCACTGTTTCCTCAGGTTCTTTGCATAGGCGGCACTTACTGTCTATTGCCGTCTTCTCAATTCTGGCTTTGTATGCATTTGTCCTTAAGGCTTGGTCTTCTACATCCAGAATTAGTCCCTCAGTCTCTTTCTTCAACTTTCCTGGTCTTAGCCATTGCCAGGTATTATTATTATCTGATTTCCCTGCTATTTTTCTTTAACGTATTGTCCATGTAGTGCTTTGTCTTCCCATGCCTCCATTCTGTTGTTCATTTGGTCTTTCTTATAGGCCAGTTTGGTCTCTCCAATAGTCAGTAAACCTTCCTTCCAGTAAACTGTCAGTGCATCTTCATCATTGTCCTTCAGATATTCTTCCAAAGCTATTTCTTCTTCTTCAACCATCTGATGTACTTGCAACATTCCATGTCCACGTATTTGCCTTAGTAAGTAGAGTTTGTCAGTGTCACTGTGAGGATGAAGGGCATGCATCATTGTCATTATTTTTCTGTCTTCCTTTCCATTGCTTTTAGTTCTGCTTGATCCAGTCATTATTCCTGTGTATCTAATGACTGGAACTCCCCAGGTGTTAATTGCTTTGATGATATTTCCTCCATTGAGTTTGGATTTTAAGATCTTCTTTACTCTTTTAATGTATTTACTTGATGCATTATTATTATCATCATCATCATCATCATCATTGTTCAGGTTATGCGTTCTCACCCCTTTGTTAAACATCATATCACTTATTAGCCATGTATCATTATAACCTTGCTTTAGCATCAGTTACTGGACAAATCAAGAAGTTCTTTTAGGATTCATGAGTATTAACCATACCTAAGGAACATGGGCAATGCTTATATATGTTTATTTGCTATGAAATTTGAAGGTCAGATAGAAGCACAAGGGAAATATTTTAAGGCATTCAAGGCAGTGAACAATACTGCAACCAGTCCATTGTTGCAAACAACCTTCCAGATGGTCTATGCTTAAGCTCCCAAAAGTGCAAGTGTTTCTGACTGCCTTTTATATCTTAAAACTCATTGTATTCTGACTAAATGCTTGTTCTTGGGCCACGTGCCAAGAACATCCTTTTCTGAATATGCCAGGGTCTTTGCAGGTATACTTATTAGGGAATAGACTAGTGCTAAGTGCAATATTCATTTATACTACTTTGTATCAATTTTTCCACACTGAAATAAATCAAAGTGCAAATAGTTGTGGATAGAGGAACAGGCTACTTTTAATCTATTCATGGGAGGTAAAATATCTGGCACATCTCTATAACTCTTCATTCAATGTACTGCAATAAAGATACAGATCTCAGGCTTTGTGACCCATTTTACATTTGCCTGTCATGCCAACAGAATATTTGTAAATACCAACATCCTCCCATCCTGGAGAAATCAATTGGATCTAGTGATTACATCTCCTCTAATCTGGGGAAGGGGGAAGGGTAAGTAACTTTGCATTTCCTATAAGGGGATATGAAGCAGCTTTCATTGCTGTTCTAATCTTCATCTGACTGAATAAATTATTCCACAAATAATTAAAACAATTGTAATAAAGAAAAGGTTTACATGAAAATATATTTACATATACCAAACTATTTTGTGTTCACGTTGAATAGTTCAGTAGGTATTTTAAATAAACAATACCAACTACATTTAAAAACTTTATTTAAAAATAAAAGTCAGTGTGTCCTTGAGGCAATTTTAATCTCCTATGAAATTTGTAGAACACAATAAAGAATAGTAGCATGTTTATATGTTTGCAGTGCTCCACAAAACAAACATGGCATGATTCTATGTTACATATACAGTGACAAAATGTCAGTTCAGTGCAAAGGGATTCAGTAGATTTTTAAACATTTATAATGATGCCCAGTTGTCATTATCTTACAAAGGAAAGATAAGGAGGAAAAAGGCTGCCTGAGGTACAATTTAATCCATGAAATATAGATAATAAATTAAAATCTACAAAATAGTTCAACAGTTCAATCATTCACCATGCAAATAGTATGTGCACTGCCTTCAAAATTCCTATCATGAGATAGTTCTATAAATGTTTCAGTAGTCTGTTATGTTATTAAAATGAATTGTCTTTATTCAATGCAAAAATTGCAACACACTACCAGTTTAGCTTTATATTGCACATTTTCATTCTATAATCAATTTCATTAACATGATGCAATAGAATCTATAGTACAAATAATTCTTACCATGAAGACTTTCTTTTCTCAGAAGGAACTAAACAATAAAATATGCATATAGAACTTAAATCCTTGATGCTTATTGTCAAAACTGTATGTTACTGTGTTCAATAGTGAAGCAGCCTTCACTGATGATTTGAGGAAGTAAAACATACAATTCCATAAATGAGATAAAATTTGAGAATAAAAATATAAACATACTGTAATGGAAATTAAAATAATCCAATATATGAGAGGCTGGCAAACAGATTACATGTTTTCAAAAAATAATATGCTTAAGAGTCCTCATCAAATGTAAAAAAAAAGAGTTTTGAACCCTCAATAAAATATTATATTCTTTTAAGTTCTGCCAAATCATTTTGGATTAGCAGAAATAAAACCTACAACAGTTTTATCATTTTGGGTTTCAGCTGAAACAAAATATGCAGAGATCGCAGAGTGTTTTTACAGAGCAATAGTACACGGCTATTACTTATTGTCCGTACTCTTACTCTGGCACTCATTTTCCCACAATTTTTCTTCCCTCCCTCCCTCCCTCCCTCAGCCATCACCAATGTCCCAGCATGGCATAATCCAAAAATTTGAAATTTGAAAAACAAATTTCAAGATTGTTCCTCAGTTGATTTTATCAAAACAGCTAATCTTGGTTTTTTTATTAGTACCTCTCCCAAAAATTTGGAATTGGTTGTTAACTGCTGTCTGGACAGTGTATATACAAATGTGCAATTACTGCAAGAAATGACCTCCCTTGTTCACTGGCAATTTAAGGTAGAAGTGAAAAAGAAAAAGATTGGGCAGTAATTTCAATGAATTTTTCCTGAAGATTTATGAGGCACCTTCTTAAGTTTTTAAAGAAGACTTTGAAGATATGCTTCAGTTAGCTTAAATTGTACTGTTGAATTGATTATTACTTGTGCACATGGCTCTGTTGCATCACACCATTGGCTATTATTGTTGCTGTTTAATTACTATGTTTTATCTTATTATTTTCACTCCTTGGAAAGATTTTATTAATAAAAATAGTCTACAAATACTTTGGTGTATGGTGTGTGTCTGTGCGTGTAGTTTTGAAATTAAATGTTGACTTGACTTGACCTAAGCCAATATAATATGCATCACTGCCAAGCAGAGAGAACCTGATTAACAAAGCAGGATGGGATGTGACCTAAGAAGATTGAGGATTGAGAGGCAAAAATACTTAGGATTAACTGTTATTCAAAGTGCTTTTTTTACTAATTTATTTCTTTATTATACAATTTAACAAACTAATTTAATGCTATCTGTTAGCTCGAGGATTATCAATTTTGTAGGATGCCTGTGTTAAAATTGCACATTATACTTTTTGAATATTTTAATATTAATTCTATTATTTGCATTTTCTGTTCATTATCACACATATATGCAGAGAAACAGCATTATTTGGTATAATTTTTATTTACCAGGCCCAGTCTTTCCAACATTGCCACTTCATTTGTTTGATGCACATTTGTAGGAAATGTTGAGAATCAGAACTTTACACAATCATACAAATTCTGAGGAGCACTTTTGATTTTAGACAATTTTATCTTTCTTCTGCTTCCAATCTCCCACTTACAATCTTACTTGAGTTTCTGCTCTCCATTTTTTTCTGAAACACCTGAATTGCAATTTGTAACCCAGGAAACAGATTTTCCTTGATCCCAATAATTGTTTTCAAGTTTTTTATTTGCTGCATTCCCTTCTGTCAGATTCAAATGTTAAAGGTTTTTAGATTTGATATATTGTCAACATCTTCCCAGTTGGTAACCTCAGAATTCATACAGCCTCACTAAGTGAACTGAAGTGAGCTCTGACAGATGCAGCTAACTAAGGCAATTTCACTGGGCCCTACACATAGAGGTTGCTCCAGAAGAAGGGGTATTGTTTGTATCAGTTGTTTGCTATCTATTTCCAGAAGCTATGTGTGACTAATAATCTTAAAATAAAAGACCACTCTTCCAGATAAAATATATACCGTATTTTTCAGCGTGTAAGACGCTCTGGAGTATAAGATGCACCTTAGTTTTTGGGGAGGAAAAAAAGAAGAAAAAAAATTCTGTCTCTGCCTACCAGCATCCATGGTATTCAGCTGACACATGGTAACAAGGTCAGCCAATGAATAGGCATAGCAACTAAATCAGCCAATGAGGGCTATTTGAACTCTGAAATTTGCCGTGTGAGCAAGAAGGAGACAGGAAGGAGCCTGGCTTAGCCAAGAACTGAAAGTGAAACTGCTTGTGTTTTGCTTGTATTTACTGCTACTTTGGAAAACCTGCTTTTGGTAATGTATTGTATATTATTCTTATTATTATTTTGAACCCCGCTGAATCAGTTACTGTGCTTTCTGAATGTGATTGCTGCTGCAAACCCTGACCAGCCAGGTCAGCTTTAGCACTTATTGCAGCATGATTCAACACAGCTGAATGGCAGGTGGATCGGACTGCCAAAATACCCCCAATCAGCTGTTCCAGGCTGCAGGGATTGCCACAGACCATCGCTGCCTCTATGCCTCATGTTTGTGGCTTCTGGTGAGGGTGGGTGGGGCTACATTCAGTGTATAAAATACACCCAAATTTTCACTCTCTTTTTTTTTGGGGGGGGGGGAAGGTGCGTCTTATACTCTGAAAAATACGGTATATAACAACAAAATCAAAAAAACTTTTTTTTTTAAAAAAATGAAGTAATATGTCATCACTTGCAAATCTCACTTTCAGTAATAATATATCCCCCTTTTGTGCAAGACAGAATAACTGAAATGTTTGCCATAGTCCTAAAGACCAGAGGAAAACAGCTGGCCAAAACTTTACCAAAGGACATTCTAAAGGTTGAGAGCAGAAATACTTCTTGCCTTCTCAGGTAGATGAAGGAAATTGTTCCTAATTGATCTGGTCAGATGGGCAAATAAATACAAGAGAAGGGGATCTGCCTTCTAAATCTAGTATTTAAATGATCATAGTTTATTTTTCATTCAAGGTATCTAAAACAATAGTTATGATGGTGAATTATTCCAGGAGTCAAGATTTCCCATACATTCCCAATTGCTTGACTCTTCAAACAGCACAAAAGAAAAAAAAAAGTTAATGTAGGCGGAAAAAATGTAGGAAGCATTCAAATGAATATTCTGGTTCTTGTCTTCAGTCTAAAAGACCCTTAAGATAGGAACTGTAAGGACATTGATATGTTAGGACTTGATGTTTGGATACTTCATTTAACCCAACTTCAGGAAAACCTGTGCTGTTATGTCTATAAGCAATCTGACAAAGTTTATGGATGGAGTTTATTTGTAGCAAAGTGACCTGGTTGCAAACCATCTTGAATGCTTTTAGCATGCTGCTTTTAGCATGTTCATGCTACATTCAATTACATCATTATTTAGTTCTTAAGTTAGTCGATGATTTCTTTGAAGCAGCAGTCATTTAATTAAGCAAGCTACATTTGACACAGGAATATTGGTAGTGTGGCATATGTCTACATGGTGTTAAAATTTAAAGTGAGTGTTTTCTGGTTAGAAAATTGCAACTAACTATTTTTGAAATGAAGTGAGAACCAAAAATATACAAGAAGTTTTCTTGAATATCTAAGATTCAAGAAAACAGAGATATCTCTGATGTGGTGTCTGACAATCTCTAGGTTAACACTTTTTAATCATACACACAAACAAGTGAATAGAATTACATTTTTACAGTTGTGCACTTTCTGTGGCTTCAAGCACTGCTGCAAAAACTCAATTTCAAGCGTAAGAACATGAATATTCCTAAGTGAAACAGAGGATGGCTTTTAGCAAAAGAACTTGGAGAACTCTACTATAAAGCAGCAAGAAACAGACAAAAGCATAACATTGTTTTCCTCAAAAAATGAAAAGCAGAGCTAGTAAGAAGTGAATCCATGTATTCTATATATTTAAATAGGCAAATGTAAACAAGAGATCGTCATTCACAGCAATGGGTCATGTATTAAGAAATATATATATATCACTGTATCCTGAGAGATAGTAGCCTAAGATGTTTTCTTGCCTTCCTACATCTCATGAATAGAAACTAGCAGCAATTGAATCATGTCTCAACATTGGTGCCCAAATAATATTTTCCATTATGCTTAACTGGTTTATAACTCAAGACAGGCTGCATGATATATAAACAGTGTCTTCCCAGAGAGAGGAAGAGGCAAGATATTCAGCCCGAAGTAATCCATTATTCTGTCCAACAATTCAAAGTATTGAACTAGAGTCAGAAAGAGACTTTATAAAAGAATAATCAGTAGTTTTAGAAAAATAGTTTCAAAGTTTTAAAAGAGCAAATTGCTTTTTGCAGATAGAAGAATTCAAATATTTCTGAACATGGAGTTTAGTTGTTGGCTTAGAATTTGGAACAATCTTATTATGAATTTTTATGAGAGAGAATGCTGATGTCAATGAAAGGGAGGAATTCAGAAATAACTTCATTAATATGAGCTGAAAAAAAATAAAGCCAACTTTCAGCTTTGGTATAGAGCAGTGTTTCCCAACCTTGGCAACCTGAAGATGTCCAGACTTCAACTCCAGAATTCTGGGAGTTGAAGTCCGGACATCTTCATTTTGCCAAGGTTGGGAAACACTGGTATAGAGTTAGAATAGATGATCTCCAAGGCCCATCTAACTAAAATTCTATGATTTGCACAAAACTATAGAATAAACTATAGAATCACATGATCTGTTTCAATTACTAGATTAAAATTTGTTCAAACATAAATTTTTAATAGGAATTATATGCTCCCAATATATGTAAGAGAGAAATAATCAAATGTAATAAAAAAACTAGATTTTTTAAATTTTATTTTACTAATTTGAGACCTGTAAAAATAGGTTATGGACTTACAGTGTGAATCCTCTTAATTTCCCCCTTTTAAGGTATTCTGGATTCTTTAATGTTCTATGCAAAGTATGGTATTCATCTAGTAAGAATCACTGGAGGGAAAGAAAGTATTATATTAAGAATAGATTATAAGGTATGATATTTATGCCAATTATGGGAAGGTTGATCAGAATTTCATAGGACTAATTAGTTAAATGCAGATAGCTTTAAAACAATGCCTCTTGTATTTACCAGATTACTAGTAATTGTTTACAGGATTCAGTTTGATCAACTTAACATTGGTCTGCCTGATACAGTGAAGGGCTTTCATTTTTACTGTTGAGACCAGTTCTACTTTAAAAAATTAAATTGCACATATCATTTATAAACCATTTTTATAGTGCAAGCATTATCACTATTTACATATTGTACAATACCACTGCACATACTTAAACATGATTTGGAGAGGTTGCTTCATTTTTGGAGCATTTCTTTAAAGTAGTCATATGTTTTTGACTTCTTAAAACAGCTTTGACTATTTTTCAAGTTTATGTGAAGCCTAAAAAAAGATGTGGATGCTTTAAAGAGAGCTGTGCTCATGTGCATTTTGAAACAACACATCCAAATTTCAAAAGATGAAAAACCATATTGGACAATGCTGTTATCATAATAGCATCCATATCATTATATTCATGAAACACAGTAGAAACACAACTCAAGAGAAAATGTGTGAAAGGATTACAGTGCATGTCTTAAGGTCTCAACCAAGTCAATTTACAAGAAGGTGCTAAAAATAAAATACATGCTTCAAAACAAGGAACATAATCACACTATTCCATCTCCCATCTTTTCACTTCCCAACCAGTTCTATTCAAGAAGATTATACAAGAGTACTCTTAGATGACGTCTTGATTCAATACCAACTTCACAGTGATTACGGTGTTAAATAAATAAACTGTAGGTTGAAACACAGTAATTTGAGAATACTGCACCAATGTTATGCAGATTGGTACAAAAGCAGTATTGCTCAGTATCATAGAGAATGACAGATAGCTGAATAAGGAAGCTAAAGGGAGGGTGGAAAAGAGAAGGGAAAGATAGTAACTAGACATAAAAATGAGGCCTAAGAGGTCCCACAGTTTGAGGTAGAAGGGGGACTCACTGCTTTAGTCATTGATTCTTTCTTTCCCTGGAGAAAGCACCATATCAACGATTTCTAGTTAGAAGGCCAGCTGCTTATCTTATATGCAGTTTGCTGATTCTAACAGTAGTGGAAGATTATACAAGAGTATTCTTAGATGTGGCATTTACCAATTGTACAGGCAGGTGCCATTACCATTTCTGAATCAATGGTGATGCATATAGGGAGGCTATCCAAGCATCCAACTAGCTTAGAGCGGCATGTTCTTTATTTCTGATGAAGTAGATACTCCAGATTATTGGGGCATGGAAGAGTAGGGAGGAGAGAAACAATGTAATGGTACATGGGAAAGACCTTAGAAGACCAGATGAAGAGATGCTGCCTTGGGAATGATCAGATAAGAGAAAGTATAGCCCACAGTAGTACTGTGGGAAGAGCAAAGGGACTCTGTTTAAGTTCCCGGACTTTAGAAGTGACAGCAGGATAATTTGCTAGATTCTGTTAATGTGGCTTTACAATAAAATAGAATTACTGTATCTGGTTATGTTTTCTGTCTAGTCACCTGGTAAGGCTAACAGACAGTGGCTGAATGGTTTGGCCTCGATTTACTCTTCTTGGTGCTATGTTTTGAAACTATCGAACAACATTGTCTTGTTTCATTAGTTTTGTTTGTTCCTTGTTATTAATGTGTATATTTGTGCTCTATTGAGAATGATTCTATCTCCTCCAGTGACTGTTAGAAGATGAACAGTTTTTCTTATCTTTTTGCATTTATGATAAATGAGGTGTCTGGTAGGCTACAGAAATTTTCCTGTAAAATAAAGAATACCATTTTTGGATTAACAAAAGAATCAAGTGCTTGATTTCATTCGTAGTAGAGAAATCATCTTTAAGATCATGAACTAAAATCATAGTGGAGTAACTAATTTGAAAGGTAAAATAAATTTTAAATAGTTAATATACCTTATGTTGATTGGATAAAAAGGGATACAAATAACAGAAGATAATTCACATCAGCACAGTTCCCACCACAGAAATATTGATCATCAGGGAACCTGGGAAATTTGTCTAGCATTTTCTAAGACACAGATATCTTAATTTACTATTTAGAAATATACTACAAGAAAAATACTTTAGCTAAGGATAGGACATTGTAAATTTACATTTAATAAAATGTAATTAATTATTTCTTCTATTTTTTTTCACTTGAAACTTATTTAATTAATATCTTTAATTCAGAATTTGGCTGAAATCTGGGATGTACAAAAATTGGTTGGATTAAGGCAAAAAGATGTATACATGTCATCTACTTCATATCAGATTCATGTCATTCCTTATGCAATGATTGCTAAGATAAAAGCATTGGCAGGAGTTTTCGGTCTTACAAGCTTATGCCTAGGTGGGGGGGGGGGAAAGTCTTCACCTAATCTGTTTGCTTAGATTACAAGATTTGGTAGCTTGTTTAGATGTCCAAAATATTATTTTTTAAAAGGAAAGTCTTCATACCTGTGTTTTCATCTTGGTACAATTATCTGTTCTATGGCACAGATAATGTGATCCCAATTTTTGCATAAAATTGCAAGAAGAGTTACTGCAAAAAACGTGCAAATAATATGGAAACGGCTTTTCATCATAGGAGCTATAAACTTTGCTATGGTGGAGACACATACAAGGATAACAGTCATGAAGGCCAAGACTACATTTATGCTTTTTCCTAGTAGGACTTTGGCATTAACCGTTTCTGATTGCAATGCTTGCTGTTCTTGCTGGTGGAGCTCCAATTTAGAAACCCGTGTCTGGCAAGATTCCAAAGCTTCCTATTGGCAGAAAACAGGAAGGGAACACAGGGGAACAAAATGTTAAGAAACTTATATACAAAATAGATTTCCATTCCTATCTGATCAGTTCAAGAAGAAATTCAGCCTACTGTAGTCTACTGGAAAATGACCCTAAGAATTCCCAGCTCCATTATACCATTGGAGACATTGATATAACTCTTAAAGTTTACTCTCATTTTGTGTAAATGATTTAAAATATACCTTGACAATAATAAACATTCAAACATTTCTATTCCCTAGGAAGATATAAAAAGTGATGGCTTTTCCTTTTCACTTTCTCTGAATATATTGGTCATGAAAAGTTGAGTCAACTTTTTAACTCTCACACTAAATTTCAAAAGAAATTATCATACTTCTTGAGAGAAAAAACACCATTCTTTAATTATAAGAACAAGGCATGTGACATTTTACATACGCTTTCCAGCTTAATTTGTTAATGACTTATGTTTACAACTATTTTTTTCAGAGTAATTAATTTTTAAAAGTTTTAACAACCGATTTATTTTACTTTGCAACAAATTAACCTTTTTTAACTTTCTGAAAATTAATTTTCTGGATGGTAATATGCAGAAGGGCTCTTTACAAATAGGAAACAATATTATTTAATTTTAAAAAGCTGATACCTGAACATCACGTGACCGTTCATAAGCCTGATATGCTACTTTTTCTTCAATACTGGCCAGTTCTTGTTTCAAATAGGCTGTTTCATGTTGATGGAGGTCTGTTAAATCATTTAGCTGGTCTTCTAAGCGCTCATATCTTCATACAAATTTCAACAACAAAAAGATTTATTGAAGTTACTTTTGGTATAGTTTATCTATGTATAACTTAAAATATCATTTGTGGGCTTTTTAAAAATCATAACAACCAGCCTTTTCATGAAGTGAGAATAAGCTGTCTTACGCAGAAGCTAGATATTTTAGACTTTTTAAAAATCAAATTGTTGATTATTTAAATTTATATAGTCACCCATCTCAAATGCATAACTCTGGGTGACTTAAAACAATTTAAAACACTACAAAAGAACAAAATATAATCTTAAAAGAAAACCATATAAAATCATATGACACAATTCACAGCCAAGATATGTAAAACAGTAAACATTCAAAATAACCACTGCATAGGCTGTATGGCACATCTAGATCACCAGGCCTGGGGGCAATGTCACATCTTTAAACTTTACAAAAGGCCAATGGAGTCGAGGCAATGTGATCTCCCAGGGGGATGATATGCCAAAGGGTGAGTGAGCTCCATGAAAGTACAGGCTCTCTTCCTAGGCCCTGCCAGATAACATTCTCTAACAGATGGGACCTGAAGCGTATCTTGCCTACCAGTTCTAATGGGATGGGTAGATGTAAGCAGGGAAGGCAGTCCTTCAAATAACCTGGTCCCATGACATGAAGGACTTCATAGATCATCACCGATATCTTGAACTGAAACCAGAAGCATAATGGCAGCCAACCACCAATAGAGCAGCAGTGCACAATTGTAATATAATAACATATAATTGTATACCTGAATCTTTCCTCTTGCAAGGTCTGAGAAATAAAGCCAAAATCTCTTTTGAACTGTACTTTTAAATTCTGAATATCTTCTGATAATTGGGATTGTGCTTCCTTTATTTCCCTCAGTTCTTCCAAGAATATGGAAAGTTTTCCATGGTTGTCCAACGTATTTGCCCCACCTTGACCAAAGGATTGGTTTCCATTACTGTCTATGGAGCCTGATGTTCCACTTGAGCATTCATCATCACTGGTGTATTTTGGCTTGGCTACTATGGTGGCACTACCACCATATGCCCTAGAAGTAGTTTCTGGTCTGAAGTCATCTAAGCTACTCTTCAAATGAGCAATGTTGTCAGCACTACCAAACTTATTCCGAATCAGATTTGCAAACTCCCTGGATTTGTTGAAAACAAACACTGGAGGTGTCAACGAGACTCCCGGAACCCCTGTTTTGCTGCTTTCATTGGCCTGGCTGGTAGCACGAGCTTTTCCATGTGCATCTTTTAAAGAATGTTGGATTTCCTTTAGGCTGTCTTTGGAAGTATCTCTGGTGCTTTTGGAGAAACTGTTCTGTTCTATTTCTTTTAGTTTTCTGTGATATTGTTCCAACTTTTTTTGCAGCTGGGCTATGGAATGGGCAGACTTCTGATTCTTCTTTTCAAAAACTTGTTTAATTCGTCCAGCTTGTTGTTTGTCTGCACTGTTCACCAGTTTCAAGTACTCGGCCACATTCCCATCTCGAGCTGTTTGTTCTATTTTTATTTGTTCAGTAACTTTCAGAATTTTTTGTTTCAGACTATCTGCATTGAGTTTTACTTTTTGAAATTCAAATATACCATCAGGTACATCAAAATTCAGATTAGTGTCTGAACCTCCCCGGCGAATATTAAGTGGCAAACTGAGTGTATTCACATCATGTCTTTCCACCTAAGAAAAGATCAAATTAAAAAAAACAGTAAGGATTTTGTGAAGTGTTATACATACAGTTTTAAGTCATTGTAATCAGAAACTATTCAGAAAGTTATCAGAATTTATTATCATAATTGTCATGAGAAATAGAAAAATTGCTGCAGAAATACACTGAGAAAACAGTGTTCTGTTCTTTCCATTAGGCTAAACACAATAAATAATAAAACACAAGTAATAATACAAAGTTATATGATTTTACTTCACAATTATAAATAATTTTAAACCTAAACTATGCTACATTCCTAAATGTATTCACTTTCATTCAGAAGTTAAAATAATGTAACTGTTCTGCAGATAAAAGTTCCATGGGTTGTTTTATTTGCTACACAAATTGTTTATTTTTATTTATGTATTCAATTTCTATAGCCACCCATCCCAAACAATGGCTCAGGGCAATTTATAGACAGTAATTTTTTAAAATGGTAAAAGAGTTAAACACAGTTAACTTTTTAAAAACTATATATAATAACTACTCTGGTAAGTTTCTTGAGTCTCTAAACAAAACCAAAATATTTTTATTGATCCAATCATCAAATCAGGCGTCAGTTGTTTATTTGTTTGTTTTTCACTTAGTTCTAAATTAGTGGCTAAATTGTCAATTCAGCCGTTTGATCTGTTTCTTTCTTGGTATCCTCAGTATCTACCAGCCCATTACAATTGATTATCATTTTCCACTTTCACAGTAAAAAAAAAGTAGCTGAAATACATTTAGCAAAGCCAGAACAAACTCTTCTATATATTAGCATATCAAATTGCACTGAACCTGAGGAGCATGATCCCTTGATACAATAAAAGTAATGTGTCTAAGTCAGTGGTGGGATTCAAATTTTTTTTTACTACCAGCTTTGTGGGTGTGGCTTGGTGGGCGTGGCATGGCTTGGTGGGTGTGGCTTGATGGGCATAGCAGGGCAAGGATACTGTAAAACCTCCATTCCTACCCCTCTCCAGGGGAAGGATACTGTAAAATCTCCATTTCCTCCCGATCAGCTGGGACTCGGGAGGCAGAGAATAGATGGGGACAGGGCCAGTCAGAGGTGGTATTTATCGGTTCTCTGAACTACTCAAAATTTCCACTATCGGTTCTCCAGAACTGGTCAGAACCTGCTGAATACCACCTCTGGTCTAAGTTTAGTGATGTCCTTAAATCTACAATTTCTTTTTTGATTGTACTATGTTTGTGCATATGTCTTAGCACAGTGATGGCGAACCTTTTTTGGCTTGTGTGCCATAAGCGGGGGGACTGCAGGGGGGTCGTGCAAGGGCCTTGATTTAAATTTGATCACATGCACACTCTTCTAAGCTTTTTATCATAAAATGTCTGATAGACAAAACTGAGAAACATCTTATGTATGACTCATCTCCTAAAGAAATTGAAACATCCTGAGTTAGTGTAAACTTAGAGTAATATTATGTACTAAGTGATTTATGTTTATACAAAATATAATCTAACAGTAGTACCAAGGGCAAGTTGCATAAGCTTCAGATCTGACTACAATCTCATTTTCATGGTGTAAAAATGTGTATAAATATTATGCATAATCATATGCAGAGCGTACCCTGATTCTCTTGTGATGTGAATAAAAATGAAACCTCTCTTTTCTACAATGATGTACTCATATTAATACAAAAGCCATCTGGGAAAACAAGCAAAGTACATTTGTGTTGGGTGAAATACAATTATGTATTTTTGGAGCACAACATTTAGGACAGGTCTCCAACTGCCGGTCCGCAGCCCATTACCAGGGCATGGTATATCAGAATAAGGCCAGGTGAGTGGTGCCCATGCCAACCTGTTGTTTCTGCAAGTTGAGCTGCATGCTTGCACACTGGCCTAATGTTTGTGCAAGGGCTGCATGTGCATGCACACCGGCTTGCTGCTCACAAAGCCCAGTTTCCCTCTCCTCACAGCTGAGCCACTAAGGTTGGGGACTGCTACTGGCCTGGCTGTGGAGGGGAGGGTAGAGGGGAACTGGGCCACATGCAAGTGCCCACCAGCTCACCTCTCGCACAAGTTGAGCTGTGCTCACATGTTCCAGTCTGCCAGTTGCACAACCCAATTCTGAATATGCCACGGCCTGGGGGTGATTCGTGACCTGGGGGGTTGGGGACCCTGACATAGTATAAAACCATGGTCTCATTATTTGCCTGAGTTTTAAAAAGGTTTTTTTTAAAAAAAACCAAGTATGTAAATAAATTAAAAAGATAAAATATATACAGCAAGTAAAAAGAAGCTGATAGTAAAAGCAAAATCATATTTAGAAGAAAAAAATGAGAAAAAATATTGAAATGGTTTTCTAAACACCTGGAAGAACAAAAGATTAAATTGACATCAAATACTGTCATGTAGCTACTCATTTCACAGAGCTCTGTTAATTTTAGGTAATAATGATGGTAGTATGTAGATGTCTATCCCATATCTACTTTATTTATACTTGGCCTCTATTCTTTTACCTTCTCTCTGCTGTTATTGATTAATATACTGATTATTGTGGTTTGAATGATCTGTTTAATATTGTAATTTGCTTTAGAAATGTCCAATCAGAAGTAACTAAAAGATTATGAAATAAACTAAAACAAAATGAAGCTGATTTGCAACAAAACAAAACAAAACCACACTGTATTACAATCTATTGAAAAACATATTGTTCAAAAGAAATACTAAAGATATATTTACTTTTACGAGTCGTAAACGTACATTTATTCTAACTTGTTTGGCTGTTTGACTTGTTTTGGCGTCAGTTTATTACATTCAGAGTAAAACATTATTTCACTGAAATTAAACTCAATTCACTTAATCAAGATTCAACTACAGCTGAAACTCAAAAAATTAGAATATCGTGCAAAAGTTCATTTATTTCAGTAATGCAACTTAAAAGGTGAAACTAATATATGAGATAGACTCATTACATGCAAAGCAAGATAGTTCAAGCTGTGATTTGTCATAATTGTGATGATTATGGCTTACAGCTCATGAAAACCCCAAATCCACAATCTCAGAAAATTAGAATATTACATGCAATCAATAAAACAAGGATTGTACATAGAACAATATCGGACCTCTGAAAAGTATAAGCATGCATATGTACTCAGTACTTGGTTTGGGCCCCTTTTGCAGCAATTACTGCCTCAATGTGGCGTGGCATGGAAGCTATCAGCCTGTGGCACTGCTGAAGTGTTATGGAAGACCAGGATGCTTCAATAGCGGCCTTCAGCTCTTCTGCATTGTTCGGTCTCATGTCTCTCATCTTTCTCTTGGCAATGCCCCATAGATTCTCTATGGGGTTCAGGTCAGGCGGGTTTGCTGGCCAATCAAGCACAGTAATCCCACGGTCATTGAACCAAGTTTTGGTGCTTTTGGCAGTGTGGGCAGGTGCCAAGTCCTGCTGGAAAATGAAGTCAGCATCCCCATAAAGCTTGTCTGTGGAAGAAAGCATGAAGTACTCCAAAATCTCTTGGTAGACGGCTGCGTTGACCCTGGACTTAATGAAGCACAGTGGACCAACACCAGCAGATGACATGGCTCCCCAAATCAACACAGACTGTGGAAACTTCACACTGGGCTTCAAGCATCTTGCAGTGTGGGCCTCTCCATTCTTCCTCCATACTCTGGGTCCTTGGTTTCCAAATGAGATGCAAAAGTTGCTCTCATCAGAAAAGAGGACTTTGGACCACTGAGCAACAGACCAGGTCTGTTTTTCTTTAGCCCAGGTAAGACGCTTCTGACGTTTGTTGTTCAGGAGCGGCTTAACAAGAGGAATATGACATTTAAAGCCCATGTCCAGGATCCATCTGTGTATGGTGACTCTTGATGCACTGACTCCAGCCTCAGTCCACTCCTCGTGAAAGTCCCCAACACTTTTGAATGGCCTTTTCCTGACAATCCTCTCCAGGCTGCGGTCATCCCTGCTGCTTGTGCACCTTTTTCTTCCACACTTTTCCCTTCCACATAACTTTCTATTAATGTGCTTTGATACAGCACTTTGGGAACATCCAATTTATTTGCAATTACCTTTTGAGGCTTTCCCTCCTTATGGAGGGTGTCAATGATGGTTTTCTGCACAACTGTCAGGTCAGCAGTCTTTCCCATGATTGTGATTCCTACTGAACCAGACTGAGAGACCATTTAAAGGATCAGGGACCCTTTGCAGGTGATTAGTTGATTAGAGTAGGACAATTTGAGCCTAGAATATTGCACCTTTTCACAATATTCTAATTTTCTGAGATTGTGGATTTGGGGTTTTCATGAGCTGTAAGCCATAATCATCACAATTATGACAAATCACTGTTTGAACTATCTTGCTTTGCATGTAATGAGTTTATCTCATATATTTGTTTCACCTTTTAAGTTGCATTACTGAAATAAATGAACTTTTGCACAATATTCTAATTTTTCGAGTTTCACCTGTATGTCCTCTTCTCCAATGTTTATCTATTAGCTGCTTAGTGATATCATATGACATAAAATAGTCTTTTTTAGATAGTAACTTGCATCATTTTAATTTCCTTTTCTTCTTAAAAAAATGGAATCAGCAAAAATAGTTTAAAACTTTCTCCTCATAGGGTATTCCCAATTATAAAAATAATTACACATGTAGCTGCACAGTGAAACAAAATACAAAAGAATGAAATGCTTCAAATACCATTATTTGATCCTAAATTCTTTAATACGAATACGAATAATAAATAAATAAATAAATAAAATAATGCATAAAGCCATCCACAGGCAATATACAAATTAGTCACTTCTTTATTATTAGCACCCTCCTTAGCATTTCTAGTACATAAATAAAAAGAATTCTCCAAAGGTAAATTTTGAGTATACAAGAGAATAAAGGAATGTGTCAAAAAATGGAAGTAATTAAAATGTGCCCAATATGTGCATTAATTAAAGGGGCATCAGCACAAAAACTACAATCCTCTACCATAAATCTTAAAATTTTATTCTACATTCTCTGCTGTTAAGATCTAATATCCAAATAATATTCACTAAATTTTAACACAAGTGTGATAGTCACAATGTATTATTTTATATTTACTGATTGAAGCAAAACAATTTACCTAGAGTAAACGCTACAGTATGTGCACAGCAAATATAGTGCATTTATTGAATATCCTGGGCTGCAGTGTCTCATTTTAATATGCTGGAGCTCAACAAAAATAAGCACAATCTTTTTCAGTGGTAATGCTTGCTGTGATGAAATGCATCTTTAGAGAACTGCAAAGGGAAGCAACACATACAATTTGTGTCCCCATTCAACTGTGAACTAATTAGATAGAATAAGAAACAGCTCCAGATGTGGTTTAATAGGCTCATGAGCACAGTCTCTGGCTAATATTTTTGCTACTTACAAAATAAATAAGGCATTGGAGAAATATCTTTAAACATTATGTTGGCTTTCTACCGTATAATAATAGCACCTAATATCAGAGGTGCTATTATTGTTCTACACATTTTACATTTCTGAGCTCATATATGCCTTTGAGATTCTTCCTATTGTAGGATATTTGTGCTCTCACTGCAGAGTGCTAGAGGAGCTGTTGCATTGCAGTTGCCATTAGGATATCTACAGTCTTCTTACAGGGACGTGCGGTCAGGGGAGGCAAGGGAGGCAGAGCCTCACCTCTCTTCATGAAATAATAGTATATAATATTATATATACTATATATATATATAATATTATAATATTATATCGCATCCTCCCACATACATCCCTGCGGCCAATTCGCTCACACAGGGAGGGACTTCTCCTGGTGCCGTCCACTAGGCAATGCCAACGGGCGACACCAAGGAGTAGGGCCTTCTCTGTGATGGGCCCAACCCTCTGGAATGACCTCCCCCCCGACATTAGAACCACTTCTGACCTCCGCTCCTTCCAGCAAAAATTGAAGACCCACCTGTTCCGATTAGCAGGCCTGGCATAATTACAACTGTCCCTCCTGGCAAATGTATTATATCTGGTTATTTTAGGGGTTTTTTAATTTACTGTGTCTATTTTAGGGGTTTAAACTTATATTTATATTAGCTTTGTACAGTTCTTTTAATTGCATTTTAACCTCCTCCATGTCAACTGTACATATTTAACTTTTTTATTGTATTTTGTTATATTCTGTATGGACTGTACACCGCCCCGAGTCCCTTTTGGGAGAGGGGGCGGTCTAGAAGCATCAAATATAAATAAATAAATAAATAAAATAAATATATATTATAATATATTATATTATATTACCATAATATAATGGACTCCAGCAGAGGCAGGAAGGTTCTCGTCGTTCCCCAGTCGCTTTCGTGGCTTTGTCATCCGGGAGCGCCGACAACATTTCTGCTCCGCAGCTCCCAGGTGCGGCCGGACAGATGTAGCCAGAGCGACGCCGAGGCGGTCCGGGCGGCCGAAAGAGCTGCGGAGGCAGAAATGTTGTCGGCGCTCCCGGATGACAAAGCCACGAAAGCGACTGGGGAACAACGAGAACCTTCCTGCCTCTGCTGGACTTTGCGCAAGTCCACCAGAGGCAGGAAGGTTCTCATCATTCCCCAGTCGCTTTCGAGGACTGCGGAGCACGAGCCGGCGGAGCACGCTCAGGAAGGCGGGGAATGGGATCACGTGTGCTGGAGGCTGAGGCAGCCTCAGCCTCCAGCACACGTGGTCCCATTCCCCGCCTTCCTGATGACGTCACCAGCCTCACCAGCCACAAACCTCACCGCACGTCACTGCTTATTAATATACCAGTAACAAAATGTTAGTCCAACTCCTTGTTTTTTATGAAAGAGAATTTTACATCCATGGCAGATATGAATTAAGCATGGAAGCAACTTTCTTAGAATTTACCTGACACCAGTATATGTTCATATAATTAAAAAAATGATAGACTTAAAATGTCAGGCTTAGTATTTCAGGAATTGATATATTAAAATACACATTAAATATGCAACTCCAACCCAATGACAATCATATTGTGATCTAACTCACCACCTGTAACACGGATAATTTAAATGGGAACCAGCTGGAAGTCTACAATTGCATCCAATATTAGCATAGTGAGAAAACCAAACATAATATGTAGTTCTGTGTTGTTTCTATGAAAGTTTCTGTAAATAATAAAAGTATCATATAGGCATCACTGGATACAACTCACAGATTATTTTGTTTTATTTATAAACAGAAATTTAGAGACAATGGATAGTTTCATGATCAAACCATTAAGCAAAGAGCAATGAGCTAATTAGCCCGGTTTCATAATCTGAGCATAAGTTTGGGTCCAGGCCAATGGGTTTTCTATTTACCTGCGGTTTACCAGATTTCCTTTAGGAATGTCACCCCCTTGTTTGCTTTTTCTGACTACTTCAAGTTTCTACCATATCCCATTCACTTAGTGTAAACATATACACCCTGAATGCACATGCTAGGCAACATTGTCCAAAATAGGTGGACAACAGAAGAAATAGTAAATCATGTATTTCGAGAAACCAAGTAGAATTAACTATCTCTAAATGGAAATATCTAAGATACAAATTTTTCCAGAGTGGGTTTGCAGGATGGACCAGTGATGGTATTGTCACAGCCAATTGGTCCCAAGGCTGGGTTGAATCTGAAGCCACGACTCTGGGCTCCTCTCCTCTGACTCCAGTTTCAATCCAGTCTGGCCAGCATAGAGACTGAAAAAAGATTGACTCCTGAAAGAAAATCCATTACTGGACTTTCCTCAAACCAGCGCGACTTCCTGCCTTCCAGGGACCCTACCTCCTCCTTTCATAAGTTCCCAGTTGGTGGCTGTGGTTTTCCAGCTGCCTGGGACTTGATTTTTTTTGAGTTGGGAGGCTCCGGTGGCTGGGTTGCTGCTCCAGCGGCCATTTTAGCCGGTGATCATGTGGAGCCTGGAGCCCTCGTGATCAGCGCCAGAAGAGGCTAATGGGCTCTGGGAGAGACACCGGCTGCTGTAATTGAGCAGGAGGTCAGGAACGGATCGGGCGGAAGCGTGAGGAGTGGCTGTAAGTAGAGAGCAATGGCGGACAGGGCCCCTTCAACTCCCCGGGGGAGGATACTTCTTCCAGGCAGCAGCCCACTGCCTCCTCCAGGAGGCTTAAGGCCTCAGCTGACTCTTGCCCCTCCCGTGCCTGCCAGAAGGACAAGGATAGGAGGCACAGGGCTCTATTAAAGATCTTTTCCAGGGCAGAGAGGTTGTGGGCCCTGCAGGGTAGGATCAGCCCTTCCCCTTCCAGATCCAGGTCCAGGTCACCCCTCGGGGGCCCTTCTAGGCAGGATTCTCCACCCAGGTCCCCTGATTCCCTGAGAGTGTGCAGTGGGGGGGCATTCCCCTCCCCTCTCCATGGAGGATCTCGACCAAGTAGATAACCAGCCTGGATTTCTATCCCTAGAGACACAGCTGGGAGATAGAGATCCATCCAGGCCAACCCTGGCATCTATCCCCAGCCATAGTCAGGTGCCAGTGTGATCCAGCTGGGACCTGCCTGTGGGTCTTCAGAACCTCATTGAAAGAGCCATTGCCTCTGGTGTGGCTGCAGGCATGCAGCGCCAGGTGCCTCACTCTGCTCCTCAGGGCGAGGTCACGGTCCCCAGCTCTTCATCATCCCAGCCAATCTGTCCCCTGGGTCCCCGTCTTTGGCAAGTCAGGGGTCTGTCCTGGGGGACAAGGTGCGGCATGACCCAGATCTCTCTGAGGATGAGGAGGACCTGGAGCCTGAAGCCCCCCACCTTCACAGGATTGTTCCTTCCTAGCTTGTTCCGGTCCCTCCTACGCAAAGCGAGTGCCACTGCTCAGCTGGGGGGGAGGGGGGAGGGGGCAAAGAAAGGGGAGCCAGCAAGGAAGCTCCAGGGCACGGTCTATTCTGAGCCCAAAATGGTTAAGGAGGAGATCCCTGCTCCCGACCTTTTCCTGGAAGTAGTTAAGAGGCAGTGGGAGACACCTGGGGCCTTCCCCACACCAGGCAGCAATGACAGATGGTTCTATAATATTGAACCAGATTTCTCCCAAGCATTGCTGATGCCCTCAGTGGATCCACCGGTGGTGGCTTTGGCTGCCCCAGCCTCGTTGGTACCCAAGGATGTGGCAGACAACCTGAAGGCAGAGGACAGGAAGGCGGAGATGAGCCTCAGGAAGACCTTCCAGTCGTCGGCTTGGGCCATTAAGGTGGCGGCTTCCGCCTCGTTTTTCAACCGTATGGCCATCCTTTGGATGGAGCAGATTCAGGCACGCATTCCACCGGAGGACGTCCACCTACACCAGGATATCAGCAAGTTAGTGGCGGTCGCTCAGTTTTCTGCTGACATAACCTTAAACGCCATGAAGTTTGCTTCCAGGGCTATAGCATCTTCTGTCGTATTGCGTCGCCTCCTGTGGCTCTGTGGCTGGCAGCCAGACAACAAGGCGAAGTGGCAACTAGTGACAGCGGCCTACACAGGGGGTTTCCTCTTCAGGACTTCCCTTGACCCCATCTTGGTGGAGGATAAGAACAAGAAGAAGGCGCTTCCGACATCGACCAAGAAGATGGAGCAGAGGACCATGCCCTATTATCGCAGGTCAGCACAGCGACCACAGGAACAGGACACCCACCAGAGCAGGTACCCGGCAGGCAGGGCAGATAGGCCATCCGACAGGAGATTCAATCGGGACAGATCCCGCTTCCAGCCTCAGGGCAAATGGCCCTTTCAAGGGGTGGGTCGCTCCTTCCGCTGGGGCAAATAGGTCACCAGTGACCCCACCCATTGGCGGCCACCTAGCTCTGTTAGCAGATGCCTGGGCAGAGATATCCATGGATGCCTGGGTCTTCAGTACAGTGACCCATAGTCTCCGCCTGGAATTCCTTTCCCTTCCCCCCAATTGTTTCTGGGTGTTCCCCCTGGCCAAGAATGTTGACAAGTGCCAGAAGATGCAGCAGGCCATCCAGCACCTGCTCGACATTGCGGCCATAGAGAGTGTCCCTGCGGACCAGGCGGGCAAAGGGTTCTATTCAAACCTGTTCCTATGCCAAAATCATGGGGGGGATGGAGAGCCATTTTATACCTAAAGCTTCTAAAACAATTCTTAGTATATAGATGTTTTAAGATGGCAACCCTTAAGTCCATCCTGGCAGGGATTCGGGAGGGGGACTACAAAGCATCCATTGATCTCACGGAGCTTACCTACACATCCTTATCCTCCCCGAGCATAGGCGTTTTCTACGCTTCTCCTACTTAAGGCTTCACTACCAGTACAGGACTCTACCGTTTGGGTTGGCTTCGGCCCCCAGGACCTTTACCAAGGTGTTAGTGGTAGCGGCTGCCCATCTGAGGGAGACTCCCATCAGGCTCTTTTGCTATCTGGATGACATCCTAGTCCAGGGGGTGTCTCCTGCTCAGACTAGGTCAGATCTTCAGCAGGTCATTGATACCCTCCAAGGCTTAGGGTTCTCGATTAACTTCGAGAAAAGTAGTCTCTCCCCATCCACCCGTATCCTACAGCGGTGATTGATTCCCGGTTGGGTCGAGTGTTTCTTTCCCCGGATCGCAGGTCCAGCTTGTTGAAGTTAATTAACCAGATCTGGAAGGATCATTGTGTCCCCGTAGCCCTTCTTTCCAGCTTGCTGGGGAAGTTCATCTCATGCATTGAGGTGGTTCCGTGGGCGCGACTACATGCCAGGATGCTCCAATGGAGGCTGCTGCCATATCAGAGGGCCGATTGCAGCAACTCGACGCTCAAGGTACCAGCGACGCCACAGGTGCTGATGTCTCTCAAGTGATGGATGTCCCCAGCATTGCTCTAGGGCTGCGAATTCAGGGAACAAGAGCATCTCATATTGACAATGGACGCCTGCCTCTTCGGTTGGGGAGGGCAACCCTAAGCTCCCAGCTGGCATAGGGCCGGTGGTCAAAGAACGACCTTCAACACAACATAAATTGGCTGGAGCTCCAGGCAGTCCACCTCGCCCTACGATGGTTCCAAAGAAGGTCATCACGTCCTCATTTTAACAGACGACGCAGCAAAGGCGCACATCAATCAACAGGGGGGCACACGATCCAGAGCGTTGCACACCAAGGCAATGTCGCTGGGACACTGGGCGGAGAAACACCTGCGCTCCATCCAAGCGGAACACATCACCAGCATCGACAACCATCAGGCAGACTGGCTGACCCGATTGATGATAGACAACGGAGAGTGGAGTATGTCCAAGGAGCTCTTCCAAGGGATCTGCCAGAGGTTCGGGAGACCAGTGGTGGACCTGTTCGCCACTCCATCCAACGCTTAGCTGCCACGGTTCTTCTCTTGGTTCCCAGCTCAGGGAACGGAGGGGGTCAACACCCTTCGCTCCAAGTGGCCGGTCGGGCTGCTGTACACTCCCCCTCACTTCTCCTTCCCGGGGTCATCCAGAAGGAAGTCAGAGAGCAGGCCGAAGTAATCCTAGTGGCCCCCTACTGGCCCAGGAGGGCCTGGTTCGCGGACCTGCTGAGTCTGTCAGCAGGGAGACCGTGGAGGATTCCCCAGGGGGAGGTGAGATTGCTACAGGGGAGGTTGGTCCATCCAGATCCACAGTGGCTTCAACTGGCCTTGTGAAGATTGAGCGGGAGCGCCTGAGAGGCGCCCGCCTGTCCCAGAAAGTGATCAGAATCATCGAGGCCTCCCACAGACTGTCAACCAACAGGATTTACGATTCCACCTGGGTGACGTTTGTTTCCTGGTGCCAGGCCGACCACGGGTATGGACAAGGGCCTGTCCCTAGCCACGGTTAGGTGACAGTTGGCGGCACTGGCCATGGTGCTACCTGGGGAGGGCCCCACTCTGCTACCTCATTTGCCCTTAGTTAAGAGATTCCTCAAGGGGGCAGCCCACCTCCGTCCACAGGTTTCCTACGTGGCACCTTCCCATGATGCTACGGGCCCTTATGGCCAAGCCTTTTGAACTGCTCCGGATGGTCAGCGGGAAGCTACTCACATGTAAGGTTGTGTTCCTGGTGGCTATCACCTCGACTAAGCGAGTCTTGGAGCTGGGGGCTCTCTCCTCCAGGGAGGATCTATGTATGTTTCACAACAACAGGGTAGTGCTACACCTGGACCTGGCATTTCTGCCCAAGGTAAACACGGTCTTCCACCGGGCCCAGGAGGTGGTTCTCCTGGACTTTTGCCCAGACCCAGCCAGGAAGCGTGAGCACAGTTGGCACCGCCTAGATGTAAGAAGGGCCTTATGGATCTACCTAAGGCGGAAGGCAGAGTTCCGTAGGTCTGAGGCTCTGTTTGTATCGTTCCAACCCACATCACTAGGGAAGAGGGTTTCCCTGTCCACCATTAGCCAGTGGATCCGTCTGGCCATTGCCCTTGTCTACGAGGCGCAAAACTTGCCGGTTCCGGCCGGCATCATGGCCGTTTCCACTAGGAGTGCGGCCGCCACAGCGGCCTGGGCCTCTCAGGCCCCTATAGAAGACATCTGCAGGGCAGCGACTTGGGCCTCCCCGTCACCCTTCATCCGGCACTACAGGCTGGATGCCTTCACATCTTCCGAAGTGGTGTTCGGCCGCAGGGTCCTGCAGCAGGTCCTGTCGGATCAGTGAGGGCCCACCCTATGGGATGGAACTTGGGTATGTCCCATCACTGGACCATCCTGCAAACCCATTCTGGAAAATGACAGTTGGTCTTACTTGAACTGTTATTTTAAGAGGTGTTTGCAGGATGGGCCAGTTCCCACCCTAGGTTAGATAGACAGTATTGGGGGTGGAGGTGTCTCCTTTGTGACTTGTTTTCAGGATCTCGGGAGTGCATAAGGCGTGGCTTCAGATTCAACCCAGTCTCGAGGCCAATTGGCTGTGACAATACCATCACTGTCCCATCCTGCAAACACCTCTTAAAATAACAGTTCAGGTAAGACCAACTGTCATTCTCTCTGTCTCACATTCAGAGTAGGATCTAGGTGTTTGTTTCTTTTTAAAAAAACAGATGGCTGTGAAATTTTCTGGGACCTTAAGAATAGAGAGGAACAGGGCACAGTGGGAATGATAAATCAGTGGAAAATGATCGGAAGAGATGTTGTGCAGCCAATGTTTCGGCTTCAGTGTACTTACCTATATAAACCAACTAAACAGTTGTTTAGAACTTCTAATAGGCCATGTGAATGAAGTTCCAGTTAAATGAAAAAAGCTCATTGGCTTTATATTAACTGAAATCTACTACATGGTAATTCAGCTGCCAGCAGATGGTGCTGCTTCTTTAATTATCTCTATATAGAGAACAACATCAAACCAAAAAAGGTATCCATAGGACTCAAATATAGCCTATGTCTAAACTGACATGGTTTGGGATGGTTGTGTACCTTGCTTAATAGTTTTCCCACTTCCAGTAACACAGCATCTTGTGTCTTTCTTTCTCTTACAATCAAACGAACTACATTAGGGCATGATGCTATGTTGCAGTAGAGCAGTTTGGATGACTTTATCTACCAATCTAGTGTGCAGAAGTGAATTTTAACAACTGCTTTCTGTAATACATTTAACAAATCGTTTTTAAAAAATAGGTGTTCCAGGCAAAAAATGATGCCACGCTACTGATACTCGGCTATAATTGGACTGCAATATTTTTTCCACATGGAGAATTTCCACTACATTCTTGAAGGTATGAACATGATATTTCACCCCCTCAACACTGCTTTATCATTAACTAAAGCTATATCATGCCATTTGTACATAGTGCTCAGTTTATAAAATTATTACCAATATTATCATGTGCACACAAATTGAGAATCAACTTCCATGTTTTAAAAAGTACTCCTAGTTCTGACTTTAGATTACCCCATTATTCTGATTCTCAAAAGTGTTTCCTATGACGCAAAATGCCTAATTAATGTGACAGGAAGCCAACAAATGTTAATCTTTTCAATTGACTGATATTTCCACATGCAGTTTCATGAGGTATTTACTAGGGTACTGAGAGATCACTTGCAAAATATCCCACACAGAACTTCACTTCCTCAAAAATAATATGACTATTGGCCTTTAATTGAATAAGATTATGAATGCAGAACTGTAATGAAAAATGTATGTGTTAAATCTATCACATTGTCTCCGATAGTATCTGCCTGATCGGTTTGATCTGGCAGGTTTGGCATATTTCAGGTTCCACCAATTAAAGAATGCCACCTATCAGGGTCTGATGTATGCCTTCTCTGTGGTAGTATCTACCTTCACAATAAAATTGCTTTCAAGCCCCTGCAAATTCTTTTCACTTTTAAATTGTAAATGCTGCATAGTCCTACCACTATTCATGAGCAAGATATGTTAGTGTATAGATAGCTTCTTTTTACCTCTGTGGAAAACCTTAGAAGCCTGGTAAAAATGAAAGCCTTTCTTGCAGGTTTCATTACAACTGTTCCCTTCGGAGGTTTGGGGACTGCAGCTTTCATTGTCCTCAATTTTGATTATATGTTGAGATTTCTTAAAGGGACAACTCACTACCAACTATATTGAAGTTATCAGATAGAAACAGGCTGCTAAAGTGGAAAGAGCTATTTCAATTTCATGACTGTCTTTCTTTAAATAGCTATTCCTTTGCGTACTAGATAATGTACAGTCATGTAATAACAGGATAGCAGGGCACTACTACGACGTTAATATATTTTGAACATCTTTTTATCGATCGGAAATATGCTCATTTTATTACTGTTATGCAATCTATCATTCTAAGGTATGATTAAATAAAATAGAGTTTTACTGCTTTGGAGCAACCTTAACATATTGCCTTTTGTTCATCTACATTGCCTTTTTTAAAGAATATCACACTCCAGAAATTAGAAATGAAGGAAAATAATGATATGGGTGCATAATAAAATAAATTACGCTAAATAAATTTAACAGAAAGATTTTCAAGTTCACTGTAACAATCTCATGAAATATGTAACAAAATGTGTGTGTATAAAATATTTTGAGATACTTCAATAATTTCAGAATAATATAGATAGAGAGATTAAATCTGTTCTGTTTTACATTGGCTTATAACTATGATGCATATCTCTATATACAACTTCCTACTGAAGAACAATATGTACTTCCTTATTTCTATGTAACAATTATGTTTTCAGATCCAACACCCGGTGATGCAATAAAAGAATTTAAGGACTTTTTAGTACCAATTTTATAGACACAATTTTAAAGGCTCTTTAGAAAGCTTCCTGATTCGCTAAACACTATCCTGGACACTTGTTTTTTTTAGTTAGTATTTATTTATTTATTTATTATTTATTTATTATTTATTTATTTATTTATTTATTTATTTATTTATTTATTTATTTATTTATTTATTTATTTATTTATTATTTATTTATTTATTTATTTATTTAAACTTATTAGTCACCCCCTCTCCCCACAGGGACTCGGGGCGACGTACACAAGCAACAAACAGCACAGTGTCGTACAGAGGAGGTAAAAAAAAAATAAATAATTACAATACTGAAAAAGGTTAAAACCCCAATAACATTAATAGTTTAAAAACTAAAATTAACAATTAAATATGACCTAGGGGTGGAAAAGTTGTCGAGTTATGCCAGGCTGGCTAGCCGAAACAGGTGGGTCTTCAGTTTACTGCGGAAGGAGCGGAGATCGGTTGTTGTTCTGATGTCTGGGGGGAGGTCGTTCCAAAGGGTACAGCCCGCCACAGAGAAGGACCTACTCCTGGGCACCGCCCTCTGACAATCTCTAGAGGACGGCACCCGGAGGAGACCCTCTCTGTGTGAGCGAATGGGCCGCAGGGATGTATGGAATGATTTCACAGGATTGTTGAAAGGAACAGATGACTCCTTATATGCTACCAAATCTATTAATTATAGGACCTTCTCCACCATCCTTGAGTGAGCACCAAACAATGCCAGCCAAAAAAAATTGCTATGCCCATGCTAATCTTTATCCTACTTCTGCTTTTTATTTTTAGTCACTGCCAAATGATGTTGCCCTAATTTGTGAATGTTCCATTTTTCGTGGACAAGGTGTTTTACTTTTTCTTCTGATTTTCGGCCATCCTTTTTTGGCATATCACCAACTGGCAAGAAAAGCCACCATCAATCAGGGTACTGCAGAGGAATGGTATGAATTTGACTTTAAGATTCTTCTCTAAGTTGGCAAGTTTGCTTTTTCTCTCACACCCTATTGGAACATCTCCCAAGTTAAAATAATATAAAATGAATATATTGGAACATACCAGGATAAATTGGCACTAGGAGGTTCCTACCCTGATGTGACCGTGCAACTAATAGATTGGGAGGGGGAGGAGAGATCATTGAAACTAATTTGCTGCAGGTAACCATTTTCCCTACTTCAAGGAGATGGGGAAAGGTAGTGATTAAAACTTTTGTTCACCAGTTCTGTTTATTTTTTGGTTATTTATTCATAGATTAGAGGTACGATAAAAGCAACATATGAGAACATGGCAGAAAATTATTATCAGAGCATTAACTGTGCCATGGTTAAATCAAACAGATAGTGTCATGATTGCAATACAAGAGAAAGACAAGTAGTTTGTTAAGCATACCTCAACTGTGATAATAGTGAGTCACTAGTACAATACCATAACAAGGTATGGTTGCTTTCCCTTATAAAAAGAACCATATTTTCAAAGCTGTGTTGAAAAAAATTGACCAAATATCCATATTAATCATGAAAAAAAATCCACTAACTTCTGAATCAAAGAAATGATTGAGGGTCACAAAGCCTCAACTTTTCCATTAAATAAGACACCACTCTGGACCAATCGCACCCATATGTTTTGCTTCATCTTCTGTCAGACCTGATACTATGGATACTTCGTTCTTCACTCTCCAAATCAGGATATTTTTCACTGAAACTTTTTAATTGTTTTGGAACTTCAGCATGATCAATGGCTAAGAACTGTGGGAACTTAAAATCAAGATGTCTGATGGCATCAAATGCTCCATTTACAAAATGCTCCACACACAGATGACGCAGATGAAAGCTATTAGCAACACGACAATATTTTTTCTTCTCTTTCCATGTGAAGGCAACAATTCTTGGATTGTTTTAAAATATTCAATACTGTATTCCACCTGGAACAATCTGTACAACCTTTTGCTAGAAATAGGGTGTTGGTACTTACCTGATACGCCTCTTCTCATAGTGGGGGAGGAGTATCCAGGTTGGGTTGAACTTGTCATCTCTTGATTGGACTGAGTCAGATAAGCTCTTTTAGCCACGCCTTGGTCACCAGGCTTCACCCAGTTATCGGCGAGGAACTCTATCTGACTCGCTGTGTCATCCACTCTAGACTTTATTTTAGTTTCAAACCTTTATTTATTACTTCAACAGAACAGTTCAACAAACAACATAACAATTTTGCAACATACCCATATCAGGGAGGGGCTGGATACTCCTCCCCCACTATGAGAAGAGGCGTATCAGGTAAGTACCAACGCCCTTTCTCCATAGTGAGGGGAGGAGAATCCAGGATGGGACGTACCAAAGCCTACACATCCCTAGGGAGGGTTACACATTTGAGTATATGCCCAAACTTATGCCTGGTGAGACCTCTCCCCCGCCTTGTGAACAGCCTGCAACACCCTACATCCAAATGAGGCTTCCGCAGAAACAAAGGAGTCCAACGTAATTCCTCATGAATGGTGAGGGGGAAGACCCAGTGGCTGCCCTACAGATCTCAGATAATGAAGCCTCCGTGGCCCAGGCTGCCGAAGTGGCTGCGCTTCATGTAGAATACACTGTGATAGAGCTCGGTGTTTGCAGACCCCGTGCCTGATAGGTAGAAGCAATACAGGTTCTTAACCACCTGCCTATCGTGGTGGAAGTCACCTTGTGGGTCCTGGCTGGAAGGAAACAAATAGGGCTTCTGACTTCCTGTTCGGCCTGGTTCTTCTGAGGTAAATCCTCAGAGCCCTCCTCACGTCCAAGGTGTGCCACTTCCTCTCTAATGGGTGAGAAGGGTCCAGGCAGAAATTGGGCAATATCAGCTCCTGCATTCGATGGAAACAAGAACACACCTTGGGTATGAAGGAGGGGTCCAACCTTAGCACTACCCTGTCCTGGTGGAACACAGAGAGATCTTCCCTAGTAGACAGAACGTGCAGTTCAGATATCCTCCTGGCAGAGGTGATGGCCACCAAAAAGGCCACCTTAAGTGTCAGGAACTTCAGAGAGACAGTACGTAATGGTTCGAACGGAGGACCTGTCAGAGTGTCCAACACCTTGTGTAAGTCCCAGGAAGGGTACCTGTGCACTGTGGGCGGTTTAAGATTGGAGGCCCCGTTACAAAACTTAGTAGACGCGGACGCAGTTCACTGGTCAACCACCAGAGTGCGTTGCAGGGCTTTGGAAATGCAGGCGCAGTTCATGAGTTGGCCACTAGGGTGCGATGCAATGCTTTGTAGACCACTAGGCGTTGTAAATGTTGGCCTGAAATACTGAATGGCAGTTTGTAGAGGAGCTACTAGAGGAGCTGCTTGTGCCTACTGTTTGGAGTGATTGGTATGGGCGCCTTCCTTGCTGTTAAAGGATGGAAGGCTGAGTCAATCTTGAGCCAGTGAGATTTGAACTGTCAAACTGCAGCTAGCAGTCAGCTGAAGTAGCCTGCAGTATTGCACTCTAACCCCTGTGCCACCTCGGCTCTAGCTGCCAAGGCTATTCTGCTGGTTAGGTTTGTCAAGCTGACTCTCCAGTTTTGGAATTCTTAAGGGTCTTTATCCGAACTCAGAACCCATCTTGGACCTGGCTAGCTTGGTACCTTCTATAGGGGTTGAGCCCTTCCCAAATAATTCATAAACAATAGTACCAATCCACAAGAGCATAACAATCTCTTCAGCTGAACTACATCTGCCTTTTGGCCCTTTGGCTGCCCAAAGGCTTTGCATCTACAAGGTAAGCTGATGTTGGGATGGTTGGGGCCTCTTTATTGCTCCTCTTTGCCAGGACAACTTATCATTAAAGTTCAAAGGATTTGGGAGGTTGGGTCTGGGCTAGCTGACCTTTTTCTCATTCAAATTTCATTTCCATGGAGATCTTTCCATGAGGCTTTTACAACCACTTAAGGAGTAAGGCTTGGAATCTGCATCAGGTTTCTCTTTCTTTGTTAGGCCACACGTGTTTGGCCTTAACAGCAGATCAGATTACATAGGTTGGGAAGGGGTGGGGTTGCTTTATCATGCGATTCCTGGATCCCTTCCCCTGGAGCTCAATTAGATGGAAACAAGGTCAATCTTGCTTTCAAACAAGGAGAGAGAGGAAACATGCTTTTCTAACTTTGCAGGATCTGCTTTCTCAGTGTATCAGAGAAGAACAAAAGCAGGAGTTTCAGAACAGATTGAATCAGCTAGGTGGTAGATGCTGCATTTCTCATGCAACTCTTGGCCCCTTTTTAACACATTTTCTTAATCACAACAGAGTCCATCTCAGGAGAGATAATCAACCTTTCTCACTGAAACAGGATGTTCCTCTTTGCTCCAAGAGGGGGTGGGGGAAATCCCGGCAGCTGATTTCAGTTAGACTGCAAACAGAGTTTGGGATTCAACTTCAATGTCCCTTTTACTCGAGGGGAGCTCAAAATAACCTCATCTTTACACTGTTCTGCCTCGGGTGGTTGCCCCACCTCCATGCCTGCAGAGGTAGAAGGGAGGCTTGAGGAGAATGCCCCGTAGTGAGTGTGACTGCCATCCCTGGATAGAGCCCAGATGCCTGAGGTATCAATGGGAATCCTCACTTGCTGGGAGAGATCCTCCTCTGTGATCGCATCAGGCTCCAGACCAGGGGAAGCCTTCTTGGCGATGGGCTTATGGCAGATGCGCCCTAGGGCTTTATGCCTCTGCCCTTCATATTTAGAGGCAGGTTTGGGAGGCTTGGAGCTGGAGCTTGCCTCTTTAGCCGCCCTGGAGGAGGTGTGCTTCAGTTTGCTCTTTGCCTTGCCGCCCCCACCCTTCAGGGGTAATCTCTAACCTGATTGGAGGCTCTTCTGCCTCTCCAGTGGGGCTGCCGGCTTTAGAAGCGAGGACTTGATTCCTGCCTGTGTCCTCTGAGCTGCAGGAGGCCGCCATCTTGGGCCACGTGGGGACTCTCCTCCCCCTTCTTTTCAAATGGTGCTGCGCGGCAAATACAACAGCCTTGCCGGACAGGGCTTTGAAAAAGTGGCTTGTGCTACTAAGAGGTGCCGGTCAGAGCTTTGAAAAGTTGCTTGTGCTACTAAGAGCTGCTGGTCTCTCTCCTGTGGCCTCCTGCTGTTAACAGCAGCTCGCTGAAAGTTTTTCCTTAAAGGGAAGACCTTCTTTAAAGGGAAAGCCTCAGCAGCGATCTGAGCCTCGTTGCCCTGTCTGGGCTTCTCCACCTAGTCAGGCACTCAGAAAAGGATTGAATAGGGCTTGCATAAATAGTGATAGCAAGGTTGCTGGAACACAGGATGACAAAGACTGAGGTGTCGAAGGGAATCCTCACCTGGAGGGAGGGGTCCCCTTCTGCAGCACTGCCAGGTGAAGAGAAACCTGGTAATCTTTCCTCAGGTTCCAGGCCAAGTGGGGGTGTCTTCCTGCTGCTGGCCTTGTGGCAGATGCACTCCAAGGCTTGGTGCCTCTGCCTTTCATACTTGGAGCTAGGCTTGCGGGGTTTGGATCCACAGCCTGCCTCTTTAGCCCCCTTGGTGGAGATATGCTTCCTTTTGGCCTTTGCCTTGCCTCTCCCACCCTTGGCTGATGCCTCTGAGATAGTTTCTAACCTTTTTAAGGGCTCCTCAGTGCCTCCGATGGTTGCTGGCTGCAGGGCTGAGTGCTTGGCTCCTGCCGGTCTCCTCTGAGCTGCTGGGGGCCGCCATCTTGGACCACATGGTTTCAAAATGGATCCCGGCTCCAATTTCAAAAAGTTCCTCTTCCTGGGAACACGTGGAAGCGGCTTGTGCCTTTGCAGGCTGCCGCTGGGGGCTCTCTCTCAACACCCCCTGCGTCCCGCAGCTCTTTCTGAGCCTCTCTGGCTGTCACCTTGTTCTCTGGCGATTGCTGCCAGCGCAGGCACTCCAGGGCGTTTTAAAATGCTGCGGTTCATCGCTCAACCCGAGGAGAGCGGTGGAGCGCTCCGGTGCCTTTAGAGCCTCCTTGGGCATCACCCTTGCTGCAGAGGCCTCTGAGGAGCTCGCTTGCCTGTCTTTGGTGAGAGTCCTCACTTAGTGCCCTGGGTCTCACTCTGTGACCTGGGCTGCGCACCGCCTTAGCGGTTGCCACGCGGGCTTTCTATCCCCGCTGTGGGTTTTCTCAGCCTCTAGTGATTGAACAGGCAACATGGAGGCAATTTCGATCGCTTTTGCAGCAATTTAAAATTTTTCCTTTACGTTTCTTCAGGATCTCAGGATGAACACAGCCGTCCATTGATGGACTGAGTCGATAACTGGGTGGAGCCTGGTGACCAAGGTGTGGCTAAAAGAGCTTATCTGACTCAGTCCAATCAAGAGAGGACAAGGTCAACCCATCCTGGATACTCCTCCCCTTACTATGGAGAATAGTGTCTTCAAGCCATACCCCTTGCTTCAATAGCAATGATGCCAATCCATGATACTTCTAGTTTGCATAATAAACCAAAGTTTTCAAAAACATTAATGAAAGAAAAATAATAAAAACAGTACAATATGTTAATAAATAGCACAGGGAAAACAGCACAGATTTATTATAAAAGGGCACAGAAGCTGCTTAGCTTTCCTGTGAGATTTGGCTTATTTTTCTTTCCCTTCTTCCCAGTTTCTAATTCATGATAATGGAGATCTGCAAGCATTGTCACTTTCTAGATTATTAAATGTATCACAGAACTAAAATTAGTCTCACATCATAAACTGCTGTTGCAAAACCTATTCTCATTCCAGTAAAGAAAAATTGTGTCTGAGGAATACACTGTAGCTTAACTGTAAACAAATTGTCACATAATTATTAAAGAGCCTGCAGGTTTCCAAATTCCAAGGAAACATCCTTTCAGCTTTTGGTTTACCCTTCTGGAAAAAACTTGATTGTTATAATATTTTTAAGCTTGAATGTTACTCGCTAGAATTTGAAGGTATTTTTATTTAATAAAAGGAATAATAGAATTTAGGCATAGTTTGCTGAAAAACCAAGATCATAGTAATTAAACATGACATGGGATCAAACTGATTTATTATAGCTTGCAATACTCAAATTATAATGTTATTTCTGAAGTTACAAACAGCATGATCATATTTATTTAAAATGAAAGATTCTGAATATGGTCTTAGTTCTACAAAATGTATTTAAAATTCCAGTTTGAGTGGTATGAATATGGATAACATTGATGAATGATAAAGTTGTTTCTATTTGAAAACAATTGCCACAATTCCATCTTATGGTCCCTTTTACAATAGGATATATAAATATTATTTCTTTAGATAAAAAGAAAAATAATCGTTCGCTAGTATTGATTCCTGTCTCCAAAATTCAAAAGTCACACCCTACAAGTAAACTTTTTCCATACTCTTATAGGCTCCTAGTGCTGGAAGTTTATTTTATGTTTCTTTTTTAACTCTCTCTCCCAACCACTCTGAAATAGGTTCTTAGCATGGCCTTACGGCTAATCAATGAAATGCTACTGCTGCTATAAAAAAACTGGCTGGTTTGTTGTGCAATAAATATGAGCATTCAGCACAGTCAGTGTTAAGCAATAAATACTAGAGGTCTACAAAGTTTTTTAAAAGGTGATTTACTATGTGTGGAAATGCATACAAGTACTGTACATCTCTACCAATCATTAAAGCAGCCGTGTTATTTACAAGGCATGGGTGCCTGCATCTATAGTTATGACTGTACAATGTACTCATCACATTTTTCTTCAGTGGCCCACAGTCTTTCTGCCTGCATCTTCCCAGACTATAGGATAAGCTTTAGAAATAACACAATACTTTAACAACTTGAAAATAAGTGCATTATACATGTATGTTTCCCCAGATTATGCGATATCCTTTTTAAGGCTTTGTCCATCCCTAATAAATAAGAAACTGTATCACCAATGCTAAATGTACAAACCAGCTACTATAAATGAATACTGATTTATGAAAGCCAAACTAAGCTATTAATATTTAAATGATTTACCTAAAATCACTTTTCCACATGGCAATCTAATATAATTAAATACTAATTATATAACAGAACAGGTATAAAATTCCTCTCAGCTGAAACACCACCAAAATTATAATTATCTCATCTCTAATCAAGCAGCCTTCTTTTCCACATCTGTCACTTATCCCTTCTGCCAAAGTTTAAGGACCAATACCTACGGTAATTAATTGAAGAAATTGGTAACAAAAGTTTTGAACTCAGCACAATTTCTTGTACCAAAATGAAACTTTTAATAAATTATTGCAAAGATAAGATAAGGCAGTTTTATATTATTGTAATGACAAAGTGAACTGTTAGTATTGTCTTCCATCATAATTTTTCAAAATTCAGTTTATTCCTTATAGTTTTCAACCTTCATGGGTTTATTCTTCCTATTTCTTGCATTTATTCCAAAGAAGAATAGGAAATGTGAGTTTTAAGGAACTCAAAGCTACCGTTCCACCAAAACCACAGAACTGAACAAGGTTTTGCTAACTTTAAAGACCATAACAGGAAAAGAAAAAAGAAAAATGGGGGCACACTAAACTTTTGATGGAAGCAAGTAGCAGTGGCAACTGTAACTGGTACCACAATCAAACCCTTTTGGGAGTCTTAGGAAGTTTCAGGGTTGACCATTTATAAGACAAATGAGCATTGTTTTAAACACATATTATTAGCTTTCTACATACTGCAAGCATAACATCCATTGATCTTTACACCAAGTAACCATGTTAACATTAAGGCAAGGAGATAATTCTCTGCTCAGGGATTCTTACACTAAAATCCATGTGTACCATACCTATAGTCCGAATCTACTCCTAGTTACAATTTATTGTAATCTATTCCATACAAAAAAAGACAACCCACAACTCCTCTATCACTGGATTACGTTCTGAGTAATGTTTCAGCAAAAGGATTCAGAATGCTCCTTTCATAAATAGATGTAGATCATATGTGGATTATTATTTTTTTGCATCTTCAGCTGTCAAAGTATGCTTCTTTTGATGTTCTATTTTAATTTGAATTGTTTACATATTCTATTTGTGAAAGCAATGAAAAATTTAAAGTGAAACCACTAGCTATAATACTTTATTCCAATGCAAAATCCAATCTCTCAAAGTTGCCATAAAATCAGTCTGTTTTTATTAGAAAAGGGGTAACTGTATATACTAAAATTATTTTAAATCACCTGACTACTGACTGTCTAAATAGTCACCGAAAGAAGTTAAAAGTTATGCAAATTCTGATTTGGAGAGTGAGACCACTGTGGAAGTTAGCATGGTGAATATATAAATGTATGCAGATCCAAATACAGAACATTGGATTTATTAGATTAATATATGCAATTTTTGTTACATTAATTGCCTTTTTATTTCAACAAAAGACATGGAGCGTGGTGGTTAGGATGCTGGACTGATGATCAGCAGGCTCGCGTTCAACACGCAATTGCGTGTGTCAGGGTGAGCTCCCATCACTAGCTGCAGCTTCTGCTGACCCAGCAGTTCGAAAGCTAGTGACCATAGGAAGATAGATGGGTACCACTTTGGTGGGTAGTTCAACAAGACATGAAAAGAACCTGGGCAACAGTGATATCACCAGCTGATTCTCTCAATCCAGAAGCACTTTCAATTCTCTTGACACAAATATAGTAGCAGAGTGGATTTAGTTGAAATCAAGTTGATTTAAATCATAATTTAAATCACTAGTAGAAAGGCTTGATTTAAATCAACTTGTTTTAAATCATAATTTTAAAACAGCAATTGTCATCTTTGTCCTCCTCTGACCCATTGTTGACTCACCGACAGTCCCATTCATTTTAATGGGAGGGATGGTGATGCAGCAGTGACACAACACGGTGAGGGACATGGAGGACAGCAGATGAGTGGATCCCCTATAACAGGTGCTGCCATGATCAATCTGAAGTGACAGGTGCTCTTTAATTGTAAGGACTCATTCTTGCTGCAAGTTAGAATCTTTAATATTATTATTGGCAAATAAAACAAAGGTTTCCTATTTAGCTTGCAGAGCTTGGATTCATTGAATGAGTTTACCAAAAATATAGCAGAATATACAACCTCATGCTATATAACTAACCTCCATTTCATGCTGAATAAATTAAATTATTAATGTATCTTACATAAAAAACTATATTTAGATAGATTTTTACTCCAAAAGCATTTTATTAAAATAAATTTGATAAAAATAAAAATAAATCCGATTTAAATTTAGAAAATCCGATTTTTAATTTTTTTTTTTTAAAAAATCATCAATCTTTATCCACCCTTATAGTAGTAGTATAACAGAAAGACAAGGCATTACCAGAGGTGGGTTCTAACTGGTTCGGACCAGTTAGGCCAAGTAGGTAGTAACTCGGCCTACCATGCAACCGAACCAATTCTCTCAGGGGCGTTGTGGATGCTGCCATCTTGTTTTTTGTTTCTGCGCATGCGCAGAAGCAATTTTTTTTAGTACTGCCCGTGCGCAGGGTGCATCTCTATGTGAATCAGCAGTAGCAGCAGCCACTCCCTGGGTAATACCATTATAACTAACTTTCAAGTACAATATTTGATATTCAGAGGGCAGTTTCAAGTACTTGGTCTAATGTTTTACTAACCCAAGGTTGTTTAACTATAGTCTACCAAAGACATTTAAACTAATTGGCTTTGAAACATATGTAAATCACAAATCATAGTTTGAAAAAAGTTTTCATAGTTTCAAATAATATAACAGGCCAGTTTAAAACTAGCAAATTATAATAGTTTTATAACCAGCCATAAGATTTTGAGTAATATTACCATTTTTATATACCTATTAAACATCGGGTCATCAGAAATTTGTAAAATTATATTATGGTTTCTTAAATACTATAATACAATAATAATACAATACAATAGTAGAGTTGGAAGGGACCTTGGAGGTCTTCTAGTCCAACCCCCTGCCTAGGCAGGAAACCCTATACCGTTTCAGACAAATAGCTATCCAACATCTTCTTAAAGACTTCCAGTGTTGGGGCATTCACAACTTCTGGAGGCAAGCTGTTCCACTGATTAATTGTTCTCACTGTCAGGAAATTTCTCCTCAGTTCTAAGTTGCTTCTCTCCTTGATTAGTTTCCACCCATTGCTTCTTGTTCTACCCTCAGGTGCTTTGGAGAATAGTTTGACTCCCTCTTCTTTGTGGCAACCTCTGAGATATTGGAATAATGCTATCATGTCTCCCCTAGTCCTTCTTTCTCTTAAGCTAAACATACCCAGTTCCTGCAACCGTTCTTCATATGTTTTAGTCTCCAGTCCCCTAATCATCTTTGTTGCTCTTCTCTGCACTCTTTCTAGAGTCTCCACATCTTTTTTACATCGTGGCGACCAGAACTGAATGCAGTATTCCAAGTGTGGCCTTACCAAGGCATTATAAAGTGGTATTAACACTTCACGTGATCTTGATTCTATCCCTCTGTTGATGCAGCCTAGAACTGTGTTGGCTTTTTTGGCAGCTGCTGCACACTGCTGGCTCATATTTAAATGGTTGTCCACTAGGACTCCAAGATCCCTTTCACAGTTACTACTACTGAGCAAGGTATCATCTATACTGTACCTGTGCATTCCGTTTTTGTTGCCTAAATGTAGAACCTTACTCTTTTCACCATTGAATTTCATTTTATTAGATAGTGCCCAATGTTCAAGTTTGTCAAGATCCTTCTGTATCTTAAGCCTATCTTCTGGAGTGTTGGCTATTCCTGCCAGCTTGGTATCATCTGCAAATTTGATGAGTTCCCCATTTATTCCCTCATCCAAATCATTGATGAAGATGTTGAAGAGTACTGGGCCTAAAACAGAGCCTTGGGGTACTCCACTGCATACTTCCCTCCATGTAGATGCAGTTCCATTGAGAACTACACGTTGAGTGCGGTTGGTCAGCCAGTTACCAATCCATCTGGTGGTGATGCTGTCTAACCCACATTCTTCTACTTTATCTAGTAGTAGGTTATGGTCTACCTTATCAAAAGCCTTACTGAAGTCCAAGTAAACTATATCAACGGCATTCCTCTGGTCCACTAATTTTGTCACATTATCAAAGAATGCAATAAGATTAGTCTGGCATGATCTGTTTTTGACAAATCCATGTTGGCTTTTGGCTATTACTTTGTTTGCTTCTAGGTGTTCGCAAATTCGTTGCTTGATTATTTTTTCCAGAATCTTTCCTGGTATTGAGGTTAGGCTGATAGGTCTGTAGTTTCCTGGATCTAATTTTTTCCCTTTTTTGAAGATGGGAACCACATCAGCTCTTTTCCAGTCCTCTGGTAGTTCCCCGGTGTTCCAGGATCTCTGAAAGATATAATTCAGTGGTTCTGAGATCTCATCTGCTAGTTCCTTCAGAACTCTGGGGTGTAATCCATCCGGTCCTGGTGATTTGAACTCATCTAGGGTAGACAGGTGCTCACTTACCATTTTCTTCCCTATTTCAATTTGTGTTCCTAATTTTGTGGTGCTGCTTTTGATAGGTTGGACTGTTTTATCCCTTTGTGTAAAGACAGATGCAAAACATGAGTTAAATAGTTCTGCTTTCTCCCTGTTGCTTGTCACCTTCTTGCCACTTTCTCCTAGCAATGGACCAATTGTTTCCTTAACTTTTTTCTTGTTTTTAACATGTTGGAAGAAGCTTTTTTTGTTAATTTTTACTTTTGTGGCAAGCCTTTCTTCATTGTGAGCCTTAGCTTTCCTCACTTCATCTTTACAGGCTCGGGCTATTTGCTGATATTCTGCCTTAGTTATGTCCCCCTCCTTCCACTTTTTATACTTACTTTTTTTGTCTTTCAGTTTGTCAGATAGTTGTTTATGCAGCCATGCTGGTTTCTTTTGGGAGCTGTTGTTTTTCTTCTTCATTGGTATTGTGTTAGACTGGGCTTTTCTAATCTCATTTTTCAAAATTTCCCAAGCTTCTTGAGTTGTTTTCCCCTCGAGGATTCTCATCCATGGAATTTTTCCCAAGCTCTCTCTAAGTTTATTGAAATTAGCTTTCTTGAAGTCCAAGACTCTAGTTTGACTTTGTTCTACTACTTGTGTTTGGATAATGTTGAATTCCAATATTGCATGGTCACTTGCCCCCAGGGTTCCTATGACTTCAACACCTTCTATCATTTCCTCTCTGTTAGTGAGAATTAAGTCCAGTATGGCTGATCCCCTTGTTTCCTTCTCTACTTTTTGGAAAACAAAGTTGTCTGCTAGGTTTGTTAGGAACCTGTTGGATCTTCCACTTGGTGCAGAGTTTGTTTCCCAGTTGATGTCAGGGTAGTTAAAATCTCCCATTACTATTGTGGTGTGCTTCCTACATACCTTAGTTAGCTGACTAGCAAAAAGTTCATCTTCTTCCTCTGCTTGGTTGGGTGGCCTGTAGTATAGACCTATGGCAATGTCATTTCCCCCACAACCTTTAATATTGACCCAAATGCATTCAAGATAGTTCTCATTATTGTTGTGCTCTATTTCTGTAGAGACATAGTTATTTCTTATATATAGTGCAACTCCACCTCCTCTTTTATTTGGTCTATTTCTTTTAAATAATTTAAATCCTTCTAGCTGTATGTTCCATTTGTCAGTTTCATCCCACCAAGTTTCTGTAATGGCAATAATATCATATCTGCCCTCTTTTACTTGAATTTCTAATTCTCCCTGTTTATTCCTCATGCTCTGTGCATTGGTATATAGACATTTGAGTCCATTTTGATTGACCTTGTGTTTACTGTCTACATAACCTGTATTATGCCTGACTGCCCCTATTTTCTTGCCACTTGTGTGATTCATGCACATGGTATGACAATCACTATTACATGCTTGGTTTTGCTTGACAGCAGGAGTGATAATCTTACCCACACACACATCTATGTTACATGCATTTATAACCCTATGAATTTTAGTTTGCTGGGGACAGAGATGTTCTGTATCTATTAATTCTCTGTCCCCGCTCTTCAGTTTAAATGTTTATCAAGAAAATCTGTGAATTTAATGCCAAGTAACTCAGTTCCTTTCTTGGATGGGTGCAACCCATCTCTTTTGTACAGTTTTTCATTGGACCAGCTACAGGCTTCATGACTAATAAAACCAAAGCCTTCCCTTTTACACCACTCCTTTAGCCAAACATTAAACTCTGCTACACGCTGGCCCTTCCCTTTTTGTTCCTTATATACAGGTAAAACCTCTGAAAAGATAAGCCTACAACCTATACTATTAAGTTCATACCCCAAGTTCTGGAAATCATTCTGCACAGAAAGTACATCTTTCTGGGATAGATCATTAGTGCCAAGATGTATAATAGCATCAACGTCACAGTCCTTACTTGCATTCTTGACTATCTTAAGAATACGCCTCTTGTCTCTGCTGGCAGTAGCACCTGGCAGACACCTGACCTCTTTTAAAACCTCCGTATCCTCTCCTAAATTAACATCTCTTACGATTGAATCACCAACCAGAAGGTGACTTCTCTTTTTACATACCTTGATCTTCTTCTGCGACTGATGTGTGATACCTGGTTCCCCTTTTCGCCTTTCCGAAGAAAGTTCTTCGTTTTGGACCACGATCCCCTGCTTATTTGAGTCATCATTATCACAACTGCCTTGACCTATCTCTTTAGTGTCCCCATTAAGGTCAGCAAGGGCACTATATCTGTTTTGCTGGGTCACAGCAAAAGCTTTGGGTTTATGGTTCACAGCTCTCAACCTGCCAGATCCCACAGTTGTCCAGACAGCTCTTCTCCTGCAAGATCTTTGTGGTAGAGGGGGCTGATAGTGTGGCTTCACCATAGAGTGGAATGGCTGACGTAGACACCTAGTTTCTGCTTGGAGAGCACAGATTACAGATTCTAGATAGGTAATCTGCCTATGTAGACTCGTAATTTGTTTACAAAGGGGACAGTATCCAAATTTGAAAAGAGTACTGCGAAAGACAGGTGCAAAACAGCTATTACATTGAACTAAGCCAGTCATTTTGAAATAAATAAAATCACAATCTCAAACACACTAATCCAGAATGTATTATTGCTATTTTGGTTTATAGATATATGATTCGCGCGCCGTTAGGCGCGTGGGCCCCCACCTCAGTGTCTTTGTCTTGTGACTCACCCCCTCCTTCTCTCCAGCAGCTCCAATCCTAGCTTCAGGAAGATTCAAATGATATGGAGTTTAAGGGCCCCCACCTCAGTGTCTTTGTCTTGTGACTCACCCCCTCCTTCTCTCCAGCAGCTCCAATCCTAGCTTCAGGAAGATTCAAATGATATGGAGTTTAAGGGCCCCCACCTCAGTGTCTTTCTCTTGTGACTCACCCCCTCCTTCTCTCCAGCAGCTCCAATCCTAGCTTCAGGAAGATTCAAATGATATGGAGTTTAAGGGCCCCCACCTCAGTGTCTTTGTCTTGTGACTCACCCCCTCCTTCTCTCCAGCAGCTCCAATCCTAGCTTCAGGAAGATTCAAATGATATGGAGTTTAAGGGCCCCCACCTCAGTGTCTTTGTCTTGTGACTCACCCCCTCCTTCTCTCCAGCAGCTCCAATCCTAGCTTCAGGAAGATTCAAATGATATGGAGTTTAAGGGCCCCCACCTCAGTGTCTTTGTCTTGTGACTCACCCCCTCCTTCTCTCCAGCAGCTCCAATCCTAGCTTCAGGAAGATTCAAATGATATGGAGTTTAAGGGCCCCCACCTCAGTGTCTTTCTCTTGTGACTCACCCCCTCCTTCTCTCCAGCAGCTCCAATCCTAGCTTCAGGAAGATTCAAATGATATGGAGTTTAAGGGCCCCCACCTCAGTGTCTTTGTCTTGTGACTCACCCCCTCCTTCTCTCCAGCAGCTCCAATCCTAGCTTCAGGAAGATTCAAATGATATGGAGTTTAAGGGCCCCCACCTCAGTGTCTTTGTCTTGTGACTCACCCCCTCCTTCTCTCCAGCAGCTCCAATCCTAGCTTCAGGAAGATTCAAATGATATGGAGTTTAAGGGCCCCCACCTCAGTGTCTTTGTCTTGTGACTCACCCCCTCCTTCTCTCCAGCAGCTCCAATCCTAGCTTCAGGAAGATTCAAATGATATGGAGTTTAAGGGCCCCCACCTCAGTGTCTTTGTCTTGTGACTCACCCCCTCCTTCTCTCCAGCAGCTCCAATCCTAGCTTCAGGAAGATTCAAAATGTCTGTCAGGCCTATGAATGTAGCATGGCTCAGCAGTTTAAAAATTAACCTCAGGCTTGAAAAGTATGTGCCATAGCTGATGTAATATTCACTTGTTCGGATAGTGGAAATTCAAAACTCATATATTACCATTTTATTAGCTTAAAAGGCCTGACAAATATACCTGGCTTATACAAATAAAACTATATTTATCTTGAAAGTCAGTGTCATTACTTTCATGAACACTGTAATAAAATCACTAAGTAAAAGAATAGGAAATGTCTTAAATTTTATTTGGGCCTTGCAGAGTCAGAAGACATTGTATGTACTATATTTTACATTTTAAAAGATCCCAAAATTTGTTTAGTCGCATTGGAATAGATATTATGTTATTTAATACTTTAATGTGACTTATCCATCACACTAGAGTGACTCTGGGTGGCTAGCAATGCAATAAAAAGCTTCCAAAATATTTCAAACAATAACAAACCACTATACACCCAAAAATAAATAACAAAATCCCATGGACTCAGATTAACCTGCTAACCCACATGTCCAGGAAAAAAACCATCCCTTTAGGTTTTTCTGACAAAGATTGGGGCCAGACTAATTTCAGGGTATAAGTTTTTTAATGATAATGCCGTGATGTGGGAAATACATCTTAATTTACAAATCTCAGAGGAAAACAGATATTTTGTCCAGGCGGGTTACAGTTTCTCTATTCCCTTCACAATTTGTTTGATATAAATGGGAATTATTCCATATCATTTCTATTCCACTGCACCGTGTATGCCATCTTCCTCTACAATAACTGAGCAGATCACTTATGGCTCAGCTGTAAGGCAAGAGGAACCACCCACAAACCATTTTTCGGTTGGAAATATTAAAGATTTTCCAAGTCTGGGGCAGACAGTTTCCAATTGGATGGACTATTGAAGCTTAGTCACTGTGGCAGTTATTCTAGCAGGAATGATGGCTTTACAGTTTTGTAAATAAAGTGTAAAGTGGGAAAGGTTTGAATTGACAGGTTTCTGTCAAGGCGCCATGGTAGCATAGTTAGAATGCAGTATTGCAGGCTGACTGCCCACTGCCATGAGTTTGATTCTGACCAGCTCAAGGCTGACTCAGCCTTCTATACTTCTGAGGTTGGTAAAATGAGGATCCAGATTGTTGGAGGCAATATACTGACTCTGTAAACTGCTCAGTGAGTGCTGTAAAGCACTGTGGAGCGGTAAGTGCTATTGCTACTCTGTCAGTTTTTCTCTTCGCCTCAGCATAGAACAAGCTCTGTGCATAGTAGCAAGCTGTTCTTTTGTCCTTTCTCTCCTTTTTATGTATGTCTGGGGAAACTTTTTATTTACTTTATTTATTCCTCATATTTTTATAACTGCTCATCACAAAAATATGATTCTGGGTAGTGTACAATTAAAAAAAACAACCATTATAACAGACAATTAAGTACTCCACGCTTAAGAAATCAATATTGTTAAGAAAAACTAAAAAAGATCATCTTCAATAGAATGAACATGTAGCCCTTGTATCAGTTCTCTAGTTCCCGTGAGATCCCCAAGCTGCAGGAGCTGCCAAAGATGAGCTAGATTTATCTCAGGGGAAAGGATGTTCTACAGGGTGTGTACCAGTGGTGGGTTTCAAAAAATTTTAGAACCTATTCTGTAAGTGTGGCCTGTTTTGTGGGCATGGCTTGGTGGTCATATGACTGGGTGGGACTGACCAACTTGTAAAATGTGGTGAAACTCATTTAATAACGCTCTTGCTTAGCAACCAAAATTTTGGGCTCAATTGTAATCATAAGTTCTTTCTTTTTCTTTCTTTCTTTCTTCCTTCCTTCTTTCTTTCGTCTCTCTCCCTCTTTCTTTCCTTCCTTCCTTTTTTCTTCCTTCCTTCCTTTCTTGTGTCACTCTCCCCCACTTTCTTTCTTTCTTTCTTCCTTTCTCTTCCTCTTCTTTTCTTCTTTCCTTCCTTCAGTTCTTTCTCTCTTACTCTTTCTCTTCCTTTCTCTCTCGCCCCCACCCCCCCCCCACTCTCTCTCACACACACATACCTTCCAATTGGTGAACATTTCTGTTTTGCCAGCTGGGAAACTGGCAAAGAAGCCTCGTTTTCCCTGCCGCCCGCAGCTCTCGGAGGAAGGAGGCAGGGAAGCGAGCTCCGGGCCTCATCTCTGCCTCCTTCTTTGAGAGCTGGCTTCAGGGATGGCCAGCCTCTCCTGCCATTGTGGTCTTCACTTACCTTCCACCCAGAGGCTCTGCCGGCGGTCACCTCCCAAGAGAAGCGCGAATGGCCGCGAGCCTTCCAAGGAGGACGGTGGACACGGGGGTGGCGGTGAAGCCACTGTTGCTGCTGCTGCTCCCGGTAATGCAGGCTTCTTGCAATAAGTTGCAACTCTCTCAGGCAACTTTTTCTCTTGCCACACAAGAACCTCCCACTCTAGACTCCCCTGCCCTACTACATTAAGATCCCTGCGCTTCCCATTCCTGCTAGAAGTATGCAGGCCATGCAAGCAAGCAGGTGCATGAGCCCTCCCCTGATGATCTGATGGGAGTCGGGAGGAGCCATATTGCGCCCAGTTGTCTTTACTCCCTCCCAGCTAAGGGTGGGAGCACCTGAGATGCTGCTGGGAGAATGTCCCCTTTGGGTTGCCGGGACAGCAAGTCTCAAGGCAAAACGCAACTGCTGGAATCCCCTCGTTTTCAATTGGGGTGGGGGGAAAGAAATCCATCTTTTTCCTCCATCTCCATGGATTCCCCCCAATTGGAAAAGAGGCAGATGTGAAAGACAAGGGAGCGTGCACCGTGTGGCTTGTTCAAATAGTAGAAGAAGGAACAGGAGGGGAGTTTGGCTGTTTGAAAAACCCTGCATGGAATGCCCCTCCTGTTCCTTCTTCTGCTGTTTGAACAAGCCACGCGGGGTGCGCTCCCTGGTCTTTCACAGCCGCCAGTTTCCAATTGGTGCGGGGATCCATGGAGAGGGAGGAAAAAGATGGATTTCTTTTTCCCCACCCCCAATTGGAAACAAGGTGGCTGTGAAAGACAAGGGAGCGAGCCCAGCGTGGCTTGCTCAAACAGGCAAAGAAGGAACAGGAGGGGAGGATTTGTTGGACAAGTTCACGGGCATGTGCCCTGCTCTCTCCTCTGACAGCCGCCTCATTTCCAACAAAGAGGGTGGGGAATCCATGCAATTTTTTCCCTCTGCATGGATTCCCACCACCTTCATTGGAAACGAGGTGGCTATCAGAGAGAAGAGGGCAGCGCACGCCACATGGGCTTGTTGGGGGCCTCTGGAAAAACCGGTACAGTACACTAAGGCATGCTAAATTTCACCAACCGGTTCACCCGTACCGGTCCATACCGGCTGAAACCCACCCCTGATGGGCACCATAACAAAAAAGGCCCATCTTCTGGGTCTCACCAGATGTTTGTCATTTGCAAATGCTTTGAATAAAAAATTAAGTTTAATTGGATATTCCATTTATGGCCGTACTAAAGCAAATGTTCTGTGTATTTGCACATTACAGTTGTAAAATACAATTTTCCATTTTATTTTGAGACCATTAAAGATACTGAGTGAGAAGCTATACTAAAACAGAAACCCATCTTGTGAAAGTGGGAAACTTCCTGTACTATGCAAAGTATCTAATGCAGCCAATTTGTATATAAATAGTAGCTTTTACCGAGAACTAAGAAGAAAGGGACAAGCATATAGCAAAGCAGTATAGCACTGTATGTATATATGTATGTGTGTATGTATGTTTGTATGTATATGTATATATTATTACATTATTTACAAGTACTCAGAAATGCCAGCTCTGGCTATTTTCATGTGTAACTAACTTATTTTCAACTATGCCTCAAGTTAATGTTTTTTCTTGATCACTGTGAGAAATTGAAATGGCAGGGTTTTTCCCTTCCCTTTCCACATAAGAACTTAATTAAATTAGAAAAATGTGGCCTAATCCTTCTTACAAATAAGGATCTGACTAATCTAATAATCTAATAAGAATACATCGAATTGAGAACTCTTAAAAGAGCTTTGGGCTCAGCACATACTTTAAACCAGGAAATAATTGATACCTAAAGTAAGAGGAAAAAAGGCAATGAAAGAAAAGTAAGAGAGTGGTGAAGCAAAATTAAACCCAGCTTTTTCTATTGCAGAACAAAACAAATTCATGCTACAATAAACTTCTCATTGAATAAGTCAAAGGGCCCCAACCTCTGGGAACCGGTTCTGTGGATAAAGGTTTTTTCTACAGACCGGAGAGGACATGGTATTGTGTGCTGCCTGCATCCCATGGATAGGGCTTTGTTCATATGTTCGGTCCAGTTGCTGGCATGCCATGAACTAGTGCTGGTCCACAGACAGGGGGTTCGGGACCCCTGGACCAGTAGTGAAATTTATTTATTTTTACTACCGGTTCTGTGGGCGTGGCTTGATGGGGTGGGAGGGGAAGGATACTACAAAATCTCCATTCCCACCCCACTCTGGAGCCAGCCAGAAGTGGTATTTGCTGGTTCACCGAACTACTCAAAATTTCCGCTACCGGTTCTCCAGAACCTGTCAGAACCTGCTGAATTTCACCCCTGCCCTGGACTAAGTGATTGTGTGCAACAGTTCTATAAACTACTGGTAATTACAGTTACAAGATCTAGTCTGCAAAAGTATGGGTGAATGTTATACATCAGCAAAGAATTCAAAGATTTCTGTCTCTCTCCATTTCTGTCCAGTTTCACACCTGGATCTGGCGGTTCAAATATTAATGGATACCAAAGAATCAAAGAACCAAAAATCAGGAGTATCTCTACTCAGTTCTATGGGACCAAGTAGCTGCAGCTAGAACTTCTGCTGCTTTTTCTCTTTCTTCTTTTGGTTAGTTTATTATTATTATTACTTTTTATTTTTAAAAATAACATATTAATTATATTTTCCCCTCTTTTGTTTATATGTTAAAGACAATTTAAAATATTAAAGGGAGGAAATGTGTCCCTATTTGCCTAAATCAAGATTTCAATCTATATTTTAAGGGTGACTTTTTAGAAAGATGGCTTCCATCGTTCCGCTGTGGGGACTTAGCAAACACTTTTCTCCATTCAATGCATATTTGAGTAATAAAATCTATTCTGCATTTGTAAAAACGGAATGATCTTGGATCTATTACGGATTTCGTTTCAAAAGGAATCCAAAAGAGTTTGAAAGCCTGGTTCTGCCATTTGTTCTGGGGCTCTTTGGGGGGTATGTCATGGATGAGATAATACTCCACCTCCACCTTCTGCTCATCTAGCTCCCTTCCTTGACATCTTTGTTAATTTTAATTACGTTTTAATTAAATTTTAATGTTATCATTTATTATTTTAATGTTCTACCTTGCTGCTTTTACTTGATTGTAAGCTTCCCTAGGTTTGCCTCTTGGCGAGATGGATGGCATATAAATGTAATAAATAAATAAAATATAAATAAAATGTTTGTTTTTCCTTTTAAACATTGTGACAAAATCACAATAAGCAGATCAGCAGAACCGTTTCCATAATTTCTTCCCAAAGCAGAATCATCAATCAAAACTGGATTCACATATTGCATTAAGTCATGCCGTGCTTTTTATTTTTATTTAGCCTGTGTGAATGAAGTCTGGAATTTCATTAATAAACCAGGTTAAAGGAAGCAGGTTACCCCAAAATCATGCTGTCACGGATTACAATATACAGGGATGGAGATGGATTCCCTTGGCTCCCTTCCCTTCCCACGAGACACCACTAAATGGAATGAAAGCATCCACCAATCACACTCATGTAATAAGGATAGAAACAGCTGAGGAGTCACAATTTCAAAGATGGTTAGACTAGTGAATTTAGTCGCAGGAAAACTCCCTCTGATATTGCACAAGCCTTTTGCATGGATGAGTTTAAAGAGAAGATGGCAACTGATACAGTTTAGCACTATTCTGGAATAAAGCTAAACCCACCTTCCAAAACAGTTCAAGCACAAGCAGAAAGGTTTGCAAATATCTGTACTCTGAAGCAACAGAAGAATCAGCTCTACCTCTCACTTCACTGGGCAGGTCACTCCTGCCACTATCACCAATAGTCAGCTGCTGTGCAGGCTGATCCAGGTCTCTGAGGGCTCTGCTTTTAAGACTTGGATGGGATGGGATGGGGTGGGGTGGGGGATGGGGGGAAGCCATGTTTGAAAGATCTGGATTCTCCTGCTGCTCAGAATGGTCCTGTAAAGAGAATGCCTACAAATCAAAATGACAAATATGGGTGTACCCATATTAGCCTAAAATGTGTGGTAGCGTCAAGATCTCTTTTCTCAGGGATTACTTGACTGCGACATTAACTGGATGTTAAGTGAACTGCATCCGTTTACACACACAACCCAACAAAACTGGGTTTTGGGGTTTTTTTTGCCTTCTAAAGGAGAAAATCCACTTTAATGCTGAAACAACTAAGAATGACTTTATTGTCTCAGCTACGGGTTCAAGATGAAATCAAGGCAATGGCATAAAAGAAGCTTTCCAGGTCATACTTTGGGACATATGGTGAGAAAATGACAAAGTGCTTTGTGATAGACAATTCTGGGGGAAAAACTGTTTTACCCACCACATGAATTCCAGGATAGGATAGCAGCTGAGAAAATTAACACATTATTAGAACCACAAATGTTTTATCTAAAACAGAAGGTGGGTTGCTCCTATTTGGTCAACAGGCATAATCGCCTAGGAATATTCTGATGATAATTATATGCCAGAGGCTAAACAAGCCTCGTGAGCTTTCTGATATGTGACTATTTTTACCACATCACCTTCTTTTTCTCTTCTGGATTTGCTTTACACAGCTGCTCTGAGACTCAGTGCGGCTGCTTGGGGTAAGGGTTTCTGGACATGTCCTCATCCATCAGGATAGCTAGCAATGAAAAAAAAAGGGACCAGAAAGCTTCTTGTAGAAATGAAGAAGCTACAATATTGAAAAACAGCTTACTCAGTCAGTTCATGAACTGGCAACACTTGCTTACTTTTATGCTATAATCCTGAAACTGGATATCTAAATATACCAGGATGACTTTTGTGTAAACATTAGTACTGAGAAATAAATCAAAGTCTACTCCAAGGATTAAACCCAATAACCTCCAGAGTATACAGGCATCATGCCAGCTGGCATCACACCTGACCATTTTGCATAGAGACAGCAACTATGACAAAAGCGCAAACTAGTGTTCCTTCGTTTCCTGCATATCATTTCAGAAATGTCTGCCAGCTATGAGTCTTTCTACGTTTTCCAATAGTACCTATCTGCAAACTGTCAAAAGAATCATACAAAGAAGTTGAGGATAGAAAAAATATCTAAGAACAGCCAAGAAATATATGGTTTCATAATATATGGAGGAGGGATGTGTGGGAGGGGGCCAGAGAGAATGCCGTTAAAGCAACATCGGACAGCTCAGCATCATTCCTTGGTGATGAGTAGCCCAAACTGTGTGTGATAGGGAAGGAAGCAACAGGAGCTAAGCCTCCATTGATTAACATGTCTGAAGTGAAAACAACAGAACTAATTACAGGTGGAAGGAGGGTGGATGGCCTATCATGCGTGCAATGGCCAAATTGATCAATGATGTATAAAGGCAAACATCTCTTCAATGCTAGTTTTTACATTCTGATCATGAAATCTCCAGAACCGTAAAGTCTACAAACTTGAAATGTGACACATATTCCTCTTGGCTTATAGGTGCTAGCTTAGAAAGGATTTTTTGAAACAACCATCAGATCATTAGTATTTCTCATATTATTATTAAAATGCTCTGATGCTAAGGAGTTCTACTCCCCCCCTCCCCACCTGAAAAGTTATCTATTATAGCTGCCACTTTGGCGTGGCCAGTGTGTGACTCATCTGGTCTGCTGGCTGGGAGTTTGGAGAGGATCAATGGGACCACCTTGAGGGAGAGAAGAGGGTAAGATAGGGGAGGCTTCTGTATGGCAAGACTGAAGGAGAGAAGGGGATAGGATAGGGGAGGCTTCCATGGGGCAAGGCTGTGGGAGAGAAGGGGATAGGATAGGGGAGGCTTCTGTGGGGCAAGGCCAAGGGAGAGAAGGGGAGAGGAGAGGCTGATCATAACTACTCACTAATTTTCAAGCAGTAAGTGTTGAAGCCCAATCAGTCCTTATGTAATAATGAAAAGGAGAAGGGTTCTTATTTAATCTATGTCCCACAATTAATATTTTACTATATTAATTAGAAAAATTAATTTTAAAGCATTGGTGAAGTGAATATTTTAAAATTCAGTTCATCAGAACCATGAATGATTCAAAAGTATGTAACAAAACAAGGCAAAACAGAATCTTGCTTCAAAATGAAGAACTTCCTAACAATCCTGCAGTGTTGTGTGACATAATAGATAGATAATAAATAGATCTTATAAATTATATCAACAATACATAATATGACTTTCTTGGCTGTCTCTTAAAAAGAGATGTCTTTTCAAGCAAAAGGAACAGCTGCAATATGTATTTTGACAACAGTTGTTATAGATAGGTTGAAACTATATATTCATCTGTCAATCTGGTGATAATGTTAATAACATTTGGATTCTTCCATTACTCCATCTGGAAGATATTTATTTTCTAATTCTTTGGATCACACATCTGTGTTAGCAGATTTCTTGTGTGTCTTCCTATTCATTTCCATAACCCTTCTTTCTAAACAAAAATAGCTTTTACTCTGGAAAGTAAGATTAGGACTGTCATCTCTTCATTTCAAAAAAAGCATGAACACAATATTCTCTGTGCCAAGATCTTGTTACACAGAAATTCCATTTACATAAATTAAGAAATAGTATCATATGGCTTCTCATAAATACAAAGCTGGCATGAAGGATAACCCATTTTATCCAGTTTTTTAAGTAATACCTTCCCTCTCCACTACGGATAATATCCTTGGACAGAATCTCAGAAAATGTGAAAGTAGGAGAAATATTGAACACTTCCCACCAACATAATCTATGTATTTCCTAGGTAAAGTTAACAAAAATAAATGTTAATTTCATTACAGAATCATTTGTCTCCATTACTACATAGGGAGTAGAGATGCTACTAAGGTAATGTGCCAATATCAAAGGCATGCAAATGAGTTTATTTTAAATATTTAATTAGTAGGAAATATTTGCGTATCCATGCAATGTATATGAATGAAATGGAAGGCCCAAAAAGAGGTTTCAGAAGAGGAAGATTCTTAACTTTTCCCAACATAGATAAGTAATCCAAGCAATTTGCAAGCTTTGCAATTCATCTATTTTGAAGCAGTAGCCTCAGTTTAGAAAGAGGCAAAATATTTATGCAAAGAAACAAGTTATTATTATTATTATTTAATTAAACAGAGATAGTTTTACCTACTGAGTAGATTCCTTTTAGTTATCAAGCCTTTGCCCCATTTGCAGTTAGCGGTGAAGCAAATGCTAGCCTAATATAATCTTAGTCCAAACTTTTCTCCAAAATCTCAAATGTTTCCAATTTAGGGTTATTTCACATTAGTATTTAAACTATCACTTACTTAAACTATACAAGAAAAAAATAGATAATACTATATTATTTATTCCTTTTATTTTTGTAGAATAACAAAGAAAGTCTTGGAAAATATATTCAGAAACAGTGATCTGTCTAAATCTAGAAAGATCAGAATCACGAGGCAACAGTTTTCCCTGTGACATTCTACTGAAATGAAAAATGGAGTTTGGAGAACCAGACTAGAAAGCGTATTTACACTGTGGAACTTTGCTGTTGGGGAAGACTCCTAAGAATATGGTGGACAGCCAAGAAAACAATGAAATGGATAATTGAACAGGTCACTCCAGAGTTCTTGGGGCACAAATGACCAGATTGAAATTATCATATTTTGGGCACATGAGAAAATGTAGCTCTCTGGAGAAGGTTCATGTGCTGGAAAGGGAGGGGACAGGAGGAGAGGGGAGGACAGAGGAGAAGGAAAAAGATGACCAGCAGTGAGATAGTTGAACTCAGCTACACAGGCAATGAGTGGCCTGTTGGAAGACATGTGTCAGATTTTTCCTTTAAAAAAATCTATTTGGCCATTAAAAGTTGATAGCATGTAATCAATTAATTAATAAAGCAATGCTTACTGAAGAACAGGTATTCTATGAATGTTCTCTTTAAATTTCTGTGTAATGTCCATCAATAAGCAAGCGTTCCCTTTTACTCACACAAGAGGATTTTCACTTTGGGGATCTGCATGCCCCAAACCACATCAGAGGAATCAGGACCCATTAAAGCAAATCTGCAGGGATAGGGAACATGAAATATAGGCACTTGGCAGCAGAAAAAAAAAATAGGATTGTGTCAGCCTTTCAAGATAGTCCAGATAGGAAGTCATAACCATTAGGAGTACTAATACTACTTTTATTGTAAAGTTACAGTAACAGAATCTTGCAAGTCTGAAAGCGCTTCCCCCTCTTCCCTGACTTCACTTTTTGAAAAATACTTTCTCACCCCTCATCCTTCCTTTCGACTTAGATTTCTCTTATCAGACCACTGTGTGGGCTTTGGCTCTTCCTCTGGTCTCCCATGGTGGTTCTCTAAGACCATTATAGGTTCTTACTACTGCCATTATGTAATGTTTACATTAGCTATTTGTTTTTAATTTATTTCCAGTACTTAAATCTCATCCCAATTCTAGCAGATTCTGGGCAGATAACAACAAATTAAAGCATACAATACAGAGAACCAAGAACAAGTAAAACATGTGATATAATAAGCCCCAGAAGCAACTCCAGACCAAAGCACTCCAACAATCAAGCTCAAACAATATGGTTTTAATTAGCATGCATATGATAAGCAGGATTCTGGCTGGTCCTGCATTCTTGGAGTACCAGCGAGATATTTCAGTGTTTGAAATGGTCGTACACTGTCAGCTGAAGGGAGGGATGGGCAGTTGTTTTCAGTGGATACTTCTAAGGAGTGGGATATTTCAACAATTCTACAACATTTCTGCCATATCCCTATGATGTTTCTTTTACTTTAGGGCCATCCCATGGGTAAGGCAGCTTTAAGTTGTCCTGAGCTGCTATTGTGTTGAAGTAACATCTTTCCTCTTATTCCATCACCGCCCTGAGTCCTGTTTAGGAAAGGGTGCGGTCTATAAATTAAAGTATTATTATTATTATTATTATTATTATTATTATTATTATTATTATTATTATTATTATTATTATTATTATTATTATTATTATTATTATTGTCCAAGGACAACTTCAGACTGAATCAAATCTGTTACTTTATGTCAGCGATGGCGAACCTTTCTTGGCTTGCGAGCCATAAGCGGGGGGAGCGCAGGAGGGTCGTGTGTGGGCATGCCGCACCATAATGCAATGTGCGACACCCCCAATGCACATGCACGCGTAACAGGTGATTCCCCACATTTTATGCATGCTTTTTTCATCCTCCCCAGGCTCCAGAGGCTTTATAGGAGCCTGGGGAGGATGAAAACAGCCCCCCCCCAGGCTTCAGGAGCTTCCCTGAACGCTCCCGAGGATGAAAAACGACCCTACGAGCAAACCGGAAGTCGCATGCCTTGACAAATGGCTCTGTGTGCCACCTGTGGCATGCGTGCCATAGGTTCGCCATCCCGGCTCTATGTCATCCCACACCCAGAAGCGAAGTCAGACGACTGCACTGACATGAAACAGAAGCAGGAGAGGGCTTGGTATTGTGGAAAGCAAATTTCATGGCCATTTGATTTTCTGCTAATTCAAGGATAGGCCAATAGCATGTCAACTGAGCAGTAGGGAAATGCTTACAGGCTAACATATTTGGAGAGCACCATCTTGCATTTTTACTAATGATTTTAGATTTTAGGAATGTTTATTTCACTGCTGCCTCACAATAATTATGGAAAAGTCACTGCACATAATGCTCTCTGAGAAACAGCATGTGGCTGCAAAAATCACTGTCAGTGACTGAGTAGTAAGAATGGCATTGCTGGATTCCCAATCTTCACTTTCAATAAGCCCTGGCAACATTTCCCAGTATTTATTATGACAACATCATTAGGAAAGGCAGGTTTAATCTCTTCTTCATCCCATTTTCTTATTCTAAAATATTCCCAAAGAGGTTCATGTTTGCAAAAACAAATTAGCTCTCAAAAATGGCATTGAACAACCCCCACCCCACCCAACATGCCACTGGTCTGGTCAAATCTGAATTGAGCTGGCACATTTCAATCATGCAGATCACATCCATTCTGGCCAGCCCTGCATTCCATGAGTACCAGTCAGATATTTCAGTGTTTGAAATTGTCATACACTGTCAGCTAAAGCAGGGATGGACAACTGTTTTCAGTGGAAAGTCATACTGGACCTTATATTACGCCAAAGAAAAGTCAGACTACTGAAAAATGCTCTTGGCACCAGACCAAAAATAATAATAAAGATAAATAAAATAATTAAATTAAATAATTGAAATGAAGTCAATTAATACAATTCCTCTACATTTATTTTATAAATTTTCTCTCTCCCCATTACAATTCAAGTCGCTCACAATTTCTGAAGGCGTTAAGGACCACAAATCACTCTTCTCTGATTAAAGTCCATTACAAAATGCCTGCAGAATGCAGATTCCTAGCCAGACACAAGAGACTAAAGAGGCGAGGAGAGAGTGAAACTCAGGGAGTTAATTTTCAGGACACTTCGACCACTTCAGCACGAGCAGAGCGCTGAAATCGAAACCTTAAAGGCGAGGAAATAAGCTCTCCAGAGGTTTCTCCGATTTATTTTTAGCTCTTTTTACAGCAGGCCGGCAAAGTGAGTGCCTGTAACGTCCGAAATGCACACAGCTAAGAGGCAACCACATGCGGCGCAATGCAGACGGCCCAGGATCCCGCGCAGCCGCTCGCCCCTAAAGGCGAACTGAAACCCGACTCGCGAAGCACCCCAGAAGCAAACCCACATGCCGACCGGAGCCGCTTTTGGACGCTGACAGGCGGTAACCCCAGAAACCCGGAGGCTACGGAGCAGAACCGAAGGCAGGCAGTCGGTCGCAGAAGGGAGCGCGCTCGATATCAGGATTAAGGCAGCCCCGGCGGGCGAGGCTGTCCCGAATTAAACGCAGCAGGAGGAACGCGGGGAGTTGTTCACTCGGCAGCCTCGAAGGGAAGAGGAGCCGAGACAGACTAGGCAGCGGAGGGAAAGCGCAATTACCCGGGACTTGAAGCGAGGGTGCCGCTCTGGGTCGGAGTAAGTCCTGTCTACAGCCACGGCGGTATCGCTGCCAGGCATGGTCGCCGCCGCTTCCTTTCCCCGCGCAGAGGGATCCTTCCGACCCAGAGCCTTCGCTCTCAGCGGCAAACTAGCCCAGCTCGGCTCGGCTCCTTCTGCCCGCCTATCCCCGCCTCTTGGGCGGGTAGGAAAGACAGCGGCTGGAGAGGTGCGCACCAACGGAGACTCCCCCCAGCGGCTCTCCGGCTCGCCAGGAACGCCTCGCACCTTCGGCGCCTTCCTGAAAAGCCGCCGGGCCAAGGGAAGCGGTCCGCGCGAGGGACAAGAGTCAGCTCCGGCAGCCCAAAGGCTGCTCGTCCAGAATAGCGAAGCCGCCGCCGCCCGGCTCCCTGTTACGACCCACTTTCGCTCCACTGAAACGTTGCCGCTCGCTTTCCTCCCCCACCCCCGCTCGCCTTTTCCGGAGCAATTACCGCCAGGAAAGCGGTTTGGCGTCGCAGTCTTGAACGCCAAGGTCCCGAGCACATAACAGGAAACGGCCCTCTTCTTATCGAAGATGCCAGGAGGAACGAGGAGCCGACAGAGCTCGTCTTCTGCCGAAACGGAAACTCGATTACTTCACCAACGTCGGGAGTAGTAGTAGAAGAAGAAGACACCTCCGCAGGCTTCGGCTCGCTTTGTAATCATGTTGAAAAGTTTTTTTAAAAAAATTGAGGGGAGACGTTATTGCAAAACTGGGGGAAATGGGAAGGCAAGAGTGCATGTCACCGTTGAGTCAAGTCAATCCATCTCCCACCTCCACGTCCTGGATGAATGAGCAGGTTCAGTGAACGGATTTGCTCCCCGATATGTTTTCTCTCACTTCGTGGTATTTTTGTTACAGGGTGGTCTTCTGCCAATAGTAACCCAGCATGATAAGATTTCCTCATATTAGGTCTGATAAGCCTTCAGTTACCCCATTTGGGGCATGAATTAGGAGAGATTAAACGCTGTACATAGGCCAACACACATTGTTCGTGTTTACTCATCCTTAAGTTAGCTCCAAACAACAGGGTACCACCAAATACTCATTGAGCTCACTAAGATCAAGACTGCTCACTAAGTTCATTTCAGACTTTTGATGTTGGCTGAAAGATGCATGAAATTAAACTGAAGGCTTCATGTGGTCTTATGGCTGAAGGCTCACCACTCATAAACTATGGTACCTGCTCTTTATTCCAGAATAACAGGACAGAACTCTAAAGTAAGAACAACAACTCTTACATAAGTCTGTGAAAAGCAATAATCTTCCACTTGGCAAGTATTCACCCTGTGGACCAAGAACTATTTCTAATACTGTTGTACCTCAAGAATAAAGTAGCTTTCCTATGCTTTCAGTTCCTTCTAGCTAATCCATGTCTTGGGAGTCTCCTAAAAGATACCTAAATATCTCGTGATATCATCAGCATTCACATTACTACCTTCAACAGTAAGGATGCAACCTAAATAATCAAGAAATTCACACCCATTCTAATAAAAAAGGCCCACACATTTCTAATGTAGGGAAAGAAGTGCTAATGGAAACATGATATAGATGTATAAAAATATCTTCTTTTGAAAAAAATGTTGAGATACTGCCTTTTTCTTTCATGTTCAGCAGGAAATTCAGGGCAAAGAAAATGTAATGTATATTTCCTAAGAAGACAGTCCTAGAGAAATCAGTTGGATTTAAGGCCATATTGTGGTTTGGTGTAGTGGTTAAGGCACCAGTGTAGGAACCAGGAGACTGTGAATTCTAGTCCCACTTTAGGCAGGAAGCCAACTAAGTGCCCCTTAGCCCAGTCACTCTCTCTCAGGACCTACATGGAGGGAAGCATGCAGTGTGGTACCTCAAGGGTCTGTTTTGGACCAAGTCTTCTTCAACATCTTCCTAAATTGTCTAGATGGAGAATAGAAGGGCATTGCATCAAAACTGCAGACAAATTGATAATATTTCGGAAGATAGACTCAAGGTTCAGAAGGATCTTGACAGACTTGCAGATAGGGCCCTATCCAACAAGTGAGAAAAGTAAAATACTGCATTTAGGTCGAAATAAATAAGTGCATAGATATAGAATAGGTGATACCCAGTTCAACAGTAGCAACTAATGGACCACCACTTAAATATAAGCTGGCAATGACCTGTGCTGCAGTTGCCAAAAAAGCCAACACAGTCCTAGGCTGTATCAATAGAGGGATAGCATCAAGATCATGAGAATTGATAGTACCACTTTATAGTGTTCTAGTTAACCACACTTGGAATACTTCATCCAGTTCTGGTTGTCATGATACAAAAAAGAGGTTGAGACCCTGCAAACTGCAGAGAACAGCAACAAAGATGATAAAGGGTCTGAAGGTTAAACTTACGATGAATTGTTAAGAGAACCACATATGCCTAACAAAGCGAAAGATTGGGGTGACGGGATAGTTGCTTCCAATACTTGAGGAGGTGTCACACCGAAGAGGAAGTTCAACTTATTTTCCAAAACATCTGAGTGCAGGACAAGAAGCAATGGGTGGAAGCTTGCTAAAGTCAGATCCAACCTGGAACTAAGGAAACATTTCATGACAGTGAGAACAATTAATCAATGGAAAGCTTTCCTCCTGGAGTTGTGGTTGCTCCACACCAAAGGTCTTCAAGAAAAGATTTGACAGCCATTTATCTGGGTTGATATAAGGTCTCCTGCATTGGGCAGTGGGTTGGATTAGATCTCCAAGGTCTCTTCCAGCCCTAGGATTCTATGTAATGTTGTCAAGAAAACTGCAGGGACTAGTCTAGGCCAGGGGTCCTCAAACTATGGTCCACAGGCCAGTTATGACTCCCTGAAGCCATTAATCCGGCCCACGCGGGAACATGAGGCTGCCCTGCCCATCACACCCACCCGCTGGCCCCCACTCTTTGGCTGAGCACAGGCCTTACCTTGGCAAGTCCTACGGGCTAAAACTGGAAGGTAAGGCCGTTTTTGGCCGGCAAGAGTGCTTCTGGGGGCCAGGGAAGCCAAAAATAGGATGCACAGAGGTGCCCCGAAGCCAAAAATGTGACACGTGGTGGAGAATGCTTCTAGGGGCAGGGGAGGCCAAAATGCGATACACGGAAGCCTTCAGTAGGGAGGTGACTTAATTTAGTACCTTCTCTCAAATCTAGTGATTATTTCTAGTATAATTCAAATAATAGATGCCTTTCATACATTATCAGAACAATGGTTATTCAGGAACTCAAGATAACCAGGTTTAAGCCACTTTTATCTTATTTATTGCATTTATTGCATTTAGTCCACCTGATAAAAATAGACCAATAGACTTCTTGTTTGTTTTTCTCACAATTGCCAGTATTTGTGTTACTGTTACTATTACTTACTGTTCTTTAACTTGGAAGGATTTTTACTGAGCATCATCAGGCTGCATTTGCTTTGTCCTCATCCTTTCTTCAAAATCTGTGGGCTTTGCAGAGTTTCCTTCCTTCCTGCTTCACTCACTCACTGATTCACTCACTCTATCCTACCTATTATATTTTATAAATAACTCTAAGTAACAAACATGCCTAATACTCCTTCCTCATTTTATATTCCCACAATAACCTCCTTGTGAGGGAGGTTAGCTAAGAGTGAGTGACTGGCCGAAAGTCACCCAAATGGCTTCATCTTTAAGATACCATTCCCCTGGTTTCTATCCTGATGCCTTAACTGTATTCTGAAAAAAAGTATTAAAGTTCCAATGTCATCATGTTGTTGGGAGATTTTGAATGCCTTTTACCTACTCAGAGCATTCTATATAATAGAAAAAAGTCTTCAAAAATCTCAGGTTTGAACTTTTATTTCTCAATTCAGGTTTTAGGAATAGGCATGGTTTTAAATAGCATTGTAATGAAACCTGGAACATCTAAACAAGATAAATTTTTCAAAGGTATTTTCAAAGGTGCAAAGAAAAACCCCACGTTGCCTTTCAAATGTCTCCTGATGCTATAACACAAAGTTTCCCTAACCTTTCCAGCTTTGTGGACCAGCTGGGGAGGGTAGAGAGGAGATGGTTCTGCAGAAGTGGTAGAGAAGCACTCTCTCGCTCGCTCTCTTTTAGCTTCCTTTACTTTCTTACCAGTCTATGATTATGCTCGTGCAAGTGGGAATGTGCGCACACTCGCCCACCACTTCCGTGGTCCAGTTCTGAATGGCTCAAGGCCTGGTAGTGGGCTGTGGCCTGGGGGTTGGTGACCTCTGCTATAAAAGATAGGAAATTATTTCTACAATATCTTTTTTCCACCTTTTGTAGCCACCTAGAGTCTGGTGAGTCGGTGGCCGATATGTTTTAAAAGATACAGAGGTAGATAAATAGATAAATCATTGAAGAAGGAATATGAATTACCAAGAAGCATTTCTTATTGGGTCTTATTAAGTGCAATAGCACTTAAATTTATATACAATCCCGTAATGCTTTACAGCTCTCTCTGGCTGGTTTACAATGTCAGCATTATTTGCATATTACCCCTAACAATCTGGGCCCTCATTTTACCAACCTCGGAAGGATGGAAGGCTGAGTCAGGATCGAACTCCTGGTCGTGGACAGAGTTTGCCTGCAATACTGCATTCTAGCCACTGCACTGCCAGGGCAGTGCTAAGAAATTCTCCCTAGCAGGTTTAAGGGGAATTACTATATTAGTGATTTATCTAGTCAAACAGTGCCACTTGCATTTTGATACCTTATTTTAAAACAAATTACTGAAACTTCAACTTTTTTTCATGCAATGAACTTTTGACTTTATAGGACTGACGTTCAGATTGGAGTAGCCCATACATACAATTTTGAGTTTTAGACAGGGTTTACATGCATTATTATCTTCATGATGCATTCTTCCCTCTATTGAAAGCATCAAAAGATGTTAGGTCTCTAATTATAAAGTACTGTATCCCAGATAAGTTCTGTCTCTCTGGTTCTGCATATTTATCTGCATTTTACTCTTTCTCAGACATTAACTGTTCAGCTTTGAATGGCAAGTAATAGCCAAGATACAGGAAAACACAGACACTGATCATGCTTTTTCATTTTCTAATACATTATGAATTGTCTTCATCACACTATTGCTTTCCAAGATAAGTGACTTCTACTCCAATGCTATTTGGCTTAGCATGTAAGTAGCATCCCTCAGTGCCAATCAATGGGGGGGGGGGGAAGCTATGTGACATAGGACATGCTGTCTTTCACGAGGAGACTTTTGAAGAACACTCCATATTTCTATCAGTTTTTCATAATCATCCAAACTGAAGCATTCCATCTGTTCATGCACATGCTTCTTCTCCTTGATGCAGCTAACATGAATACACAACAGGCACTTGTTCAAGTCGTTGAAATTATGTGAGGTATTTTGTGAAAATCGGGGATCAGGTATTGGTTACAAATATGACATTATCTCTTCTAATGCCAAAATGTTACCAAAAGTTAATTGCAATTTGAAATATACTTTCTTAAGCATTCATAAAAAGTAATGATTAGCTTCCTTTACTTTCTTTACCAGTCTATGGTTCATAGATACTTTTCTTATGCATGTACGGACAAAAGAATTAAGAATCGAATTCTATTAACTAGTGATAGTTTTGAACCCTGGATTCTACATTTTTATTAGGGTGGTAATGTCAAGCAAAGCCCAACTATGGGATAGAAGAATTCAGCTAGTGTTCAGTTCTGTATTTATTTACACACAATAGATGCTAGATTGAACCCTTACTACTCTCACTCTAAGGGGTATACTCTGGGAGATTCTAGGGAGCGAAATGAGACAACTCACTGCAGCCACTTCGCCACCATCAACGCACCATGGCCAACTCATCATGGGACAATTTGTTGCATTGGACAATCCAAAATTCAATTTAATTCTTTAAAATTCCAGTAATTAAAAATTATTTTAATTTTTGTCATTCACATTTAATTTTGCATTCTTTCTTTCATGATTCTATTCCACTATTTCTTCAAAATTAGTGTAACTCTTGTCCCAGAACGAGTTGTCCTGCGGCAAATTGGCCATGGCAAGTTGGCTGCAGCAAGTTGGCTGTGGTGAGTTGGCTATGGAGAGTTGTCATAGACTCTCTTTCTCTGTCTCCTATCCAGCTCCAGACTCTGCTTTATCTGATCTCCCACTCCACTTTTTGGAATGTGCTCCCTCCTTCCTAAGAAATTGCTTCACTGTGATCCATCACACCAGGTCCTCTTCCCCACCAGGTACTATCTCTCACAACAAATGACCAAATGCATTAAGCTACTTCCCTACCTCAAGATGCAATACATCCTAAAATAAAATGGGAGGGAGGGAAGGAAGGGGGATTAGGGATGTGGAAGAAGGGGTAAATGGACAAGCAATATCGTATGAAATTATTTCCATTTGCACACATTAAAATTTAATTTGTTGTTATTAGTTGCAAAATCATGTTCAACCCATCACAACCCCATGGACAACGTTCCTCCAGTCCTTCCTGTCCTCTACCATTGTCTGGAGACTATTTAAGCTCATTTCATTATGTGATGGCTAAAATTAATTTTCCAATACCAAAGGAATAGTAAGAGAAAACAAGACAGATCGTACAATTTAAGGGTTAAGATCCTAGATTATAAGTAGTGAGTCCAAGGTTTCTTTATGAATTCAACTCAAATTATGTGACTCAGGATAGTGTACAACAGATAAAAAACTGCAGAAATAATTGGTACAAACTAACATAACACATTAAAATATTTAAAAGCAATACAATATGTCCTTGCATGTAAATACAAGGAACCCTACATTTTTCCATCTAGATCAGGGGTGTCAAACTCAAGGCCCGTGGGCCAGATTTGGTCCTTGGGGCATGGTGCTGGCCTGGAAACAGCAAAGGACCTGCCCATGGTGCCTCTGCTAGCAAAAACAGAGGTCGAGGGGACCACATGCCTCTCCCTGGGCCCTGTTTTCTGCCACAACAGCCTCCTGCATCCCTCTGCCAGCAAAAATGGAGCTTGGAGGGGGGGGCTGAGTCCTGTATCATGGCCATGGACACCCCCAGCCACGCCCACCATAGTCATGCCCTCTGAGGTCAAACACAACCCTAATGTGGCCCTCAATGAAATTGAGTTCGACACCCCTGATCTAGACAATGGCATACACATATGGAGGCTAGTACAGAGCAGGCAGCTGTTACTTGTTCTTTTGATCACATTATATTTTCTTAATTCAGTTTTCCAGCCATATTTTAGTCAACCATTAGTTTTAATACTCTGTAATTCAGATTCATCTATTTGACAAAAACCTGACCTTTGCAAATGTGAGCAGAACATTTGTCTGCTTCCCTTTCCCCCTAGCATTTTTCAAAATATGGAAATCCTCTTTTAAAATTATGGAATCAAACTTATGCCATCTAAGTGGATTAATATAATGGTAATGATGCACTAAATATCCTAGTTTAGAAAGAAATAATCAGAGAAGATTCTTATGTATGCCTCGCAATACTTATAGTTCTCCACTAGCCAAAGCCCGGGGGTGCACTTCAGGCATCTCTCTAAATCTCATTTCATAGATATAATGATTGTCTTCACTGTTTTTAATGAGTGTCAGCATCACAGCTGATTTCATGGGGTAAATATTCACTAAAATAATAAGTAGGAAACATTATATAAGCTACTTTGGGATGTATGTATTTAAATGAACTGAGGCTATCTTCCATAATGAGCTACAATTTTCAGAGATGCAAAGCCCATGATCCACACTATAATTAAATTATAGACTTGGCACCCTTTCCACTTTGCCTGCATAAACCTAAATAGGTTCATAAATCAAAGGAAAAATGATCTAACACTATATTTCTCAACTATTTGACAATTTATTTTCTAATTTTAATCCAAACAATTCCTATTTCTTAAGCATCAATGAAATGAAAATGATAAATCCAGTTATCCCTTTTTTTCTTTTTACCCTTTGCTAATTCAAACATATACATGTCAAGTACTAAACATATTTAAAACGCAATAATTACTACCTTACATCTCTTAATATCTACAACAATCAACATTGTACCAAAGTTCTTTTTTAATGTGTTTAAAGTGCAGTTTGCAGAAGTGTTACAATATTTTAATAAAATAAGCTTTTGCACATTTCTATTTTTGCTAATATAGGACACCAGAAGACTTGGGATAGGGCTATTGAATAAAGTAAGTAGCAGCTGGGCTGTCAGGAATAATTATGTTTTAACTCAACTATGAAAAGAATTGTCTCCACAAACTAAAATTTTAAAATCAATTATCACTTTCTTAGCTCTCTACCATCTCCTATATGAGCTGTCAATTATTCTGAAATACATTTAGCACAATTATATTACATCCATACTCTGCAGAATTGAAGATTATAACTTAGCCGATCATGTCAGTCTCAGAGCATTGAGTTCAGAATTAATACCGGTTAATTATGCAATAGAGTAGGTGGTAAGATCAGCTTCCCTTAACATAAAATGCAGCTTCCTACATAGCTATGATTTCAGAAGAATATCTGAAAATTAATTCTAGTGCTTTACCATTTAAAACTGCAAATATAAATTCCTTATCTACACACATTTGCTGATTATGAAATAATTCTTCATTCTATTTTGTAGTAGAGGACAAAGTATAGTTTTAGAGTAAGAAAAAAGTATCTATTGCTGGATCTGAAGAATTACCAATATTCAGATATTTTATAACGACTGGTAATGCCATCTTCTATTCAATTACTATATTTGTATTCCAAAGTGTTGAGTTCAATGACATAAAATATATCTAGTTATATAAAGGGCTAAATACATTAATATTCTACAAAACAGATTTGTGCGTAACAAACTAATAGCTTCTGGTGCATCCATATTATATACTTCAGTAACAGAAATATAAGTAAATCAAATGCTCAGAGAGGGCTTAAGAAATACAGTATACAAAACAAAAATCAAGACAAGAAGTGATAACAAGGGAAGTATTAGTTAAGTCTACTTTATGGCAGCACCGTTCATCTATTTTAACATACTTTCTATTTTGATACCTCTCTGTTCTCTGACATGGTGTTCCCCCTTATCCATTCTTGTCACCTGATAGAATAATATTTTCCCTGGAAGACCTTAATTCTTAATGTTTCACAATTTCCCCCCAAATTCATTCCAGACTTTCCAATACCACCATTCAATGGGTAATAACATGCAACCATCATGAATTTATTTTCGTAACACAATAATCTATATAACATCACTGTGGCAGAGACCCCTGTCGGCAGAAAGAAGTGGAAATGACTCACGAATAACAGGAAAGCAAGCAATGGGGGCTCCAAAGATCCTGCTGGATTTTATTCCTTCTATTCTTTGAGCATTCAGGGATAAGGACTAAAAACAAAAGGCCTTTTTGTAGCCTCAGCAGTTGAAATTAAATAAATTCAAAATAAAATATCTATAAAGAAATAAACAGAACTGCCAGAAGAGTTTGATGCTTGTTCATCTGCTATTACATCAACAGTCAAATAAGCCTTCCAGCCTCAACTGTGGCTATATAAGCAGTTTTTTACTTAAATACTTGTTTACTTCTTTCCTTCCCCCAAAGAAACCAGCTCTTTTTTCTGGGTGGACAATGAGTTGACTCTACTATTGAGATTTTACCCTACATTTCCCATAAGTTCAACCTGTTGCTGTGTATTCTCAATGCAAATAGCTCCTGGTCCCCAATACTGAGAAAATATACTTCCATCTAAATTAAAACAGTAACTTAAACAGGTTTACTGGGCATAGGAAATTAGTAAAGTGTAACTATTTAAAAGTTTGCACTTTTGAATGTTACATTTCAAATCAAACAAGATGAATATTCGATCATAAACTATATGATATCTAAGTATTGAATCAGTTTCAGTATACAGTGTACTAAAATGAAAGATACCAGTTAAGGCAGGGGTGTCAAACTCAATTTCATTGAGGGCTGCACCAGGGTTATGTTTACCTTCGGGGCTGGGGTGGACATGGCTGGGGTAAGCGTGGCCAGCTTGATGTCACTCGTGTCGGGGGCATCTGTGGTGGCCCAAGCACTCTGTCGGCTGTTAACCCTCTGCCAGCAAAAACGGAACTTGCGAGGCCTGCACGGAGCCCTCCCAAGCTCCATTTTCACTGGCAGAGGCACTGCAGGCTGGTCCTTTGCTGTTTCCAGGGCAGTCCCATGGGCCAGATCTAAGTACCCCGTGGGCCAGCCTTGACTTTGACACACTGAGTTAAGGAGTGAACCTCCTAAAACTATACTTCAACTATATGCGACCTTGATGTACACACAGTTGCATGTGGACATGTCATCCATGAATAAGTACTTGAGTGTTTTCATGTTGGGAAAAAAAGACTGTGGGAATATGTTCTTACTTTCTAAACACTTAACAATCACCTGGTATTTCAGCTAGTCTAATGACAGTGTCCTAGAAGATAAAAGACCTTTGCAGTCAAGCTTACTTATACTATTACATTTACCTTTTCTCATATAAGCTTCTATAGTAATACATTATTTGGATAATTTATATTTGTACACCATGTGTTTCATGAATGTTATAGCTAGTTGTTAAAGGAACGAGTGATTGCACACCAGGAAAAAACAGTAAAAGGTGGTAAGATGATATACTCTCCATCTGAGGTTGAAAGTACACTCACTTGTCTACTAATTTTGCTGTTGCAAGTCTGGTCAGGTCTCAGTGAATCATATATAAATACACATTTGCCAAAACTGTTCAAATGTGGCAATTTGAATCTAATAATCCCTGTCAGAGAGTCATTATTTCTCTGCAATCATTGCACAAGGTAGTTGGAAAACTAGAAATGATGTTTATGTACTAAGATGACAGATGCAACCTATTGAAATGAAAAAGTAGGACACCAAATCGCCACACCTATATCCAGGGAGGCTGACTTACCTGTGACTCATGCATCACACATTTCCTCTCAATGCATCACCTGGAGAGAGAGAGAGATTTTTTCACCTGTTGAATATAGTGAACAAATCCAGACAACTAGAGGGTTGAATGGGGACTTCACCCTGAGAAAATATAGGGATGAGACCAGAAGTTCAGCCAAACCGATAGTGATATTTTGGCCTGGGTCACAGAACCGGCAGCGAAGTGCACACAAAGCAAGCCAGTAGTAAAACCGGGAGCAATCCACCTCTGCATGAGACATAATAGATACTTGACAGTTGGAGGAAGTGGGAAAAAAAACCCAATGTTATCTCATAATTTATTTTGAAACTAACAAATTCCCACAAAGATCGGTTTATATCTGTTTTATTCAGTACAGTTTGGATGTGAAGATTTAAGCCTTGTGACTTAAAAGAGGGCAGAGAACAGCAACAAAGATGATTAGGGGCCTGGAGGCCAAAATATATGAAGAACGGTTACAGGAACTGGATATGTTTAGTCTAGCGAAAAGAACGACTAGGTCTAGCAGTGTTCCAATAGTTGAGGGCTGCCACAAAGAAGAGGGGGTCAACCTATTTTCCAAAGCACCAGAAGGGAAGACAAAAAATAATGGATGGAAACTAAACAAGGAGAGAAGCAACGTAGAACTAAGGAGAAATTTTCTAACAGTGAGAAGAATTAACCAGTGGAAAAGCTTGCCTTCAGAAGTTGTGGGCGCTCTATCACTCATCAGGCTTTTAAGGAGAGGCTGGAGTGGACAGCCATTTGTCTGCAATGATATAGGGCCTCCTGCTTGAGCAGGGGATTGGAGTAGAAGAACTCTGTTATTCTGACTTACCTCCCTTCAAAATTCTGGTTTGATTTTTTAAAACTTGATTCGGCTCAAGTTATGAAAGAATGGGGTGTAGTAGGGCAAGCAGAAGAACTTTAGATATGACAGACAAAGTGTTGCAGTACTAGAATTATTTTTTTTCCCACCAGCTGGTGATGCACTGGCCAATAAAACCAGAGAATTAAAGGAATGTTTATTACTTATTGCACATATAGAATAAAGACTAAACTATTCCACACTAAATCAGATAAGGAACGATATGAGCAATGGAGGCAGCAACTTTCATGCCAGTATTGTTTTCTGCCAACTCAAGAATTGAACATAGCACTACAACAAGGGCAGTAGAAAGATATGAAAAATGAAAGAGACAAAAATAAAATTACATGCTCTATGGAAAATATTGATAATAAGCTTTTCTTCCTATAGTATGATATTGAAACCCTAGATTATCAACTGAGCTAAATGTATTGGGATATATTATTAATATATGAATTATACGCCTACACATATAAATAGATAAATAGATAATGACATAGGTAAAGAAGTGCTTAAATGCATTGTTAAACTAAGGAATTCATTTTCATTAGATGTGATAGCGATCAATCGATGCATAATTCTCATTTCTAAATTCTTCACAAGCAATCATCTTCACTGCTATTGATCTTGAACTACTGGAAAAAAGTCATAAGCTAATTGTGAGTCAATTGGTACTTCTTCTAGCTGTCAATTTAAAAAAATGCAGAAGATGTAATCATCCAGAGTGCCCCATTCCATATCTGCGGCTTTTAAAAGAAAAACTATGCTTCATTCATTTCTCTTAAAAGGGGGGGGGGGACAGACAATAACATATCCTGATCTATTTTAAACTCTTCTGATATAACTGTCTTAGGCACATACTCTTAACAACCAAACCACTAAGGAGATAAGGATGAACTGGCTTGGAGTAGGAGGCATAGTACCACAGTTCCCACCAGTAGGAAACCAGTCCATTCCCAAGCTCTTCAGAGCTTTCCCGCCAAGTGCAATTTGAGATGCACTGCAATTGAGCTGCAAATAAACTATCTCAGCTGATAAAAGAGTACAGCAGGAAATCAATCCAGGAATGGCAACTATTCTAGAGCAACATTACATATGCTTTAAGGGGTGGGGGGACTAGATAAATTCATGGAAGATATATACGCAACAATTGCTCCATTAAGAGTTGTACAATCAAAAATAAATGTTAGTGAAAAATAGGGAAGAGATATTACCATGTGTCTTTTTTATAAGCTTCCCAGATGTACCTGATAAGACACTATAGTACACAAAATGGTGGAGAGATTTATGGCTTGATACAGAGAACCTTAATGTTCTTATGAACCATTTTTCCACTCCATGAATTCATAACCTAAAAAGTTTTGTAGTACAGGTGGTCTTTGAGTTATAACCATATTTGAGCCCAAAAGTTCTGTTTTCTAAGCAGGGAAGTTGTTAAGTGAGTTGCTTCATTTCACAATATTTTTGCCAAAGTTGTGAAGTCAATCACTACAGTGCTTAAGTGAATCATGCAGTTGTTAAGTGAATCTTGCTTCCCCCATTGATCCGGCTTGTCAGAAGCTGGCTGGGAAGGTTACAAATGGTGATCATAAGACCCCGAGACAGTGTCATAAATACATGCCTGTTGCCAAATGCCCACATTTTTATCATATGACCATGGGGATGCTGCAACAATTGTAAATAGGAAAAGTCACTTTTCTGAGTGCTGTTGTAACTTTGAACGGTTACTAAATGAATGGTTGCAAATCAAGGATTACCTGTATCAGCTAAGTCTGGATTATTATTTTTTTGTGAGATCAACAATCAAGTAAACAATACCCCAATCAAGAAACTCCCAAAGAGCCATAAGTAAACAGCTGAAACAAAGAATCTCTAAGAGCACCCCCACCCATACAGACAGGCCAGAATATAAACTGACAGCAAGCAACACGCCTTACTAGCACTGATGATATCTAGCTAATGAATGAAACGCTCAGAGATCACCAAGGACCCCTCATTTCTAAGATCTTTTCTATATGGTAGTAAGGCACAAGGCAGATCTCTAATTTACCACCTAGTGTTTTCATTTCCTTTATGTATTCTCCCAGCATTATAATGAGGACAGTAAATGAGGCACTCTAACAAACAAACATCTCCTCACAGGAACCTTTCTTATATAATTATCACCAGGGCAGGAGAGGGGTGCATCTCACTGGAAAGTCAGACCCTGGCCATGTAGTCAAATCTGGTCAAGGTAAGTAATGTGGCTGAGAAAGCAGAGGAAAGACCAACAACATGGAGAAACATACCAATTAATTTAATATAAAAATAGGCAAACTTTGAACTCCAGCCATTGCTGCTCCTAATGTAGAGCAAAATCAGATCAAAAGCCCATTAAGTGAAAGATATACTTGTTTATTTGCTTTTTAACTTAGCAGAGATTAAATTTGTTAGATACTTGCTTTAACTACAGTGGTTTTCACCAAGGTCCTCTGTTCCGGCTATTGGTCGAAGGGTCTGACAGCTCCCTATAAAAGTGCTGCTGTCAGACTCAAGTGGATTGTTCTCACTTGTTGTACTTAATAAAGAGTTGTTAGCCTGTGTGTGCCTATACATTACCTGATCTAACACTGGCGACGAAGATGGGATTGGAAAGCAAGTATCTAACACCCCTCCCCTCTTGGATGGAATAATCCTACTTGTTACGTAGTGACGCAGGTAGGCAGGCTTTTGGATAGCTCTCGAAATGGCTAGAGGTAGTCCTGATGACCTCCACAACGGCAGAAGCGGTTATCAAGGTGCTAAGGAGACTTTTCTCCATGCACAGCCTGCCTGATGTCTTGGTCTCTGACAACGGGCCCCAATTCACGGCCATGCAATTTGAGAGCTTCCTAGCAGCTCAGGGAATCAGACATGCCCTGGTCGCGCCATTCCATCCGGCCTCCAATGGTCAGGTGGAGAGAATGGTGAGATCTGCAAAGGAGGCCCTCACTAGGATGGGCCCGGGAGACTGGCAAACACAGGTTGACCACTATTTGCTAATTCAGCATATCACACCCAGTGCCACTACAGGGAGAAGCCCCTCCGAGCTTCTCATGGGTTGCCAGCTAAGTTCCCACTTAGACCGGCTACACCCAAACTATTCTGCCGCATCGCCCCTGACTCCACAAGCAAGATTCGGAACTTGAGCGTAGGGGATTCAGTTTAAGCCCACAACTACGCCGGGGGAACTCTGTGGATTCCTGCCAGAGTGATAGGCATCACCGGGCCTCGCTCTTACCTTGTAGAGCTTGAGGACCATCGGAATTGGAGAAGGCACATTGACCAACTCTGTGGCTGCCTCTACAACTCCACTCTTAGACAACCAGAGGTAACTCCTGCACGAGTTAGCCAAACAGAGCAAACACTCACTCCTTCCACAGCTAGCTCAAGCCCGAAGGTACCGGGAAACTTATCTGGTTATGTTGCAGGCCCGCAGCGAGCTCCGAGCGAACCGGTTCTAGAAGCTCCAGCAGCGGCATGTGAAAGGTTCCAGAAGCTTCCCCCAAGCGGAGCTGCGGAGCAAACAGGTCCGTCAGACCTGTCCAAGGAACACCCTCCGACTGAACTGCGCAGATCTGCGCAGATCTGGCAAGCTACCCAAAAGCCTGCGTGACTACGTAACGAGTAGGATTATTCCATCCAAGAGGGGGAGGGATGTTAGATACTTGTTTTAACTACAGTGGTTTCCACCAAGGTCCTCTGTTCCGGCAGGAACAGAGGTTTAATCGGTCGAAGGGTCTGACAGCTCCCTATAAAAGGGCTGCTGTCAGACTCAACCTTTGCTGGATTGTTCTCATTTGTTGTACTTAATAAAGAGCTGTTGTTACCGTTAAGCCTGTGTGTGCCTATCCATTACCCGATCTAACAAAATTAGATTTATTTTCTAAAGCCTGACCGTTTGCCATGCAGGAAGCGTGACACAGAGCTAAGACAATGTTCTTTCCTCCACTCTTAATCTGTGTTTTCTGCATTAGTTAGCTCCAGATGATCAATTTTTTTCAATTCACTAACCTTCTCTCCACAGATTCTACCCTATCAAAATTAAGGCTATTTCTAAGCCTGCACTAAGCAAAATTGGACAAATAATATAAGGAATTTTGGTCCCTGCAGATACTCAGAAACCAGTATCACTAATTTGGTACATCAGGATGTTCTAAGATTAACAAACAGAACACAAAGATGTTGATAAAAATATAGAATTGATGAATAATATAGGTTTTATGGTCAAGAACATAAAATACTATGTATTAATATGGGTATTAATATGATGTATATAAATTATAGGTTATTTCAAAATAATTAAGACCTGGATTAAATTTTTAAAAGATATGTTAAGATGGAAAAAAAGTAAAAAGTTATTTGCATTTATACTTGCTGTGAAAGAAAATTGGAGGTCATTTCTTTATACTTTTTTCTGCTCTTTTGACTTTGTTCTTTTCTTATTTCCGTCTTTTTTGTTCCCTCTTCATTCTAAATATTAGTTTTGATATACGTTTTTCTTTTGTTTTAAACTTTTAATAAAATTATATTTTAAAAATCAGGAAAGAACTGTAGGTGAAAGTAATATTTTCATCATTTCTGCCCCCTTGTGGATCAAAGGACAAGAAGAGAAAGCAAGATCCTGTAAGAGAACAAATGGCTAAGGAATAGATTCCCTCAAAAACTTGCAACTATTCATTTCCCAACCACTTGAATTCATTACAGTACTAAACAAAAATCCTCGCGCTTCTAATCCTTGAAGCACCCTTGCAGTTACATGATCAAAATTGGGAACCTGGCATGGATTTATGATGGTTGCAACATACCAGAGTCAAGTGTTCGCTATTGGCAACCTTCCAGACAGTTTCCAACAACAAAGTCAATAGGGAAAGCCAGATTCACTTAATGATCGTGTGCCTCGATGAACAACCACAATGATCCACTTAAAAATCATTGCAAAAACTCATAAAAATCGGTCATGATTTACTTAACAATTATCTCACTTAGCAATAGAAGTTCCCATCCCCATTATGGTCATAAGCTGAGGACTAGCTATATGTAGATTCCTAACCTATGTAGGTAGGAAGATTCTAAGAACTCCTACTCTCACCAACACAAGGGACCCTTTGCACCTCACAAAAACTGAGGCATATTTGTTTGGCAAAAACCTTGTTGAGCTCATCAGAATGCGATTAACTGAAACGAGAAGGTACAATATGCCCATGAAGAAATTCAAATTCAAGATAACAGGGAAGGAACAGTTGTGAAATGTCAGTCCCAGAATTTGGATTTCAGGAGGACAGATTTAAATGATTCATAGAAAAGGTAGGCACATAAAAGCACTTTAAATTTTGCAGGATAAATCACCCCATGATAACACTTATAAACAGAACTTTCAAAACATATACAAATAATCTCCCTATTAAAAAATTTAAAATGCTCTGTAGATTTACAAACTGAGAAGCAAAAAGAAGACACAGTAGAAATAGAAGGGCTTATAATTAAGAATAAACCCAGAAGGTTAAAGCTCAGAAAGAGATGACGCTGTTGAGCAAGGCAAAACGTAATAAGCGGTGGATTTAGGACTATGTCAAAAATAAGAGAGCAAAGTGGTAGGTCTGTTGCACAGGTAAGGAAGGTGGAGAAATAAATGCTAATGGAGAGTAGAGAAAAGGCAGAGCTACTTCATGCCTTTACATTGGCTTCAGTGTCTTAGGATAAAGAACAAAAAAGGATTTCCTAATATAACTAAGGAAAAATGTGGAGTTATCAGTTCAGGACTGATAAACTTACTGTAAGACCTCAAATTACTTCCTTAAATGAATACAAGTCTCTGGACCCAGATAAATTACATTTTAGGAATGCTGAAAGAAATTGCAGACATGATCTCAGAACCTCTGACTATAATCTTTGAAAACCCTAAGGGTAAGGTTTATTTAAGGTATTCACCATTGCATCAGGCATGTTTCTGTATATTTAGTATTATTTGGGGAAAATGTCACAAAAATCATTTTAGGAGCTGAAAGTATGAGGAGTTTCAGAAATCCTAGCATTTTTTACAGAACTGTATATTTTAATGCTACCATCTAGTGATGTAGATTTTTTCAGGAGAAATTCAAAATTTCTGCATATATCTCATATTGTTAAGACAACTCCTCCAGAAATAAAACAGAATGAAGTAATTCTACTGTTATTTATCAGAGAAAATGATGCCAAGGCTATTGTCCTCAGAGGTCATAGCAGCCATACTCACTGATATCCCAAGAATGTAGATACCTAAGGAGACCTAAAGATTCAGAGCCAGAGAACTAAAAGAAGCAGGAGTTACTGGTTGCAAAGAAAGACTTCTTAGAACAACAGATATACTTAATCTGTAATCCCTTAGATCATTTATTATCTGTCATCTGATAAATGAAGATTATGGAGGTTGAAATATAAAATCTTTCAACTGAGAGTGGATCAGCAATGAGCAATTTCTTTCTCGTTTCATCTCTGACTTTCCAAGACTTTATAGATTAACATTCTCTATCCTTTCCAGTGCTTCACAAAATTATAGCTTTAATAATTCTAGGTTTAAACCAGAGGTGGTATTCAGCAGGTTCTGACCAGTTCTGGAGAACAGGTAGCGGAAATTTTGAGTAGTTCGGAGAACCAGTAAATACCACCTCTGACTGGCCCCACCCCCATCTAGTCTCTGCCTCCTGAGTCCCAGCTAATCGGGAGAAAATGGGGATTTTGCAGTAACCTTCCCCTGGAGTGGGGAGGGAATGGAGATTTTACAGTAACCTTCCCCTGCCACGCCCCCCAAGCCATGCCCCCCAAGCCACGCCCACAGAACCGGTAGTAAAAAAAATTGAATCCCACCATTGGTTTAAACCAGAATCTTGCTTAATGGTATTTATACATTATGTTTTCTACTTCTTCTAACAATTCCTAGCATAATTGATTTTTCCAAGGAGTTTGATCAAATGAACTGAGCTAACAGATACTTCAGAGACGGGTCTGAGGCCATAGTTATATCATGCTTTCTCTGGTAATTTCTCTTTGCCCTAATTGGTCCCATCTCATGTGGTCAGAACCAATGAATGTCTCAATTCCTTTCTGTAGATTTCATGGAATTTTATCTACTAATTATGAAAATTTTCAAATACTATACTTCAGTCAGCTACTACGAGAAACTTCCCATAGATTTCTTGGGTTCTACTTCTACTCCTGTTCTTCTGTTATTTTGATAGAAACTCCCTCAGTTTCTGCCTTTTTTTCAAGCACCTAGTTTCTCCTTATTTGTCACAAAGCTGGAGATTCTGAATGTGGGCTTCTATTTGCTACGATTCCTGACTCTCAATACAACAGCCAATGGATGATCTCATTAAAATGTTATTTCTATCTATGAATTCCTGTATATTTGATTTGATTCCATGTGAACCTTGTGAACTCAATTCCTTTAACTGTGGCGTAATGTAATATATTGAATAAATCACTGGGTTCTCTGGGTTAGAGAGCATGCTAAGCCATAAAACCTGGTTGATAACCTGTAATAGCAGGTTTCACACAACCTATTACTCCAAAAGCCAAATTACAGCTCTATTTGCACAACATGTTTACTTGTAATTTATTGTCTTAACCACATTTTCTGTATTTGCATAATTTACTGAACTAGGTTACCAGAATGGCCATCAAAAATAACAGATAAATACCAGCAACAGGATTAGTTTTCATATTTCTTTGCTGTGATCAGACTTTTGCAGCTTAGATATGCTAGTCCTAACTGAACAATCCATTAGAGACATGGACCAAGTATATCCAACATGCTAGTTAGTGGCATAGTATGTTACGTTAATCCAGGCTCGGTTACATGAAACCCAGTCATTGTGTCATCTGTTTTTATATTTATTTTACTTGCTGAATCTTGCTCATCTATTCTCTCCTGTTTGTGCTACATAACAGGACTATAATTGTAAAACCTAACTGTTCTTCAGATGTTTCTAAGGAGATAATTTCTTCCAAATATCTGTTCTATAGATTTAATATTGACATTTTGCATTATATGGACAAACAGTATATTCATTAAATTTATCTATAATTTTCATATTTCAATGAGCTAGATACTCAAATATCTTATATATTTATATAAGTGTATAACAATATACATTTGGCTATGTTCAACATCTTTAAATGAAAATGAATTAGTCATTTCTAAAGTGGGTCAGAGTGAAAAAAAGCAGCAACTAACAAAGGTGTAATTTCAGTAGCAAATAATTGTTTTCTTTGTATTCACTAAGATGAAAGAGATTTCTGTCCCATATTAAACAATAAGACTGTTATAACAGCAGAAAGGTAATAGGAAAATAAATAAGCTTAGCCCAGAAATAACACTCAACAGTCTATAAAGTGTTCTCCTGTTATAATTATCTTCCATAGAAAGTAGATACTACAATACAAGTGGTTGGAGTTGCAGAAGCTGTCCAAGTTCCACATTTTTATTAGAAAACTTTAATTTTTATTACTCACTTTGAAATAAAAAATAATAAAAACTGGATGCATAGTATAAAGGCTCTTGCATGCATGCCTTTCATACTGCTATCTTACTAAGACAAAAGTCAGTCAAAAGAGAGACAGGATAATAAAACATAGTTTCTACATCTACCATTCGTTGACTTTTTTTTTTTTTTGCATATCGTAAAGTACTAGAAAAAGCCTTACAAAATACATACAGTGAATTTCTAGGCTTTCATTGTTAAAATTAGAATTGAGGAAGATGTCTCCCAAAGAAGCCATGTTGCTGATCTTCAAAGGCTTGTTTGTAGCCTTAGGTTTCTTGTGAATGATTGTAGTTATGTGCTATAATGTATTTTCTATGAATAGATGGAGTCCTGGTATTAAGGGCAAAAAACCTAGAAGAGGCTGAAAAGTAGTTCCTAATTTCATCTGTATGTTATATTCTTTTCTTTCTGAGAAGAATGTGTAGCAGGAATCTTTGAACAGTAAATTATTCTGTCATCACTTTAATACTTTCATATCTTGTTATGGTCGCTGCAGGGCCACCCAAGGTCATGCACAAATGTAGCACACATAGGAGAAGATTCACAGCAGCACAAATACTACCATGTATCATTTCTAATACTACAAGTTTACTAATTGTTAACTGCTTAGGGCTTATTTTAAGTAGAAATAGTACAATAATATTTTAAATTAATTTACTACATAAGCACACTACAATTATATTTATTTTGTGATGAGCAATTAACTCTACTTGTTGAAATTCTGTTAGGATCTTTGTTTTCTTTTATGATTCTGTAAGCCCTTAAATCAGGGTAGAGTTGGGGTGTCTGAATGGAGCTGAGCCTTTATAGACTTAGTTGCCCTTCCTGACACCTATGTAGAATTTACAGTAGATATCTTCTCTTTGAGAAACATTTGTTGCAGCCTAGGACTGAACTCTCAACCTTCCGAATGGGAGATGAGCGTCTTCACCACTAGACCACTATGCTGCTCCTGTTAGGCTCTCTCAATGACTTAATACACATACCCCAAAGAAAGCAGAAAGTGCCAATACAGAATTCAATCTATTTTTTCAATAAGGAAATAATTGGTTCCCTTGATATTTTCCTGTCAATTAAGAAATATATCTGCTAAAGAAACAAAAAGAAGAACATCCATTGAATCTGTCTCAGCAATGGCTCTCTAGCATCTCAACAGGTTACTTTTTTTGAAATGACAAATAGAAGCTGAGAGGTAACATAGGTTCTCATAATATTCCCATAGGAAGTTACTTTTCCAGCTACTGCTGAACTTGCAAAAAAGAGATAAGCAGAGACTTAAAACTAGAACAATTTGAGAAGAAGAAAGTTGGAGGTGGAATGGCTGGTAAACAAAGATGGACCTAAACTAGACTGTTGGAGGTTGGTTGTTTCTTGGACTGCCTGAGGCAAGAGTCTTGAGGTGATTGTGAATGGGAAGTATAGGGTTGCTATAGAAGGTATCTTACCTTCACAGTTTTTGTGAGAGGCTGAAGACAGAGTGAAAAGAGCTCCCTAGGGAATGCCTATCTCCCCCCAAAAGTCCACCAGCTTATCAATTATACCTTTTTTAGATTTTATAGGAAATAGAAATGCTACGGAACACAGATGCAATAATGCATGAAGCCTTACTTTGCCACTAACGAAAACTGGGCAGTTGCTATCTACAGTTTTCAAATGGACTCCAAAATTATGCTATCTTTGCATAGATAGGAGTTTGTGTGTTCTTAAAAGACGTGCAGCATTCTCTTAAATAAGTTTTGAAAATATCTACTCAAAAGACATATTCTGAACATAAATTATCCATGAAACATTGTCTTCATCCCTGAAAGTTTATTTTGTAGTGCTATTTGCTACAAATCCTTTGGAAATGAATGTAAGATGAGTTTGAATAGACCAGAATAAATATTTGTTCTTTAAAAAAAATCTCTGCACAAAGAAACTGAAAATTAATAATTGCCAGAAACTCTTCATTCATTTGCAAAGTATTAAAATACTTAAATTCTGTTAATTTTTCAACCATCAAAAATTACAAAAACATTTTCCTTTCTAGCTATTTATGGTGGAAAATTCTGGTTCTGGTTCTTACTAACTTGTATTTGACTTACACAATACTATCATGAAATGATTAGTGATCACTTGGTTATTTATTTCTTAATTATCTGATCATCACACTATGACTTTAATTCCAGTGAAATAAATTCAATGAGGTAAAACATTTGCAAATTTCAGCAAAATTTCTTTATGTTTGCTTGTTGCTTGCACAACTTGAGTTGTCAGGGCCACATGCCTTTATAACAAATAGGTGGGTAATTTTTAAAAACAAAAATATCTATCTACCAGAACTAGAAAGCTATTTAGCAGAACTCCTTTTACTCATACAATAGATCTAAATGCCCAAGAAACATATCTAAATGTATGAATCAAAGATTGCAAGAGAAATGTGTGCTGTTACTGGAATTCCTCCTTCTATTTAGAAGAAATTTAATATCTTCTCAACATATAATCAATCTACGTTGTTATAATACTTATTGTTCCAGAGGCCTAATCAGACAGAACTGAATTTTATTAAGCAAAATTCATTGGCATGTATGAGAAAATTAACAAGAACAGAAAGAATTTCACATATCCAGGATTCAGGCAATAAGCATATTTGAATTTATGCTGGAAAAATTAGCTATTACATTCATTTACGCCATCAATCTTGCTGCAACAATTTGATTACTAGATGAGTGCACAAAAATACAAAAAAATCTTTTTTCTGACCTAATTCACTATTAGCATAAAGTGCAGTAGTTAAATTGTTGAATAATGTTATTCTTCCCAGATGTTACTACGCAGATTCTCTTGATTTGAAAAACATAATGGTATTAAGTGAGCTGAAGAAACAGACCAGATGGACTCAGCCTGAAGAACTGGCAGGCGATCAAACACCTCTACAGCTCTGGGAAAGATTCAGTTGGAGGAGCTGATTCAGATAATGAGGGCCAGATTCTGGAGAGACCAAACAATCAACTAGGTGACAAGCACTTGGAGTTACCCAAGGTATTTATTTAAAAAATCCTTGTCTGCAGTTTTAATGTTTTTATCTTATTCAGAATCAAAGCTACTAAAATCTGTAAAATATAACAGAAAGGGGAGTTATTTAAAATCTAGCATATTCGGTAACTTTCAATATATTTATTTGGGATACAAAGCAGAGCACAATTTTAAAGTTTTCCAAACTTTAAGCTATTGCAAATAACTTACAGCACTGTTACAGACAATATTTGTAACACTTCTGTCTTTCTCATGTTAGCAGACTGCTGACAATTCAAATTTCAAGCAAAGTTCTAGTTTTCTAGCTAATTATCTCTGTTACACTTAGGAAGTTTACAATGGAGCAATAAAATCTTTAAACCTTGTGTTGCATAACTGGCACAGAACAGATATTTGCACAAAAAAATACCTCCCATGAGATTCTAGTTGAAATTTACTTGTTACAGTAAATGTCATTTTATGTTGAGAAATTATATTCCTGGGTATTTAGGGCGTGTCTTTTTCCTGAATAAGCAATTCCTTTTTTAGCAAAACAGAACAGATTAAACATTAATTAGATAAGTAAGATATAAACTTAGCTGACTCATAAAAATGTTCAATTTTTGTTCACTTTTCGTATTTAACATTTTATTTCATTCCTCTGCTGTGTTTAATTATGCATTTAACAGCATGAATATTTTAACAACCTAGGAAACTGTTATGAAGGTACAAATTTATTATCAAAATTGAATAAAGTCAACAGATTCATTTAATTTATTCAAAATACGGTAACTTAATAGGATCCCTGCAATATCACTTTAAACCTGCAAAATTCTAAATTTAGCTGTATCAACAGACATCACAATTAGGACCGGCAACTTGGTTATTAAGCAAAGTAGCCTACACACGTTAAATGGATAATCATGCTTTGCAAATGTACTCATAAGAAGCATGGTTTTGTCATGGACTCTTGGTATGATCAAGCTGTAAAATCTTAGTCAGCTATTTGGAGCATTGTAACTCAACTGTAGGCTACAGAGTTGTGTACCAGCCCCAAGTAGCCCAAGTTGATCTCCCTTGTAGATCATCCTTCCAGATTGAAGAGTAAGAAAATACCTTTTAAAAGGAGATCTATTCTCCCTCTACAACTTGACTGTGGTCTTAGAATCTCTCAAACTGGATGGAAATCTTATTTTTTTCAGCACAGTGCATTTTAAACGCTTTCCTCATTTTAAGTGCTGAGCTCAAAGTGAGAGAAAAATTTAGGGCATATTCTATTCAAAGTATGGGTTTTTACCTATTAGTCCTGAATATCGCAAGAGGGTTTCCTTTCCCTGGTTTGTTACAATTACCAAATTTATTCTTTTATTATACATCATGCATTATGTATATATCATTTGTTGTAAAATTCCTGAAAATTAAACACTGAAGGATCTTGGAATTAACATTTATATCAGTATTTCCTTATTTTCCCACCGCATATGCTTTCCTCCTCATCTACAAGCTGCCAAATGTGCGAATTATATTCACTTATTTCTTTGGCTGAGAAATAAGGAAAATGTGCATATATAAATTAAACATTCAAACAAATGTACTTCATGTGAACACATATGCTTTTTATCTATCTTTCTTGGAGTCCAGTCACCCTTTGCTCGATAAAAAGGAAAATGACTTGGATTTCAAAGTTTATTAGGAAAGTTTCTGGACTGATGGATTCTGGACTGATCTTCTTTAAACATGGAAAATCTGAAGAATGCAGTAAGTTTAATTCAGCTACTATACTGAATTTGAAAATAAAATAGACCAAATGTAGAAATGCTAATGATTCTACAGTAAATTAAAGCTACTAAGAATTTTTTTAAAAAGAATTCACCAAAGTTCAGTGTGGCATTCTTCTTCCTGGAGACATGTTTTAATTACTTATTCATGGAAAAGAAACAGGAAAAAACATATTTAGCTGCCTCCTTAAGGAATATATAAGTAAAGACATCTTTTAAATCCTTTAGAATTTCATTCAGCCTACCAGCAAAATCTTTTAAATAAAATGCTCATTAAAAATCAACAATTTTCAGATAACATTTACCATTCTTTGGGGTTTTCTTTATATTTTTCTTCTATAAATTTGAAACAGGCCACAAACATTGAAAGCACTGTTTTGGTTCACCAGAGACGAATAATTCAAAGTTACTACACTGGTGAGATTTGACAATCTCCAAATAATTTCACACCTTAGAACTATCTGCTTAACAGCTTACCTTCGGGGGTATAAGAGTTTCTTGCTCGCATTTCGTATCATCCACATCACAAGGTTGTTCCATCATTTTCTTGGTCTAAAATTTAACTCAGGATATAATACTTCATATTATCCTGTGATTTGTACCAGGCCTTTTCGTGAAGTAATAAGGAATCTCAGAACTGCTGGCAATAGCAGTTGCAAAAGTGTAACAGAAAAATGAAAGTAGCAAAGTTCACAGATAACATTTGTGTTTAATACAGATAGGTTGGGCTGCCATGAATGACTGAGAGATACCTGTTAAATACATGTCAGTCACTGACAGGCAGTATGCAATTATGTAACATACAGGTGTGGCAAATACAAGCCCAGCTATTAATCATGTATAAAGGACCAGCCTAAGACAGGATGGTCATCAGATAAAGAATTTCTGCAGCTAAAGTTAGTATATACACTAACTTGCAAAATAAATAAAATCACTAAAAGAAATTGTTCAGAATTTTTGTATGGCTATTAATCTAAATGGTTGTCTTGGAGTCCTAGTGGACAACCATTTAAATATGAGCCAGCAGTGTGCAGCAGCTGCCAAAAAAGCCAACACAGTTCTAGGCTGCATAAATAGAGGGATAGAATCAAGATCACGTGAAGTGTTAATACCATTTTATAATGCCTTGGTAAGGCCACACTGGAATACTGCATTCAGTTCTGGTCGTCACGATGTAAAAAAGATTTGGAGACTCTAGAAAGAGTGCAGAGAAGAGCAACAAAGATGATTAGGGGACTGGAGACTAAAACATACGAAGAACGGTTGCAGGAACTGGGTATGTTTAGCTTAAGAGAAAGAAGGACTAGGGGAGACATGATAGCAGTGTTCCAATATCTCAGGGGTTGCCACAAAGAAGAGGGAGTCAAACTATTCTCCAAGGCACCTGAGGGTAGAACAAGAAGCAATGGGTGGAAACTAAGCAACTTAGAACTGAGGAGAAATTTCCTGACAGTGAGGGCAATTAATCAGTGGAACAGCTTGCCTCCAGAAGTTGTGAATGCCCCAACACTGGAAGTCTTTAAGAAGATGTTGGATAGCCATTTGTCTGAAACGGTATAGGGTTTCCTGCCTAGGCAGGGGGTTGGACTAGAAGACCTCCAAGGTCCCTTCCAACTCTACTATTGCATTATTGTATTACAATGAACAAAAACAGACCTATGTCTGCATTTCTCAGCCGGTATGTCAGTGTCAGTGGTGGGTTTCTACCGGTTGAGAACCGGCTCGGGAGAATCGGTTGGTGAAATTTACCGATCCGGTGAGAGGAGGTTTGACCACTGGACCTGGAAGTAACTTCCGGAACGCCTGCCACGGCCCTGCTGCTCGCTCACCCTGGCCGTCCTGTCGCAGTTCGCTTGTTCCCCCACCCGTCCGCATTAAACTAGCCCATCCTGCCGCTCACTGATTGGCTGGAGTCCAGCCAATCAGTGAGCGGGCTGGAGGCGACTCATTTAAAAGCATGGCGCCAGAATCTTTCTCATTCCCGAGCAGCTGTTGCATTGCGCTTGCTGATAGGTCCTCTCTTCGCTTCGATTTGCCTTCTAGCAGCTTGCTGCTTCCCTCAGGTAAGCAACTAAGCGCAAGGGGTGGTGGTGGTGGGAGGCTAGCTTATGCCAGCTAGCGGCTTTTGTGAGGGATTTTCAAAGCCTTTATAACCACAATGGGTTCTTTTTTGGGCTTGCTTGGATACACTCCTCATCTTTCTCCAACAGCATTAGTATCTTTTCACACAGTTTGTTTCTTGGAACTTCTTAGAAAACCAAGATGAATCCCAAAGTTAACATGGGGAGAAAAGTTACATAGGGATAATGTAATCCAAGTTTAAAGCCACACACCCATTCCAAGCCATCATTAGGACCTCAACCAAATAGCCCAACAGACATCAGAGAAAACTGCAAGCACTACTACTGGGTCCATCAGTTACCTGATGTTGACAGATCTTCTTTTCCTGTAAATATGCTGTATCTGATTTGGAACTATATTTTGGATTTTTTTTTCTTGGATAAATATTTAATCTGTTTTCAGCTTCAGGTCTTCACTTGGAGATTAATGAAATCTGACTGATGGTGCCTAGAATATTCTACACAATGGTAGTTCCTGTTTTACTGTGTTTACCCAATCCACTTTTGCTACAGTTCCAAGTTTCTCCATTTCTCCATTGTTGCATACCAATCACTTACTAGTCTCATTAGCAAAATATTTTTAATTGCGGGGTATCACTCATTCAAATAGATACAGTCCTGTTGTTTATTATGCTATATCTATACACCTATTTTGAAATGGCTTTATCATTGCCTCTACATTATTTCATGTGAATGCATGGTCTTAGTATTTTGTGCAATCATCCGAGTTAAAATGCCATTCCAGTCATTCTAGTTCATCAGCTTCTAAGACACTCCGTTTAGAATGTTTCAGTTCTGCTTTGACGATTTCACATTTTCTTTGGTTCAAGCTTACATTCTGCGTGACTTGATTTGTAGAATAGTGATTATTCTTAGTGCCATGTTCAAAGCCCAGTTATGGACAGCTCACTTCTGTCTCTAGCATTTTTTCTTTGGTTATGCCATGCTATCCTGTTCATTAGCCTTACAGGCACCTGGAATGACATAAAAGTAAATTGACAGTTCCTGCTCTCTTACAGATATGACACATAGACAAAAGAGGCTGATGAAAATGAGGGGTAAATGAAGCCTGTTTTTAAAATTACAATTTGTATAGTCACCAGGTAGAGAAACAGAATGCATGGCCTTTTAAAATAATAATTATACTCCCATCACTCGCTGATAGGAATCAATTGAAGGAAAGTCAGAAGTCAAGGTGAAATACCAGAGAACACTGGTTCATTGATGCCCTATGTGTGTATATAGTAATATGTATATGGTTAGTGTTTTCATGAAATGCTAGAATATAAATTCATAAAATAATATGAAAAATATTAAGTGCAACAGAAACTTACGGTACATATAAAGGTATAATGATTAGGTTGGATTATTGGAACCTACTTGCAACAAGAGCCCCAAATCTATCTGTTTAACCCACCACCTGTTAACTCACCGCATGTAAAATCTGTGAGAAGCACTCTTGATAATATTTTCATCCTAAACCTGACAGATTAGAATGCGGCTGTTTGTAACAGTGATAATGCCGAAGATCTTTGTAACAGTGGCTCTGCCCAGGAAGTTACAGTGGTATCTTCAAGTTCTCTTAATCTTGTAAATCCTGAATGCCCGTGCTTATGATTTGTACCTATGATTTGTGCAGCATCGATTTCATAATCAAATATGTCAATTTTGCAAGTATTTCCAATTTTAGTTGGTACTGTATCAGAAGAGGCAAGAGGAATCACCCACATGCAGATAAGGCATGTTAAAGACATTTAAACTGCAAAATATTTTCTCCTACACCCCAATGATCTACCTAGTTAGATAATGAAATGTATACAAGCAAATAACAAAGCTCAGAGAACATCAAGGACTCCATAGTTCAATTTTGAGTACATATATTCTCCTCTATTATTTACAGTACACCCCACTTTGAAGCTCATTTACATTGAATTGATTACTTTAGGTGCTAGGGGCTTTGTTTTAGACTGATACAAAAAACCTGTTTTGCTGTGGTTTACAGTGCTGCTTTAGAATATATTTGTGATTTTTCTCTATGTTTAATTTTTTTTTAAAAATAGCTATAGTTTGTAAAGGTTTCAATGCATATTTAAAATGTAATAAATGTTTTAAATAAGCTACAGTATTTAAAATACAAAGATGCATATAAAACTAGTAGTAGATCTCGCATGTACAGCTGAATGGAAGATTACATGACACGTTATGAAAGTCGAATTTACAGTACAATAAATATTATAACATATAATTAACAAATATGAAAATGAAAGCACTAGTTGTACTTTAATCTGAATAATAGTTGACATGTTTATAATTTGTGGAACAGCATCATTTTATTAAAGATTACTTCTTTGAAACCAACAACAATTATATTTGTGTGATAATTGAGATCAAGATGATTTAACTCACATGACATATCACCATGTATTTGAACTTGACACGTACATCATGTTGCTGTACAGTCTACAAATCTGCTTGGAGTTCTAAGCTCTATCCCACTCAGTGTTTCACTTGCCTGTTGGAACAACTATTATATCACCACCATTGTACTCTTATTTGCCTTGATTTTGGATTTAATAATTGCTTACAACAGAGCTAATAATTATAACAAGAGAAAAAGGAAAATATTGTTACATCAATTTATGCACTTCAAACTTTAGATATGCTCAATAGCTGTGTAATGATTAATAGTCTGGAAATACTTTCATTTCACCACATCACACTTTCCACTCTGAATCAAAGACTGTGTGATTTATGTTAAATACAATGCTAAAATGTACGAGGTGGTTAGAGAAAAGCACAAAAAAATATATACTGTAGCTCCTTACGCAAATATCTTTAAAGTGTTATATCCTGTGTAGATCACATTTTCTGCAATAATTTATCAGTTAAAATGTAATTGTATATAGATGTGGATATGTATATATGTGTTTCCTCTTTTTTGTCTCTCCTTCAGGTATAGCCTTTTATTATGTAGGAAAAAACAGTTTAATTCAGAAAGGAGAAGGAAGACAAGGAGATGCATATTGTCTCCCAATTACTTCTGATTGACTTGGAGAATAGGAAACAAAATTTGAAATCACGACACACACGATTTGAGATATGCTAGTGATAATATTTTGTTCACCACATACGAGGGAAGTAACATTTGAAAGTGAAAAATCTGGATCAATATTAAGTTTTAGGATGACAAAATAATAGCAAGCAGTGAGTTTACAACTGATAGGAAAGAAGTGAAAGTGGCAGTGAATATTATTTTCTTGCTCTCAAAATTAAAAATGGACCATGGAAGACAAAGAGAGACAAGATAAACAATTATAAAGGTACTTCGGTTACCACAAAGATTAAAATAAGAAAAGCAGTGATCTTTCCAGTGGTAACATTCATCAGCAAAAGAGCCAAAGTTTGGATCTTCAATAGGGGAGCATCCCAGTGGAGGCGGTTGACAGATTAACAACAGATCCAACCTCCCTCCCCGATCCTGCTCCTGCCCTCCCAATCTTTTAATTAGGCTAGGCCACAGTGTTTGGCTTTTTGTATTAACCTATGTTTTAAATGTATATAGCAGTGATGGCTAACCTTTTTGTTGTCGTGTGCCAAAAGTGTGTGCACAACAGCATAATGCAATGTGCGTGTGACACCCACTGCTCTCCCCTGCGCATGTGACCCCCACTGTGCTCCCCCACTCCCATGTATGTGCACGTGACACACACACTGGGGCCCATTTTGGGCCTAGCAGGCCTCCCTGCAGCCTCCTGGGACCACAAATGGGGTGCAGGGGGATCGCTGCACCCCCATGCTTCCCCCACCCCGTGCATGCACACGTGATCCCCCTGCCCCCCATGCATGCACGTGCATCTTCCACATGCACCCTGTCCCTCGCACATGCACGACAGAGATCCCAAAATCAGCTGGTTGGCGGGAGGTGCATGCCCATACGCAGAGCTGAGCTGGGGCAACGGCTCCATGTACCACCTGTGGTACGTGTGCTATAGATTCACCAACATGGGTATATAGTGTTTATCTTTTATGATTGTAAGAGAGAGAGAGGCAGAGAGAGAGGGGGGGGAGAATGAATCACATTGGAATTATAGATTTGGAGACAAGTAGCTCCAATCAACTGTGCAAGAATCAATCAATTCATTTTGGACTAAATAAACATTGTTTTCATAAGTTAATGGTCATAAACCAAAAACGGACATACTTTGGCATGTGATGGTGGCCCTATATTTTTTTTCTGTGCTTTGCAAGGCTGAAGGAAATAGAAAAAGGGAGGAACAATGAATAAGATGAAGAGATGGAATCCAAGAAGTTGCTGAAATGTCCTTGGAGCGACAAGTTATTTCCAAGGGCAAGTTAAAAAGGCAGCATTTGTCCATATATATCACCCAGGAATTGAGCTGGACTCAATGGCATCTAAAGCCCAGAAATAAGATTATTCCCTACTTTTCCAGCAAGAGAAAAATAGAGGATAGTAGAAGAAAGTAGCGTGGCTGGCTCAATAGCTTAACTAAGATAAAATATATAAATATATAAGCAATTCTTGAGATTGCTCTTTGAGATTACTCAGAAACTTTAGTTGGTGCAAAATCAAACAATCTTAAATTAGGGATATGAGCTGCACTAGTAGTATACATAAAACCAATATTGGGAACACTATATTAAGAGAAGTTTTTATTATTATTTACAAAGCTTTACCTAGCAACTTGATGTTACCTAAGGACCTGCCTATCCAGATAAAATCTATTTGCCTCTCTCATTTATGTGATGCTATTTTTGAGTTATTATTATGGGTTTTTATTATCTGAAGTTAGCCCATGATTTGGCACAGAGCAGAATACAAATATTATGGAAATTCTGAAAATAAATAGTACAAACCACCAATTACTCAATGAAGTTCTCTAGTTCCTTAGAAGATCTTCATGGACCAATGCCAAAGGTGATTGACTGAATAAATGACCTGGAGATCCATTTATGAGGCCACTGCCATACCGCGGTAGAGGTTTTGTATAAAGTTACATGGATTGTATGTATATAGTATGTTTAAATTCTCTTTCTGATGTTATAATTATATGCTAAATAAAAATGAACAACTCCATGAAATAGTGGGCTTCCTTCACTGGATGGGCTCAAGAGCTTGGATCACCACCTGTCAAGGATGTTTTAAAATGGCTTCCTGAACCGAGCAGGAGTCTCAGCAAATGGCAGCATTTGTCTGAAAGTAAGGTTTCAACTAAAGTTGAGCCGGTTTGGTACTTGGATGCAAGACTCTTGGGTGTACAGCAGTGGTGCAATTCAGCCGGTGCTATCCAATTCGAGCAAATCAGTAGTGGTGGCGGTGGGAGGCTCCACCCACTGGGCTGGACGTCATCACATCCTGTTTTTGATGCTCTGTGCATGCACTCTCACATTTGCAAACCAGAAGTGAATGTAAATTGATTTCACCCCTGATGTACAGGCTTGTCTTGGAAGATGAAAAGCATTTCAAAAGAAAGAAACCATTTCCATATTCTTGCTAAGAAAACTGCACAAATATATCCTAAGGGTTATCCTAGCTGAGTTCCTCTTGAAGGAAACTTTACCGTTACTGAGGAGATAAATAAACTTAATGGCTTCTTAGGCTTTTTACTTCATTGCACTTGCCATCTTTATTTTCTGTTTTATTGATTCTATTGTAATGTCTTTGATTGTTATGAGCTGCCCAGAGTTATTCAGAGTCTGGCAGCATACAAGTTTAATAAACTTATTATTATGTGGTTAATCTTTGGTGAGATTCACAGCCTTTGGGGCTGGTTGGTAGCTCAAAAGCTCGAGTCCTAACCAAGGACCTAGGAACTGTTAAAGTAACGTCGGAGGATATAAGTTGTTCCAAGTAGGGTGGTTTTTTTGTACAGTCAGAATGGTCAAGTCAGGTAAATTTAGAATTTTCAAATAGCGAGGTAGCCCTTTAGGTATTGCTTCAAGGGCTCCAATTACAATTGGGACAACACATGATTTCTTTTTCCACAGTTGCTCAACTTCAATTTGCAAGTCCTGGTATTTTGTGATTTTTTTCTTGCTGTTTATCTTCAATTCGTGCATCACCAGGTATTGCAATGTCAATGAACCATACTTTTTTCTTTTCAATTATTCTTATGTCAGGTGTGTAGTAGCCCAAGTGTCTGTCAGTCTGGTTTCTGAAGTCCCACAAGATCTTGACTTTCTCATTCTCTAAAACCTTCTCCACCTGATGGTCCCAGTGGTTTTTTGCTGTACTCAAATCCAAACTTTTGGCACAATTTCAAGTGAATAATCTTAGTCATGGCATTGTATAGATAGTCGGTTTGTGAAATTTTGCTGCGCCCGCTGATCAAGTGATCGACTGTCTCATCTTTCTCATTACAGAGGCGACATTTGCTGTTGGTGGTAACATGTTGAATTTTTGTCTTCATGCAGTTTGTGGCTAAGGCTTGTTCTTGAGCTGCCAAAATAAAGCCTTCTGTTTCTTTTTTCAGTACTCCTGATCTTAACCAGTTCCAAGTTAGTTTTTGGTCAGCTTTGCCTTCAATACTTTTCAAGTATTGGTCATGCATAGCTTTGCTTTTCCAATTTTCAGCTTGCTTCTCAATTACTTCTTTCTTATATTCAGCTTTTAACTTAGTTGTCTTCAAAAGACCTCCTTTATTTACTTCCTTAATCATTGGCACTTCACTTTTCTGGATGTAATCATTCAAGCTGTGTCTTTCTTCTTCCACAGTCTGCTTTACTTGTAGGAGTCCTCGACCACCCTGTGCTCTTGGTAGATACAATCGGTCAACATCACATTTAGGGTGCAAAGCATGATTCATTGTCATAAGCTTCCTTGTTTTTCTGTCCAAATTGTCCAACTCCATCTGGGTCCAGTCAATTATTCCTGCAGAGTATCGAATTACAGGTATAGTCCAGGTATTTATGGCTTTTATGATGTTTCCTCCACTCAGTTTGGACTTTAATATCTTGTGAATTCGTCAAATGTACTTGGCTGAGATTAATTCCTTGACTTTATTATGCATTACGTCAGAGGCCTCTAAAATCCCCAAGTACTTGTAGCCTTCTTCTGGTTTTACTGCCTTTATCATTTCTTCATTCTCAAATTGTATTCCATCATCTTCTAGGATTTTGCCTGCCTTGGTTGCCATTGTTGCACATTTGTTAATTCCAAACTGCATACCAATGTCTTAGCTAAATTCGTGTGTGCTTTCAATTAAATTCAGTTCAGCTTTTGTTTTACCAAACAGCTTCAAATCATCCATGTACGCCAAGTGTGAAATTTTCAGTCCTTTCTTTGCAAGTTCGTATACACAGTTCACCTTCTTCAAAATGGTTGTCAGTGGTAGCATTTAGAGTATAAAAAGTAGGGGTGAAAGGGAATCACCCTGGAAAATGCCTCGTTTAATTTCAACTTCACCCAGTTCTTCTCCATTAGCCATAAGCTTCATTTTCCAAGGTTCATTGAAGTTTCCATGAATTTTTGTATGTTGTTGCTGATGCCAAAGATTTTCAGGCATTTCTCAATCCAGCTGTGGGGAACTGAATCAAACACTTTCTTATAGTCTATCCAAGCCATGAACAGGTTGGTTCGTCTTTTCTTTGAATTCTTTAGGATGAGCTTGTCAATCAGCAGTTGGTCCTTTGTTCCTCTTGATTTTTTGCAGCATCCTTTCTGTTCTACAGGAAGCAAGTCATTTCTTTCCAAGTATCTGTAAATTTGGTTTGCAATGATACCAGTAAGGAGCTTGTATGTTGTTGGCAAACAGGTGATTGGCCTATAGTTTCTAGGGTCCTTTCCTTTTCCTTTTTCTTTTTGGATCAAAAATGTCCTTCCAGTTGTCATTATTCATCATTTTCAGGTGTTTTAAAGATCTGGTTCATTTGGGCTGCCAATCTTTAATGCATACTTGTAAGTGCCTTTAGCCAGAAACCATGTAGCTCATCTGGTCTGGGTGCACTCCAATTCCTTTGCACCATTTCTTTTGTTATTTTCACATCTTCCATTTTATGCACTTTAATAGAATCCTCAACCTGCTTGATCCATTTTGCATTTCTGTTGTGCTTCTTGTTGTTTTCCACAAATTCTTCCAGAATTTCAGAGCTTTCTCTTTATCAGGCTTTTCATTTGTTGTTACTTCATCTCCACTTTCTAAGCTGTTATAAAACTGGTGCTGATTTGCTCTGAACTGTGAGTTTTCCTTGAACTGAGTTACTTGATTTTCATACCATTTAATCTTTTCAGCAATGACAACAACCCTCTGCTTCAGCTCTTCAATTACTACCGCAATCTCCTTATTCTCCAAATCGTATCTTGCTTCCAGGCTGCTTTTGACCTGCTTGTTCTTTAGCTGACCTTGCCTTAGGTCCTTCAAGTTGCTCAAGTCTCCATGAAATTTTTTGATCTTCAATTCCAACCAAATTTTCCACTTAGGCTTCCCCTTCTTTGCTTATTATTATTATTATTATTATTATTATTATTATTATTATTATTATTATTATTATTATTATTATTATTATTATTATTATTATTATTATTATTATTATTATTATTATTATTATTATTATTATTATGAAGAAAATGACATTCTTACAAACAACCCTAAATATATTTAATAAGAATGAAATCCCACAGAATTTGAAATCCCACAGTTAGGGTTTATGATTGTAGCCTTGATCATTATTTAACTAATGATATTTCAATAAATCCAAATTATAGTATCTTAAATTATACCAAATATCTTATATTTGTATCATGTTATTGAAATATTTTGCTTCTTCTGCATGCATAAGAAGCTAAAAGTTACAATTAAAAATCTTAATATCATATTGGACATGAATAATTAATAACTGCCAGCTTATTAATATTTTAACTCTAATTCTCTTTCTTACAAAGAGCTAAATCATGTCTGGTTTATTTCACACTATTTAGCTATTCCGATTCGAAATTAATTCCATTGAATCCTATGCTGATCCTTGCATAAATAATTCTTATACTTAAATTTTATTTTAGACTTTCTTTTCAAGGATTCAAAAGAGAATACCAAGTTCTTTTTACTCACTCTGTGACCCAATTTTCTTAGTAAGCTTAGTTGGTAAGACTGGACTGAGATATAGCAACCGGTCCACAGTTATCTCTTTTACCATGATAAATCTTTGTTCTTAGGTCATGCAATAACAAACCGCAATGAATATGAACAGAATTGCAGAAAATACTTATGTGTCATTTTCAAGATAAGGGATACAGTAAAAAATCTTAAATGAACATTAAGCCTATTCCACATAGTTTTATCATATGATAGCTCAGGCTGATTCTATGATTTAATTTATGGAATCTTATGTATGCTCCAGTTAATATTGTCATCTATCATCTTTTCAAATATTTATATTTCTGGTTTAAGAAGAGTGCTCTGATCGCCCTTAGTCATCTCAATGCTAATTATTATCCTTGTTGCCTTTCTGAATCTATGCCATTTTGAATTCTTTTGAAAGACAACTGTCAGAACTGAAAATTCTGTTTCAGGTAAATTATAATCAACAATGTGGATCAATTACTTCCCATGGTTCAGAAATTATAATTCTCTTGATGCAGCCTCACACTGCATTTGTTTTGTGTGTGTGCGTGCGCATTTACACACACACAACTATATAACACTAGTAGTCATATTCAGTTTGCAATCAACTACACTCCAGGTTCTTTTTCACAAATACAATATTCAATCTTGATGTCTTATATTTTATTCCAATGCATTGAATTTGTCCCTTGACAAATAAACTTTGTGTGTTTATACTGATATTTTGGGCCATTTTTCTACCTATCAAAATTGTTTGTGTTATTTCTGCCTTTTGAGATTTTTAGTACCTCACTCACTTTGAATAATGTATGAAGACTTCATCAGGATTTCTTCACTTTTCATTCAAGTTATGGATAAAAATATTGAAGAATACTTTTACCATCCCATTTAATATTTCTTCTCAAACTGAAGCAAAAGCTTTGATAAGCACTCCCTAAGCAGCCTTTTCAAACCAACTTTGTATTATTCCAGGTTTCATATCAGATATAATGATTAGAGTCTCAGAAAGTTGATTTAATTAGCTTTTAGTGTGAACACAAGGTCAAAGAACTTGATTTACATAGAGATTTGGAATTAAAGGCTGCATCATTGCAGCATTATTCAAATTGCTTATTTTTACTGACAATAATATGAGAACTTGTGCATAACCTCCTTGCCAAGAGAAATAAAAAGGTTTCAACTTGAGATCCAAGTATGTTGTGCATAGCTCTCTCATAAAGAACTTGCCTATTATCAGTGACGTGCGGTGAGGATTATGGCTGGTGAGGCTGGTGACATCATCAGAGCGAGCGGCGGTCCCCTTCATGTTGACTCAGGAAGGCGGGGAATGGGACCACGTGTGCAGGAGGCTGAAGCGGCCTCAGTCTCCTGCACACGTGGTCCCATTTCCCCCCTTCCTGACTCCTGAGTCAACATGAAGGGGACCACGGAGCGTGCTCCATGGGACCGCGGCTCACGCTCCGCAGTCCCCTTCATGTTGACTCAGGAAGGCGGGGAATGGGACCATGTGTGCAGGAGGGAGGCTGAGGCCATTCCCGGCCCACATGTGCAGAAGGCTCCTCAGCGCCTTTTCCCTGTTCCCTTTTTTTTATTTTCATGATGAGAGCGGTGAGGCTCTGCCCCCCCTGCCTCCCCTGACCACACGTCCCTGCCTATTATCTCTGAGCAACGTAACACCTGCTTAATAATTTCTGTGCAGAAGTACTCAAATATCCATTCCAATAATTAATGTATCTGTGGGTGCACATGCACACGCACGCACGCATTCACAACTCACACAAACACTCGTTATAGAATGGCAGCAACCAATGAAGTCTTGAAGCTAAAGGTGTATTTCCCTATTCTAAAACAAAACATTGATCTGAAGAATTACTAGGCAGTAATTGAATTCAAATGGAGAAAAAATTGCTTTGGACTATGTTCAAGTATGGGGCTCACCTAATACCCATAAGCAAGTCCTTAAAGCATTTATATTTTCATTGGATAACTGTGATGGTTAGAATATAGTACAGATATTCAAGTTATGACCACAATTGAGCCCAACATTTATGTTGCTAAGTGAAACATTTGTTAAATGAGTTTACCCTGCTGTATGACTTTTCTTGCCACAATTCTTATGTAAATCATTGCATTTGTTAAATTAGTAACATGGTTATTAAGTTAATCTCGATTCCTCATTGACTTTGTTTGTCAGAAGGTCGCAAAAACTGATCACATGACCCCAAGGCACTCCAACTGTCATAAATATAAACCCCTTGCCAAGCATCTGAATGTTCAGATCATGTGACCATGGGGATGGTGCAAAGGTCATAAGTGTGAAAAACGGTCATAAGTCACTTTTTCCAGTACCGTGGTAAATTTGAATAGGCACGAAGTGAACTGTTGTAAGTCAAGGACTACCTGTATTGCAAGCTAATTCTGCTAGCAGTTTGGCAGTTCGAGTCTCACCGGCTCAAGGTTGACTCAGCCTTCCATCCTTCCGAGGTGGGTAAAATGAGGACCCAGATTGTTGGGGGCAATAGGCTGACTCTGTAAACTGCTTAGAGAGGGTTGTAAAGCACTGTGAAGCAGTATATAAGTTTAAGTGCTATTGCTACTTATTTTTTCAGAATTATTTAAGCTGTCCCATGGTGAGAACTGGTCAAATGCTACACGCACAACTCTGATTATTCAGAGTTCCCTCAGGAACTACAGAGCCAGGGCCTGCGGCTGATGCTTTGCAATGCAAGGTCCGTGACCAACAAGGCCCCCCTCATCAGTGAGTTGATCTCTGAGGGGGAGCTGGACCTTGCAGGGATAACGGAGACCTGGTTGGGCCACGAGGGTGGTTTACCCCTCGTGGAAATGTGCCCACCGGGTTTCCGTGCATTCCATCAGCCTCGGGCCCTGGGTAAGGGTGGTGGGGTGGCGGTAGTTATACAGGATAGTCTAGAGCCGAGGGAGTTCACTGTCCCTCAGATACCCGGGTGTGAGTCCCTAGGTGTGAAATGGGGCCCAGGGAGGCAGTGGGGTCTGCTGATTGTATACTTGGCTCCTCGCTATACATCAGCGGCCCTGCCCGAGCTCCTCGAGCTGATCTCAGAGACGGCGGTTGAGATCCCCAAGCTTTTGGTTATGGGGGACTTCAACCTGCCGTCGACGGGAGCAGCATCTGAGGTGGCTCAGGAGTTCATGGCTTCCATGACAGCCATGGGCCTGACCCAATTAATTCAGGGCCCCACACACGAAGGTGGCCACACACTGGACCTTGTTTTTGTATCTGAGCAGTGGACGAGTGATCTGGGAATAGGGGATTTAGTTGTTACTCCCCTGTCATGGTCAGATCACTCATGTCTCCAGCTCGACTTCCCTGGCGCTACCCTCCACCGCGAGGAGGCGGAGCCAGACTGTCCAAGTTGGTACCACCCCAAGCACCTGATGGAACCGGATAGGTTCCAGACGGAGCTTGGGCCACTACCTGTAGCCCTGACCCGCGCTCGGTCGGAGGACCTAGTGGCCGCCTGGAATAGGGCAACGGCTGGGGCCTTGGACCAGGTTGCGCCTTTGCGACCTCTCCTACAGCAGCGATCCACCCGAGCTCCTTGGTACACCGAGGAGTTGAGGGTGATGAAGCGCCATAGGAGACGTCTAGAGAGCAGGTGGAGGTCCTCACGCTCCGAGTCTGATCGAACACAGGTAAGAGCCTATTTACGGACCTACCTTGTGGCATTGAGAGCGGCCAAACGTAGACATTGTGCCGCTCTTATTGCGTCCGCGGATAACCGCCCTGCCGCCCTGTTTAGGGTGACCCGCTCCCTCTTGTCGCAGGGGACGCGGGGGGCACCCTTGCAGGGAAGAGCAGAGGAGTTTGGGGAATATCTGCAGGACAAAGTCGCTCAGATCCGGAGCGGATGGGCCCCCTCCAGTGGACCGGACGAGCCGTCAACAGTGAGTCTTGTGAGACCATTCTGGGAGGAGTTTGACTCTGTTGCCCCCGAGGATTTGGACGGGTTGCGTGGACGGCTGCGACCCACCACATGTTCAATGGACCCGTGTCCCTCCTGGCTGGTACTGGCATCCTGGGAGGTGACACGAGGCTGGCTTCTGGGCCTGGTGAACGCCTCATTGGGTGAGGGATCCTTACCAACTGTCTTGAAAGAGGCGGTGGTGAGGCCCTTACTCAAGAGGCCTTCACTTGACCCAACGGAGCTAGCTAATTATCGTCCAGTCTCCAACCTTCCCTTTTTAGCGAAGGTTGTTGAGAATGTGGTGGCACAGCAATTTCCGCGACACCTTGACGAATCCGAATATCTAGACCCACGCCAGTCCGGCTTCCGACCCGGGCACAGCACAGAGACAGCCTTGGTCGCGTTGGTTGATGATCTCTGGAGGGCCAGAGATAGAGGTTGTTCCTCTATCCTGGTCCTATTAGACCTCTCAGCGGCTTTTGATACCATCGACCATGGTATCCTATTGCGCCGGCTGGAGGGGATGGGAATCGGAGGCACCGTTTTGCGGTGGTTCGGCTCCCACCTCTCCGACCGGACGCAATGTGTGTTGACAGGGGGGCAGAGGTTGACCCTGAGGCCACTCACTTGTGGGGTGCCGCAGGGGTCGGTCCTCTCGCCCCTCCTGTTCAACACATATGTGAAGCCACTGGGGGAGATCATCCATGGTTTTGGGGTTGAATATCATCTGTACGCTGATGATACTCAGCTGTACATTTCAACCCCAAACCACCCCAACGAGGCTGTCGAAGTGATGTCCCGATGTTTGGAAGCCGTCGGGGTCTGGATGGGGGACAACAGACTCAAACTCAACCCCTCCAAGACTGAGTGGCTGTGGCTACCGGCACCTCGGTTCAGTCAGCTGACCCCATCGCTGGCCATAGGGGGCGAACAATTGCCCCCTGTGGAACAGGCGCGCAATTTGGGCGTCCTCCTAGATGCCCGGCTGTCAATGGATGACCATGTGGCAGCCGTGGCAAGGGGGGCGTTCCACCAGGTTCGCCTGGTGTGCCAATTGCGCCCCTTCCTGGACCGGGATGCCCTACGCACGGTCACTCATGCACTGGTGACGTCTCGCCTGGACTACTGCAATGCTCTCTACATGGGGCTTCCCTTGGGACGCGCCCGAAGACTGCAGCTAGTCCAGAACGCAGCCGCGCGGGCTGTCATGGGGAGTACTAGGTACTCCCACGTAACACCACTCCTGCGCGAGCTGCACTGGCTGCCTGTGGTTTTTCGGGTGCGTTTCAAGGTTTTGATCACCATCTTTAAAGTGCTCCATGGCACAGGACCTAGCTACCTGCGGGATCACATCTCTCCACACACATCCCTGCGGCCAATTCGCTCTCACAGGGAGGGACTTCTCCTAGTGCCGTCCACTAGGCAATGTCAACGGGCGGCGCCAAGGAGTAGGGCCTTCTCTGTGATGGGCCCAACCCTCTGGAATGACCTCCCCCCCGACATTAGAACCACCACCGACTTCCGCTCCTTCCGACAAAAATTGAAGACACACTTGTTCCGATTGGCTGGCCTGGCATAATCATAACTGCTACCTCCTGGCAAACATATTTCTCAACTGGTTTTTTAGGGGAATTGTTTTTTAAATTTAATTTTATGGGATATTTGTTGGGGTTTTAAATTATTTACTCAGCTGTACAGTTCTTTAAACCTTTTATCCTCCTTCGTATCTATTTATCTATTTAATAATTTTAATTGTCTAATTTTATAGCTATTTAAATGATGTATTTCTGATATGGACTGTACACCGCCCCGAGTCCCTTTCGGGAGAGGGGGCGGTCTATAAGCGCTTAGTAAATAAAATAAATAAAAGCATCTGCTGTTTAAGGCCTCATCCTTCCTCATATATAATACTCAGTGAAAAATTATTTTCATCAACAGCTAACGTATTCTGTAGTATGTAGTATGGGAGCTTATAGTTGTGTACTACAATGCTGTTCCATATAAAGTTTATTAAGTGTATGACACTTACTATGCACAGACTCTCGATTAATAATATACATTTGGCAACTCATAATACAATAACATATATGGGAATCCTTAATGTAAAATTAAACATTTAGAATTATAAATATAATAATATTTATTACTACACCATTCCATCTTCTGAAGACATTATGAAACAAATTTGTTTTTAAAAATTTAGACAAAGATGGGCGGGAATCGCATTTCCAGTGCAAGGCTGTTCTATAATGCAAGGCCTCTACATGGAAACATTTCCTTCATCCATCCTCATTTCACAAAAGTGGGGAATTGAAAGCATTTTCTTTCAGAATAAACTAATTGTTACAGTTGAATCTGGCTGAACAAGACAGTCCTGCAGTTACTTCATTGCCAAGGTTTGAAAGGCTTTGTAAATTAAAACCAAGAGTTTGAGTTAAACATGAAACCCAACAGAGAGCCAATGTACTGACAAAGCACCAACATAAAACGCTATTATTAACATATGCCACTCAACATTTGAACTGTTATACATATTATTGGTGGCAAAAAGAAATATATAATGCAATGGCTAAGTATTTTGTTTGAGTTTAGTAAAGCAGGACAGAACATGTTAGGTGGGTAAGGATAAGTTTACTGATCTTTAGATGCCATATTACACCCACAAAACTGAAGATAAATTAGTGAAGTCCATCTATGCCATAAATATGTAAATCTTGCATAGCTACTGATTTCTTTGAGTAATCCCTGAGTATTATTAACCAACCTCTGCACATGATAAGATTAAGAATGATTCACCAGCTGGTATGCTTTTCTCATCTAGCCTTTCACCATATGTAGTAGGCAGGTGGTGTCTGATCTTACAGTGAGACATTCAAAAATGTTTTTACTGTGAACAAAAATTGTTTTCTCACTTTCTCATTTAATTCAGTTATCTCTAGAAAACTTTATATATAATGCCGTCAGTTTATAGCTTTGCAGTGTTATATTTGAAGCTCTGGCTGACTACAAAAGCTGGCTAACAGCCAAGTAAAAATTGAAGAAGTACCAATAAAATAGTAATCAGTAATTGTCCTAGGTATCAAATTGGAACTAAGATATTTTCAGTCATAGGTTTTTCATTCAAGTCCATTTAGAATTTTATAAGTCAATGATTGAAGCTGGAACAATAAAAGGAATCATAATCAACATATATTATACAACAATACTATAGAACAATATACTATTTAAATTACACAGTTTGCATTGAAGCACTAAACAACCAGATATTGTTAGTTTGACTGTATATCCTACTAGGAGGGTTTACTCCCAGATAAATATAGACTTTCAATTAAAGTTTTTCTAAAAATTTAGAAATCATGTCTGTATATCTATATCAATTTGTATAATTTAGTAATGTCCTGTGTAAAATTCAGTGTAAAAGAAATTATTAGTCAAACATTAAGTTTAAATTTAGAATTCCTCAGAAAAATCTTGAAGTGTTGAGATAACATTTAAATCAAATTGTCTACTGCTGATAGAAGTTGGAAATATACTAAAAAGAACTTTATAACTTGAGGAAATAAATAATGGAAGAATTATACTTTTTATATAATTTATAAATGATGCAAAAAATATATGTGAAAAAAAATATTTCCTTACCTTCAAAAGGCTTAACAAGACTTAATAAACCAATACTAATAAAGAGAATTCATATGGTTTATTAAAACATAGAAATTAAATGTAGCTGTTCGCTTCTAAATCAGTTAATACAGCTGATGAATTTCAAATCAACATGCTCATAAGCAGGTGAAATAGATTTGAATCTACTTCAACTTGTTGAATGGAAGAATGAAAATGATGCAAAAGCCTTTGTAGAAATGCACTGTGGTTTTTTTTTTTAAAGTCTTGTCTTTATTTCCTGTTCATCCACCACATGTACAGTATGAGATTGGTGGCCATATAAATGTATTAAATAAATAAAATGTAATGGCTGGTGGCATTATGACAATTTTTGAGTATTTATTTTATTATTTGATTTTATTTGCCATCCATCCAATAATTATATGACTGGGTAGCACACAGCATTAAAATATTAAAATCCTAACAAATGAATATCTTCAAAGTAATAAAAATGGAAATCAAAATCAAAATGAAATCATAGTTAAAAGATGGGGAGGAAGGGAACAGGATGCGTGGGGGTGAAGGTGGCATTGCTTCTCTACCGTGATGCTCCCACATTAGGGCTCCCATTAGGGCCTCAAGCCATCTGGCACAATCAGGTCTTCAGCCTCCTATAGAAGGGCAGAAGGGTAGGAGCCACTCTTTTCTGAGGGGGTAAGATGTTCCAGAGGGCAGGAGCCAAGGTAGAGAAGGTGCATCTCCTGGATGCCACCAGCTGAAAATCCTTGACCAACAGGCCCGCAGCATGCCTCCTGTGAGTGGGGCGGGACAATCCCAGTGAGGCGAGATAATTCCTCAAGTAACTTGGACCCATGCCATACAGGGCTTTAAAGATAATAATCAAAACCTTGAATTTCACCCAGAAGCAGACCAGCAGTTAGCGCAGCTCATGGAACAGAGGAGTAACATACGTCATTCTAGGCCCTAGGGTCCTAGGGTCCCCAAGAACAGCCCAGGCCACTGCATTCTGCACCAGTTGAAGCTTCTGAATGCTCTTCAAGGATAGTCCCATATAAAGCGCATTGCAGTAGTCCGTACATGAGATGACCAGGGCTTGAATGACTGATCCCAGGGACCTCTGATCCAGGAAAGGTAGGAAGTGGCACACCAACCAAAGTTGTGCAAAGTCTCTCCTAGGCACAACTGCCATCAACTGCCACCAGCTCTTTGAGCAGGAAAACCTTCAGGTCTGTCTGGGATAGTGTAACCCCATCTAGAACGATGTTAGTTAAAATGCTAGATCTTGAAGTTCAATGCACCCACAGCTATTCAGTCTTGCCAGAGTTTATAGGAGTTGATCTGAATGTCTAATTTATAAGTATTGTCTAGTGTGTTCTATTTTTTCAGATTTAGTTTAACATCGATGTATGATGCTACACTATAAATTAGGATGTTAGACTGGGCATCCCCAATCCTCAGGCCACAGCCCACTACTGGACTGTGTCCTATTCAGAACTGGGTTGCACAAGTGGTTGGTTGGCACGCGCACAGTGCAACCTACACAAGTGGTGGGCTGGTGGGCACTCATGCGCATGCACACGAACCCATTACTCATGCGAGTTAAACTATGTGTGTGCTCCCCAGCTCACCACTCATTTATATTGGGCTGCACATGTGTGCCAGCCCATCAACTGCATGGCCCAGTTTCCTCCCCCCAAGCCAGGCCACCAAGCTGCAAAGGTTGGGGATTTTTATTAGACCATATGGAATGTACCATGCCATGCTGAAATGTAATCACCTCAAATAATAGCTTTGAATCATCTACCTATTTTTTTTTAAAAAAAGGATTTATTCATTTAAGCTAGAAAAAAGAATTTTGGGGGGGAGGGGGAGAGATTTTATCTCATATAATATTAGAACAATTTATGACACATATTATTTAACAAACTCAAGAGCTGATGTTACCTGCAAGTTACAAACAGAGAGACATGGACTATGAATTATTATAATGCGACACGTCATATTGAAATCTTTAGATAAAAATGTATTCATGAGATACCATTGATAGACACATGAACATCTCCCAAGCTTGTTCTTTTGTTTATAAACTAGAGAGGAATAACTATGTACACTGCATTCATATCTTCTGGAGAAAGGACAAGACATAAATAAGAATACTCCATAATAGTATGTGATTGCATTTAAACTGTTAATCTGTTATAACGTGCTATCATTTCTAAAGAAATGTGTTATTTGCATATCATAAGACGATTGTGAGAGAACTTTGATCATTGTATCCTCATAAAACAACAGCAGAGAGCTTTGAAGCAGACTACAGCAAATTATTGTCTCAGAATAAAATACCTTCTATAAATTGTAGCTTAATTTTAGCCATCTTAAAGCAATAATGTATTCTGGGTTAAATTTAAAAAGCTGAAGTAGGAAAGTTCTATCAAGCATTATTCCATGGCAACCATTCTTTATAGTTAGATAATGAAAAAGCAGACACAAATAATGTAAGAAATGGAAAAGTAATTGGCCAAAACAAATTAACTTGATTTTAATTCTGTACCCCACTTCTCAGAGCAGCCGATTCCACTATCCCCCATTCGCCGCCGCCCCCCCCCCCAATTCCATTGCAATAATCCCAATACAATACAATACAAGGTTGGGCTGAGAGAACACTATCTCAGAATTATCAACCAAATCTCTATGGCCGAGATCAGATTTGAACCTCATGCCTCCTTGTTCATAGTCCAAAACCTAACTGTAAGGCCATACTGGCTCTTTAACATTTAACTAAATGTAAGTTGCTATTAGAAGAGGCTATTTTTCCATTGTATCACTTAATATAAATTACATCAAAACTGTCAGAGGAGAAATGTAACATATAGGTGGATTCAGAGAATCATTGAGTTGGAAAAGGTAAATTATAAAGGCAAGAAACAAGCAAAGCTTCCCTAATAGCAAGTATGATTCGGTATATAATATGTAAAGGCAGATATATTGTACCCGGCAAAGAGAAAAGGGGCTCTTTTTATAATCAGAAATGCCAGACTTACAGCACCGAAAGAAAATCCTCCTCAATACTCAGTAATCTGCATCAAACTAAATTAATTGCAAGGGTATTTTTTTAAGTTGAGCTCTTGCAGAATACATAAAAATCACCTATGGGTAATTCAGGGTAGATGTTCTGAACCTAAGAAATTTTCATCACAGGATGTTTAAAATGGGTATCAGGTTTTTAGCAAAGAAAAAAGCAAGCATCTGAAAAAATATGTAAGTGGGAGTGCTAAAAAAACACTTTCTACAATAGCAGCTGGAAGAAAATGATGTTTCCAAGGAACTTAGAACTACTCTATAGTATTAACAAAATGTATTGAATATTGTGAAATACATTAAAACATTGAACAAAAAAGCGATTACGAGATTTCTTGCAATTGACAATCTAAAGTGTTGATAGAATGCATGAACTGCAATGATTGTCTAATTCACAAGAGCAGCTTGGTTTTTCTAATATGCAGCCATTGTTAGGCTAAAACAGTCTCTCCAAACCTGGTGATTTCTCAGGATGCTGGAAGTGTCTCCCAGTTAAGAGGAGACTGAAAGTTCTAATTGTAATGTATTGGGAAGATACCAGATTGGGTAGGATGCTTTAAATGAAACTGAAGTTCTAAACCTTGTGGCCTTAGAAAATCTCTTTATGCTCCATTTCATATCTGCAAAGTTGTGGAAAGTTTATTTTTTATTACAGATGCTCAATGTTCATCTGTGGAGTTCTTGATGCCCTCTGAACTTGATGGTTTGCTTGCAAATGTTTCATTACTTGATGTTACATACTTGGGTAATGAAACATCTGCAATCAATCAACCAGGCTCAGAGAGCACCAAGAATTTCCAGCCATAATCATCTTTCAATTCTTCCATACCAAGTCCTACCATCTGCTTTGACAAGACATGGATATAGTACCAATATAAGCATGCACATTTAATAAATAAAAATAAATTATTTTGTTTAGTCATCTGAAGATTTAACAGATTATACTTTGGCCTATTTTCCGCATAACAACCATCCTCTGTGAGGTTGGTAGTGCTGAGAGAGAGTGACTGGCCCAAAATCATACAGCTAGCTTTCATGGATAAGCAGGATTTGAACTCATGATTTTTCACTTTCTAGCCTGCTGCCTTAATCAGTAGACCAAACTGGCTCTCAATTTATTTCTTAATTTGTTTATATACAAATGAGATATGTGTGTTATCCTTAGATCCCTATGACTTTGGATCTTGACATGACAATTGGGCGTTTTCCTTGGTGCCTTTTTAAACCTCTTTCCTCAAACAGTTCTTAGATTAATTCATTATAAGATTTATTAAAGATACTTCATTGAATATTTATTGTATATTAATGTACAGTGTTAACAATGCATAACTAAAATTTATGCCAGTCAATCATCCTCAAATTCAAAATATGTTTATTATTTTATTTATTAGATTTATATAATATGACCAATGATTTTTATATATTATCCACAATTCCAATTGAGCCTCACCTTCATGATGTACTACTCACCTTCATGATGATATTAGTACCCAATAATAATAATAATAATAATAATAATAATAATAATAATAATAATAATAATAATTGTGATAGGGGTCTTGGAATCCTAGTAGACAACCATTTAAATATGAGCCAGCAGTGTGCAGCAGCTGCCAAAAAAGCCAACACAGTTCTAGGCTACATAAACAGAGGGATAGAATCAAGATCACGTGAAACAGTATAGGATTTCCTGCCTAGGCAGGGGGTTGGACTAGAAGACCTCCAAACTCCCTTCCAACTCTGATATTGTATTGTATTATTGTGTGTAGAACATGGGATGAACACACAAGTGATACAGGATATCAAGGTACTACAATATAGAGATAAAATACTATAATATGTCAACATGTTAAACTATTTATTTATTTATCAAGAAATCCTTAGGTATCATGCTTGTGTTTATATATTAACACAAATATTAACCGATGTGTTGATAATTTATCTTTGCCCTAGCAATTTATGAAAAAATTAATTGAAATGAAAAACGGTCAAAGATAATTCATTAACATTGCCATGCTCTGATGATATGGCTTACATCTACAACATGTTGTGATAAATAAATTACTATGTGATTAAATTAAGTATTAAATTATGTATCTGGTTAATAAAGTATAATGTCTACATTTACTTTTAGAGCAAGCAACAAAATGTACTGTATTATAGTTATCAGGCTATGCTGAGACAATATTTATCAGTTATGTCAATATTTTCTGCCTGTTCTATGCATTTGATACATTTTTCACAAGTCAAAAACTGCATCATATCTAAATCATAACAATAAGTACAAAAACGCACGCAAAGCTAAGCTGTTGGAGAAAATGTTTGCACTACAACAAACCGTTTGTTTCAGCCAAAGAGTTAAAAATAAATGTAAAGAATAAAGCTGAATTCTAAATCAAGTTTATAAATTATGGACAATAATGTTACTGAACATAACTTAGATGATGATGATGATGATGATGATGATGATGATGATGATGATGATGATGACAACGACAACGATAGAGGAAGAACAAGGATGGGATGTTGATGCCTTTTCTGTACTGAAAGGCACCTGCAGAAGTTATCCCCTGCTTATAAGGCACCATTTAACCTGTTGGTATTAACCTGACTGAAGAGTAGTTATTCTTTTATGAACTATTCTAATTCTAAAACCTCAAGAAGAGGCCCTGTTAAAGATGCTGCTGCCAAGCAAAACTTCTCAAATTCTTCAAAGGAGGTTCTTTGGAATGCCCAGGAAACAACTCTCTTTCAAGTGTTAAAGCAGCTGCAAGATCTTCTTCAAGATTGCTTCTTCAAGATCTCTCCCTGTGATCTTGGATAAATAGCATATATAAACATAGCCAAATTGATCATCTGAAAAAAGAAGCATTCACTTTAAATATTAAAAAGGAGGGGTTTTGTATCCTCCCACCCATATATGCCAAAGTGTTTCTTTTGAAGGACTTATTTCATTCTAATACATGGAAAGAATTTTCTTCTGAATAAAATCCACACTGAATTTAAAAAGGCATAATAGATACAGGAGATACAGCTATAGTCAATAGCTAAGGCATTTCAGATCCAAATCAACTAGTTTAAATCTGTTATTCTCATTAGAAAGTTGTTTAGAGAACTTTTTTTAATTATAAAGGAGACATGAAAAAAAGCATTACACTTAATGACATTAATAGCATGAAGTGCTTCCACTTTGGCATTTGCTGGCCATTGAAGCCTAAACCCAATCCAGATAAGAGTTTTGTCATTTACTTTATGCAATTCAGATTTTAAATTAGTTCCATTTCTATTATTCATGTTGATCATAACGTTTTTGAACCTCATCAGTAATTTGGCACAGTGCATAAAGCCTACTTATAGCCAAAAGTTAACAAATGTACATTAAATTTCTTTCAACACATTTCTAATTTTTGCTGTGCTTCCTGAAGGTTAACTAGGGAAGATCTAGGATTCTCAATCTGCACTGAAAGGGAAATCTAAGATGCTTGGATATAAATACATTCCAAACAATTTACAGACATACCTTTTTTAAAGTATTCTTGAAAAAGTTCTTTCAACTGACACGGATATATATTGCAAGAATTTGTAACATAGATTATGAAGAAGTTAAATGGTATTCTGGAAGATAATGATAAAGGAGATTTGCACTGGGACAAGAAATACAACACAGTAAAATTCTTAAGAAAATGAAAATTTTCTATCGAAATAAAAATAAAAATTCTGAAAAGCCACTTACTGTAAAACAATAGTATCAAGTGTTTTAAGTGAAGCAGCTATATTCAAACTCACATTATATTGTGAATGTAATTTATATATTTTTTTAAAAAGCAAAGTGACCTTTAGGTGGTACTCAACTCTTGCTGATTATATAGAATACCACTGAAATTAGTTTCCACTTTGGAGCTTCCAGAAGAAAAAACAGTCTGTGGACTACAGACTATTCTGAAAAGTGGAGCTGACAATTGCAGCAGAATGAAGCAGGAGCAAGTAGACCGGTTCTTTGATCATTCCTCTCTTGACAAGGAGAGGACTTGAGACTACCCACAAGTGCTTTAGACAGCTATTCCTCAGAAGGAGACTGCAAGACAGCAATGTCCGGTGGATTCAGAGCTCTGGGAGATGAGGGAATAACAATCTTGTGAAACCACAATCCGGGACTTTGAAAGGATACTAAGTTCACATATTTCTTTTTTAAATCAATTTTGGAAATTGCTTGCTAATTGCTTTTCAGCTATTGTGAACTTTCGGATCCATAAATATTATAGCGCTGGGTGAGTTTCCTTCAATATTTAATGAAAGAAATTTTAACTACAAGTTTAAGAACTTAAAAAATTATGCTTTGGGAGTAAAAATCAAAAGGATGACTAAAATTTTGATTTTAGAAAATTACAAATGGAATAAGGGTCCTGATAAATTTGAAATAAAATTTGGGAATGAAATACACATCCTGTGGAAAATGCTTTTGTTTTTAATTTTTAAAAAAACATTTAAAACATTTTAAGACACTAGAACCGTGATGGCGAACCTATGGCTTGCCAAAAAAGTGGGGGGAGCGCTGGTCATGCACGCTGGAGTCATGCACATAGCATTATGGGTGTGGCACACCCACGCATGACCCCCCTGCGCTCCCCTCCCCCAATTTTGCCACACAAGCCAAAAAAGGTTCACCATCACTGCACTAGAAGAAACTAGAGGTAACTAAGAATTATGACTGAAGGAGAAGAATTTAAACTTGACTTGCAATTACAGCTGGGGTCCTCAACCTCTGGACATTGTACAAAATTCAGGCATTAATTTTATTGTGTCTGCCTATATGGATAGACTGTGTCTAAAAGATACTATGGAAAAAGAACAAGTTCTACTTGACAAGATTTGGACTGAGTTGAAAGTGCATTTAAAAATAATAGGCTATAAGAACGATATGGAAGAAGATGTTAGATTGGACATAAAAGAAGCTGACTTTTAAAAGGAGTATACAAACCACAAACCAGAAGAATGATCTAGATAATTTTCCCATATTGGATTTACATAAAAGACTTGTTGAAGTTTTAAAGAATCTAGAGAGAAGGGACAAAGAAAAAATGAAAAGAAATCCAGTTCAAACATTATTGGAATGGACTAAAGATTAAGATTGTTAGAAGCAAAAGGATGGAATATAAAGTTGGTTTACTTGATTAAAGTTAAAATAGATATGTTGTTGTCTCTGGCAAGGACGTGCGGTCAGGGGAGGCAGAGCTTCACAGCTCTCATCATGAAAAGAAAAAAAAGGGAAAAGGGAAAAGGCACACGTGGTCCGATTCCCTGCCTTCCTGAGTCAACATGAAGGGGACCGCAGAGCACACTCTACCCGCTCGCGCTCCGCGGTCCCCTTCATGTTGACTCAGGAAGGTGGAGAATGGGACCATGTGTGCAGGAGTCAGCCTACTGCACACGTGGTCCCATTCCCCGCCTTCCTGAGTCAACATGAAGGGGACCGTGGAGTGCGAGCTGCGGGACCACGGAGCGCGCTCCATGGTCCCCTTCATGTTGACTCAGGAAGGAGGGAAATGGGACCACGTGTGCAGGCGGCTAAGGCTGCCTCAGCCTCCTGCACACGTGGTCCTAGTCCCCGCCTTCCTGATGACGTTACCAGCCTCACCAGCCATAAACCTCACCGCACGTCACTGGTCTCTGGTAACCCTTAATGGACTTTTGCTGATATCAGGAATAAAATGTGATGCTTATGGATTTGTTTATAGACAAGTTATGGGAAGAAAATATCATTTTGTTTTTGTATTTTAAGAAATGGTACTAAGTTACTAAATTGTTTATACTTGTGATGAAGATGTGAAGTAACCTTATATATTTTTTTCTTTACTACAAGTAGTCCTCAACCTACATAAGTTTGCTTAGTGACCATTTGAAGTTACAACAGCACTAAAAAAAGTGATATATGACCGTTTTTCACACAACCACTGCAGCATGCCCATAGTCACATGATCAAAATTCAGCCACTGTTCCTATTTATGACAATTGGGGCCTTATGATTAATTTTGCAGACCCTCTGGCAAGCAAAGACAATGGGGAACCCAAATTCACTTAACAGTCATGTTATTAATTTGACAAATTTGTTACTAACTTAAGAACTGCAGTGATTCACTTAACAACTGTGGCAATAAATGTCATAAAATGGGGCAAAATTAACTTTTAAACTGTCTTGCTCTGCAATAGAAATTTTGAGCTCAATTGTAGCCGTAACTCGAACACTCTATTCTTATTTTTCTTTCTATTTCTTTTTTTCTGCACCTTCTATCTTTTCATTTTCATTTTCATTTTACTTTTTCATTTTATATTAGTTTTTGTTTTTACAATATTTATATTATACAAATATAATTATAATATTTATAGAAATTACTATTAATAAATAAATATTGTAGTTTCCAACCCCTTATTTTAGAATGTCTATTCCTTTTTGACTTCTCAGTGTAACTGTAGTTCTATAATTTTCATAATCAAATGTAAACTTTGTTCAATTGTAGTTTACTTTTTTTTTTTAGATTATTTGAGATTTGTATCAAGACTGTGACTCTAAAGATTATAGATTAAAACAAAAGCGGACATCAATTTCACCACATCACCGTCTACCACAAGGGTATGATATAGAATGGAAGGCAGTCCAAATCTGTTCCAGAGGATAGAGCAGAATTTGGCAGACTGTAAAACCTGTAGGGCAGTGGTTCTCAACCTGTGGGTCGGGACCCCTTTGGGGGTCGAACGACCGTTTCACAGGGGTTGCCTAAAACCATTGGAAAACACATATTTTCAAAAAAATACGGAAAACATAAAATAATTTTATGGTTGGGGGTCACCACAACATGAGGAACTGTACTAAATGGTCTCGGCATTAGGAAGGTTGAGACCCACTGCTGTAGGGGATGATAGGTAGAAAACTTTCCATTATGTGTAAAACTCTAGTGGCACAAAATTGCATAACATTAGTGTAAGAAAAAATCAACTGCTGCTTATTTTCAAATCTTATTAGCATATTTATAAAATCAAATCTAACTTTTACTATTAGACAGCATAATGTTTATATTTACTGGAGGGGGGAGAGAGTATGAGAAGGTAACCTAAAATATGACATTTTATTAGAATAAAGATGATGTGCCATAGGGACTATGTTTATAATTTGACATACATGGAGAAAAGTAATGATTTAATCCATATATGTCAAATTATAAACATGGGCCCTGTGGCACATCATTTTTATTCTAATAAAATATCATATTTTAAGCTACATTCTCAGCTGGGATAATTAGTAATGCTGCATTTCAAACTCAAGCAATTTATCTGCAGAAAACAAGCTGAATTTCCTTTTCAGCAGTGGAGTCCATGTGCTCGCTGAGTTTCCAGATTAGCACTGTCTAATACAAAATATCAATTTTCAGCCTTAGGCTACCAAATGTATTTATGAAGCAATAAGATTTCTCTGTGGGAATAATTGTGAAAAACAGAGCTTCTCATTGCTGTGGACTGCTGCACTACATCATACCGAAGTTGTTCTATGATTACATAGAAACATAGAAATTACCTCAGTTTGACGTGCAATTTTATTTTATATTAGTCAGAATAAGGAAAACTAGGTGAATATTTATGAAAAATGTGATTGAATTCTCTACTATTTAATCTTGCTTGCATGGTGGTTTGTCAAAATGTAATTTAAAACCAATACATGAAGAAGTAGTGAAAAAAGTATTCAGAAATAATACTAGTATATCATAGTAATAAACATTTCAAAGAGTTTTTTACTGTTGAAATCAAGTGTTTATTTTTGAAAGGTTACTTTCAAAACGTAAGATATTATTATTATAGTTTTTACATTTTACTGTATTTTTTTCACAATGAAAAATAAAAATTATAGGCTAGCAACTAAAGGAGGAGAGGCAGAACCTGGGTGCGGAATCAAGAAAGGAAACAGCCTGGAATCATTATGTCAAACTATTCTCCAAGGCACCTGAGGGTAGAATAAGAAGCAATGGGTGGAAACTAATCAAGGAGAGAAGCAACTTAGAACTAAGGAGAAACTTCCTGACAGTTAGAACAATTAATCAGTGGAACAGCTTGCCTCCAGAAGTTGTGAATGCCCCAACACCAGAAGTCTTTAAGAAGATGTTGGATAGCCATCTGTCTGAAACGGTATAGGGTTTCCTGCCTAGGCAGGGGGTTGGACTAGAAGACCTCCGAGGTCCCTTCCAACTCTACTATTGTATTGTATTGTATTGTATTGTATTGTATTGTATTGTATTGTATTGTATGTTCCCACAAGCTTTACAAGTCCAGCACCACTTGAATTCTGTTAACTCTTACCTATTGCAAATTTATGATTGATTGTTAGTTAACTAGATTTTTGTGTAACTATAAGGCGCTGTTCTACCCTTATTATACCAAGATAAAGGAGAAGTATTGTTTCAATATTTTTATGGGGTTCAATCTCAGTTCCTGTTATTCCAGATCGTGGCAGCTCTTTTATTCATGAGACAATGGTGATAGTAGTTTTCTAAAGCACATTAGCTATTCATAAGCACACCACAAAATGTACTCTGCAACATTCCACATATATTTATCTATAAGTGAACTAAAAGGTCAACCGCATTAAAATAGAAGAAATCACATTAAAAAAAAAAACCCAAAACAATAGCACTGACATTGCAAAGCCTGATTACTGCCCTGCATGTTAGGTTCTCAGCCCAACTTTCCATTTTTAAACATGCACATGTTCAAATTATATCTTTTGTATTCATCTACACGTATTGTAGTTTCTTCAAAATGAAATAAATTATTTTCTGCCAACCAGTACCAAGAGGGAATCAGAACTCTTGGTCTTGGTTCTCTCAAGATGCCCTTGATAAACATCTGTCTAATCAACTGTACTGTACAATCTGATCACATCAAGGAATTCAATCTTTATCTCAGTAGTATCTCAGGGGGATTTTAAAATGTCAAAATAATGGCTGTGCCCATGAAATCAATGTCCCCAGTGGTGACATTCAAATAATTTAACAACCAGTTCTCTGCCCTAATCACTGGCTGGATGGGTATGGCCATGGTGGCGTGGTCAGGGGGTGTGACAGGCAGCACTCAGCCTCCTGCACCTACCCATGCCCCATTTTGGGCCTAGTACAGCCTCCTGGGATCAAAAACAGGGCAAGGGGAGCACCAAACCCTCCCATGCCCCATTTTGGGCCTAGTAGGCCTCTCTGCAGCCTCCTGGGACCAAAAACAAGCAGTGGGGGGAAGCACTCCAAACCCTCCCGTGCCCCAATTTGGGCTTAGTAAGACTCCCTGCATTTACCTGGGAGCCAAAACGGGGCATGTGGGGACTCCTGGAAGGGGTGGGGGAGGAGAGGGGCCAGCCAGCAATTTAACAACCAGTTCAGCTGAAGTGGTGTGAACCGGTTGAATCCCACCACTGGTCCCACCACTGGTCCCACCCCTTTTCTATGGGCATTATGTACACAATGCACATAATTGCATTCTGTATTGCATGGGGAAATGGTTTGTAAAGTTGTAAAGTTGCAACTGCTATTGTGATATTTTTGACACACACACACCAATTCCTTGCTTATCTCTGTTAATAAGTTTCATACTGTTTATAGGCCTTGGGTCAATCACTCTTCCTCAGACCAACCAACCTCACAGGGTTTTTATGCGGGAAATAGGAAGAGGAAGGAGTATTAGATATGTTTGCCATCTTGAGTTACATACAAAAATAATGAAGGTGCGATAAAAATCAAATAAATAAACTCCCGGTAACTTTCCTGCTTGAATGCTACTCTAGCAGTGACCTACATAAGAATTCATATCGGAATGCAGCACCTAGGCCTCCAAGTAGCCTAAAAATATAGTCAGTAAAGCAATAAAAGGAACATTTTTTGAAAGAAAATGTATGGAAAACAAATTGGAGTACCCATTCATATATGCAATGAGTGACCCAGCGAAGATATAAATGGAATATAACACGTTCAAAGAAATGATCATTGTTATTTTTAAAATTAGGACCTTCATTATGGCACCATGTAGGTAGCTATTTCATAGTATCCTTTAGGTGACAGTAAAATAGGTTATCTATAAGAGAATTATTTGTCCCATTCAGTAAGAATCATTAAACCAAATTTTTCAACCATGTATATCTATTGTTGTATATCTCCCTCATTCAATATCCAATGAAAGTTAAGAAAGATTTTGCTTTAAATGTTATGCTTAAAAACCTGAGTATTTTTTGTACACTTAATTAAAGATACTGGCAAAATTACTCAGACAGCATTCTAATCTGAGGTGTTTTATTGACTCTGTTAACATGTTATTGTCTCAAATTATTACTTTTAAAAATATAGAAAGTTTATTTGAATGTAAACTTTTTTCTATATTTATCAGGCTTTATATGCTCTGCTTTTTAATATCGGTGTAGTAAAAATTCATTTTGTTTTTCTTAGGAAAGCCTGCTTTTTATAGCAATTTAAAATATCAGTATACATTTTCCATTAGCCAAACCTGTCATTTCATTTTCCTGAAAATGATTTATTTGTCTAGTTTCCTACATATTACAGCAACGGATTCTTGCCAAATATAACATTTTCTTATCAAACCCTACAGCCAAGTTCTTACTGTGACATGGCCAAAAAATAAATAACTTGAACTTAGAACATAAAAATAGTGCTGTTAGGGTAAACCAAGGGAATATTTACTCCAGTTACCTTGTATTGTAATTGCAGAAGTTTGAAAAAAAAAGGGGCTGCATCTAGAAGAGGAATTTCAACACTGGCAAACATAGGAATCCAAATATCAAGTGCAATTGTTATCACTCAATCTTAAGTATAAAAAATGTACCTTAAATACGAGAACATTCTTCTTTTTAAAAGGAAGAGTGCAGCGAGTGACGTTCATAAGGAAGTCAAAAAAGTGAAAATGGCAGCTATTATTGTAAGACACACAGCTACAATCACCATATTGAAATTTTTGACACCCCCACACACATATCCAGACACCCCTGTATGCCATGAATATAACTATCTATGGAACACTTTATATATTAGGGCAATTTTAAAACTACTTGATATTAATTATTTAGGAAAAGTCACTTTGTAATTAACTATGATGGTAAACTATTGTCAGGGAGATGTCATATTTTTCCATGTTTTAATTCTATGTTGGTACTTGTAAGTTGCTGGGAGTCTTCAGCAATGAAGTAGCAGATAAGCTGAAGCAAGTGAGAAATAGTAATAGTAATAATAGTAATAATAGTAATAATAGTAATAATAGTAATAATAGTAATAGTAATAATAATAATAATAATAATAATAATAATAATAATAAGAAGAAGAAGAAGAAGAAGAAGAAGAAGAAGAAGAAGAAGAAGAAGAAGAAGAAGAAGAAGAAGAAGAAGAAGAAGAAGTAGTAGTATATACAACTAAATTGATCAGCCCAACTAGTGACAGCAGGGAATCTCAGAATTTTTTAAAAAAATATTGTTGAATTGGGTTACTTACAAATTATCTGTCCCTTGAGAATTTTACCTGCATTCATATATAAATGTCAAGCATATATTAACATTTGTGCAGCATTGGAAAAGAGGATTGTTAGATTGGGTAAAGGAAAGGCACACTCAGGTTAAAGGCAACAACAGCTCCTTATTGTAACAGAACAACTATGTACAATCCAGCGAAGGTTGAGTCTGACAGCAGCCCTTTTATAGGGAGTTGTCAGATCCTTCAACCAATGAGATTGAACCGCTGTTCCCGCCGGAACAGAGGACCTTGGTGGAAACCATTATGACAATTACTAATATCTAACACCGCTCCCCTCTTAGATGGAATCAACCGACTTGTGACGTCACGCAGGTAGGCGGGCTTTTTGGTAGCTCTGCCAAACCTGCGCAGTTCAGTTGGAGGGTGTTCTTCGGACAGGTTGGACGGACCTGTTGGCTCTGCAGCTTTGCCTGGTGGAAGCTCCTGGAACCTTTCACAGGCAGCAGCTGGAGCTTCTAGAGCCGGTTCGCTCAGAACTCGCTGCGGGCCTGCAACACAAGTAGATGAGTATCCCGGTATCTTCGGGTTTGAGTTGGCTGTTTCGAATACTTCCCGTCCACAGTAACCCAGGAACATGTTCTTCTTGCGGTCTTCAGGAAGGCCCATGAGGTTGTTGGCTTCGAGGAAGCAGTTGAACCTCAGCATATACAATTCCCAGTGTTTGGTGACTGGGTCATATGGAGTCGGTGAGGCGTGCATGGCCATTTTGTGTTCTGAGGGCGTTTTGAGTTTGCCTCTCAAAAATGGCTGCTCGAAGCCACGCTGAGCTCTGGGCTGGATTTACTTGCTGGATTGCTACGCTCTTTTTGGTTCGCCTAGTTGCCTTCCAATTTTACCTTCGTCGCCAATGTTAGATTGGGTAAAGGAAAGGCACACTCAAGCTAAAGGCAACAACAGCTCTTTATTGTAACAGAACAACTATGTACAATCCAGTGAAGGTTGAGTCTGACAGCAGCCCTTTTATAGGGAGCTGTGAGACCATTCGACCAATGAGATTGAACCTCTGTTCCCGCCGGAACAGAAGACCTTGGTGGAAACCATTATGACACTTGCTAATATCTAACAGGGATGGTGTATTATGTATTATATCCCCTTCGTTCCAAAATTTAATAAACAGTAAGTAATTTAATTATTACAGATTATATAAAGTAATTAAAACCTTGGTTCATTGTTTTCTTAATTAAATTAACTGTTTAATTCTTATTAATAAATAAATGGGTTCCATTAAGGGATTATTGATTGATATAATTCCCATACTGAATTCTCATTTACAGTTGAAATTAGAAGTTTGCTTTAATAGATCATTAGTGTAAATACCCTTAATCCTGTTATTTTATTTATACAATGAATACCCACATGAGAAGACAACTGCAAAATGAGTAATGTTCTTAAACTCCATCAGTATCAATTAAGGGAAGAGAAGACTACTGAATTTCAAAAACCATGAAACAGAACCTAGTTGGAATATGTCCATGCTAATGTTTCAATCAAGTCTTTGTTTATGTCGGGGGGGATCAATCTTCCTACTATTTTACTACTTATCATAACAGCTCCTTTTAACTCTATGTAAACATTGTTAATTAAAAATTAAATGCCTTGTTTTTCTCCATTTAAAACCACGAAATGCATCTATTTAGAATGAGGAATAAGTCATGTAGTCAAATAAAATATCTTCCTGTCTCTGGTATTATAGTAATGAAATAATTCATGGCTATTCAACGAATAAAAGTTGCAGTATAATGACAGCATCCTAAAGGTTCTTCAAGACTATTTCAAGGAACCCATTTTGGCTCAACAACAACAAACCCAATTACAAGTAGTTGACATTCTCCATTTGACATTCCCCATTTTTGATAACAGGTTTCTTGTTAGCTAACCTGAAATCCTAAAATTATAACCCTCGCCCGCATTTATTTAACCCATGCCTACACATTAAACATGATTATCTGATCATAATGCCAAGCAGCCTTTATGCAAACAATATCTAATTTTTTAAAAAATGAATAACAAATATTAATAAAATAACCATTTCAACTGATTTACAGTATACAGTCCACATTCCAAGTATTTCCTTGTGAATTAAATTATTTAGCATGAAAATAAGGATTGATATGGAGCTAACAAGTACTACCTGCCACACTTCCTAGAAACTAAAACAGGGGGGGGAAAGAAAATTCTATACTTGCCGACAGAACTAAACACTAATAAATTCTAATTTATAAGGGGTCTCAAATATGCAGATTCCAAAATGGCTCATGAGGAAACAAGATTTACTTTTTAAGCAAATTTTAAAATAATGTGGTTGGACAAATTGAAACATGTTGATTCCCAACATAAAACTGACAACTTTTCTATATCAGGTTTCACATCACAATAGTTCTCTATGATTTTCAAAATGTTTATACTGTACAGGAATAACCTTCATTTAAACTTCTATAATTTTGACTTTCCAGTGCTAATATTGTAAGGTATATCTAAATATAAGTTACAGTGGATTCCTCAAAGGCAACTTAAGACCCTGGTCTGAAGATATGCTGCAGGGACCCTGCAATCATTTTTCCTTATGACCAACCACAGGGATGCTGCAATGGCCTCCTCTTTTCTTATCTCCCCCATCTCCCACACGGTACCTGCAGGGCTTGGACCTGCATCCCAACACACCAGGACCCACACTGTCCTTCTCATCTACCTTGTGAAAATCTCTGCATCTCAAGTTAGAGAAGGAGAGTAGGGCGTTCTGTTCCTGGGCCATGTACTTTAATGTTCATCATTTGTGGGATCTAACCAAACATGAACTCTAGAAAGTTGTGCAGCTCGTGTTAGAGAAGCAGAGCAAGCTGCTCCATTCCTAGGTCACATAGTACGATCCCAGAAGCAGCCATCATTTTTGGAATGTTCACAACTCAAGGCTCATTTTACATGTAGTAAGGAGGAGGATGTGGGGCCCAATGAGGTGAAAGGAGGCAAGGTCTGCAGGGACACCAAGAGGCAAAAAGGATTATCTCAGGGGTTGGTGGAGTCCTTGGGAGACCCAGGGCAGAGCCTGCATGAGGCCTCCGAGGGCCTTCCTGGGGCCCTTTAGGCATTCCAAATTCTGCTTAATTATCCATATGTTTATTTAATGATCACTTTGGGAAGAACAAGGATGAGGGCATCATAAGTGAAGTGATTGCACGGGGACTTCACTTAATGGCCATCATGACTTCCAACCATAATGGGCAGGCTTTGTTATGGTTGTTGGTCAAGGATGATCTATATAGAGATAAATACACACACACACACATGCATGAAGTAAGAAAGGTCACGTCTCATTACCCAATCACAATATCTTATATATTGTGTTATATATTTTATATATACCTACTTTCAGAAAAAATATTTTTATACTTAAGAATGTCATGCATCAAAATAGTAAGGAAGTGTTTAGAAGAAAATGGCAACCAATTCAGACATTTAATTTGATTTATTTTTTTTAAATCTATAGGAACTGACTTTAGGCATATCCTATATAGGATCTATATATTTGTATCAGCAGCAGCTACAGTAGTCATTTATCCTGTAATTCTACACATTAAAAGCTATTACAATCCCCAAGAATCTTCTACAATAAATATTGGTCTTTAAGATGCCACAAAATTTGTAGTTGTTCTAATAAATTATAGTTAGAAGTCTGGAACCATGTATATCAGGGGTATCAAACTCATGGCATCATGGCATCGTCACATGACATATTGCGACTTCCCCCCTTCACTAAACTGGGTGTGGGCGTGGCCAGTCTGTGGTGCATCCGGCCCGTGGGCCTGACAGCCCTGATGTATATACTTATTTGAGAGTAGTTTCTGTGAACTTTATTTATATATTCCTTTAAAAGTACGTAAATAGAATTGCATCTCAAAAGTGATTTAAATGAAATATTTCTTTTCTATGTGCCTTTGCCAGTGTAGGCATAAATTCTTTATGCAAATTAAATTGTTATTTAGACATTGGTTATAATTATTGATTGAAATGTTGTAGGCGAGTCATGTTATTAGGCTTTATGTCTTAGCTATTGTAGACTGTTTTTAACAATAGCTTGACGCTATGCCTATGAAAAATAACTTCTACAGATTTCAGCTTTTTCAAACAAATGGTAATATAGAACCTAAAGTAATAAATAAGAGTACATACATACAATTGCTATGATTATAAAATGTTTGAGAGTATTTCTCTATATATCAACTTTCTCAACGAAATGCTAACATATCAGCTTTTTTGTGTGCTACTCTGTAGCTAAAAAGTAGTTCTAATTTACACGATTTTTATAGCATATTAATAGTCTCATCCCACATTTCTTCCTTTGAAAAAATACTGCACATTATCGCTTCAGAACGCTAAGGTAGGGAATTTTTCAAGACTTCAACCTGAGCAAGAAGGCCTATTCACTTAAGCTGTTTTTGATAATTTTGTAAATTGTTGCATATGAAAACTGTGTGGCCCTCTAAACCAGAGCTAGAATAGAACAAGGACAGGGAGAAGGCAAAACAGGGGGACAATGTTCAGTTATGGGTGTAATTATGATTATCTGGGTTGAGAAGCTAAGTAGTGTTGGACCTTATTATTACTTAGATGGAAAACTTCCAGGGCGCAGTGGGGCTGCACTGAAAAAAGGACGAGTAAAAACAAAGAATTGCAAATAACTTCTGAATTGCTGTCAAAAAAAACCCTACATAGATTCAAGCACAATTTAAAGAACATGTTGATTTGGTATTATCCCGAGTAGCTTTCTTCAAGTTTCAAGATGAAGAAAAATAAAATTCAATATCTTATCGATGCAATAACCAGAATATAAGCCACCATCAAAATTAATAGATTCAGATTCTCAAACTGATTCTGGAAACCTAAACAATTTTGGGGTCTTTCACATGTTCATTACATGCATTTCATTTTTTAAAAATGCATATGCAGCTGAATAAAAAAAACACCACAGCTTTTATCTCAAGATATCTAAACATCATGGAACAAAAACGTCTGCCTCTTTTTCTTGAATGTCTCAGCTCCACAGGGAAGACCTCAGCATTACAGCAAAGCCATATTTTGCCTCATTTATATGCAAACAGCTTAGAATAGCTGAAACTATTTTAATACAATCATTTTGCCAAAAAGAAATGGCAATACCCAGGAAATTGTATAAAACATTGCTACTAAGAAATAATAAAGTTGTGGCCAAATGGGGCCACTCAAAACCAGGGGAAAGGTATACATATGCTTTGCAAGACTCTGAGGTTTGCAGGAGTACAAAAGGCTTGAGAAATGAGAAATCAGGAGTGGAGGGAGGTCAATCAGTCAATCCCCAAATAATCCACTAAGAACAGGCCATATTTATTAGCCACAGAATGCTGGATAGCTGTTGGACATTTACAATGAGAGGTGAGAAAGCAGCCGAAAAACTGGAACCCTGACCTGTAATATTGTATTGCAGATCCCCCTATGAAAAAATATGAGATCAGGAAATGTCAATTGAAAAACTGTACAACAATTCAGGTGTGTGTTTCTGTGCAGCATATGAATAAATCCCAAAGGTTCTTTCTCAAAAGGCAACTGGACTTTCTTTCTTTTTTCTTTGAAGGCATATGAAAAAATACATAAATACAATGTTATGGGATTTAAACAGCAGTTGCTCATACAAGTTAACCCTACAGCACTTATTGGAAATATTGGAAACTTTCCATAGATGAATCCATCCTAGACAGCCCAAGACGACTCCTGCTGTTTAAATAGCCACTGATACCTCATATACACAGGGAGAGTTTAGATTGGATGTACTAAAGCTGGGGTTTTAATCACAACAGTAGCTACACAGGCCATAGATCACAGCAGGCATACAAAATTGGTGCTGTTCACCTCAATAAAATCTTGCATTATCCTGAACTGAAGCATAGTCCCATGCAGGGTGAGAGGAACTACTCTGGAAAGTTACTGCTAGTAGTGCGTTCCCATAAATACTGAAAGGAGCTACATTTATATCCAAATATTCCTTTAAAAAAAAAATCAGAACAGTTTGCAATATCAACATTAAATCTTTGCCCAGAAATAAGTCATTAGAAGGCTGATTGGTGAAGCAGCCACTAAATGTCTAGGGCAGCAGGGGGGGGAGGGGGGATCACATGTGCATGTGCAGGGGGCATGGCGCGGGGGGCATTAAATTATGGGGGTGGGCATGCTTTTGGCACCCAAGGCAAAAAAGGTTCGCCATCACTGGCCTAGGTGGACAATTATCTAGAAAGTGCATTCTAACAGCTAAACCCAGACAATTCTATTTCTTACAAGTTGTAAATACTACAAACGGGCTAAGAGAGAGGCTCAGATCTGGTATGTGCCTTCTAATATCTATCAGTCCATATTAAACAAGATATAAGGTGTTTCCGCATTGCAGCCTTAAGCTGCTTGACTCCTCTGTATATTTCAACTGGAAATGAAGTCCACAAAAAAAAATCGGATTTCAGCCTCTTCCTCAGTTCTGGCCAGTAATGGCCTGGCACACTATTTGTGTTGAATCTCCCTACTTCTTTACTAGTCCCATCCATGCCTAGGAAAGAATGTTCCAGCTGCTTTCTTTTCTGTGGACAAGTCTTGAAAGACATGTGGTTTCAACTGAGACCTTTTCTATAAATTGCATCCACTGTTTCTTTCATATGAAACACCTTCCCATTTGGATGCACCCATTGGTGGGTGGGTGGGTGGGTAAGAAAGAAGGAAAGAAGGAATCATTTTACAATCCTTCTATATATCTAGGCTTGAAAGGAAAACCTGCCACTTTCAATTTCACCATTCCATTAGTGAACCCCTTAAGAAAGAAAAGAAACACCGCCTTTCACTGTTCCATCAGTGAACACCTTAAAACAAAGCAAACTCTTCCTAGCTTTTGAAAAAGCAAACAAAACGAAGTTTTCTATTTGAGGTCCATTTAGAAAGGGGGCAGGCCGGTCAGGACAAAATTTCCAGGAGGGCAGAGACCAGTGACAGAGGGGAGAAGTGATAAAGGGGAGACCCAGTTGGAGAGGAGGGGGTTCTCGTCAACACAAATTAAACACACTAACATAGCCAGCCGACCAGGCAGCACCTGGTTATGCCAACCGCAGTTGGAAAATGCTAATTTTGATGCCTGGTGGAAAAAGAAAGCAGAAGACCAGGGAATAGGTGGAAGATGACGCTGTTGGTTAGAGTTGTTTGCTCCCACGAGAAACAGCGGCTTCTTGCTTTCGTTCTGGGGCAACCTGGTTGTGCAAACAGTCATCCAATATGCATCCGACAAAATCCTACGAGGCTGACGAAAAGGCTCTGTTTCAAAAGGGAATAGGATGGCGATCGCGCCTTCTTTGGGGGCTTATAGTCTTTTTCCAAAGGCGCCGTCCAAGAAACGCGCTTCCCCTTCCCGCGTTGCTTCTTTGCCTGGTTGAGAAGGACGGGGTGGAAGAACAGCCCCCTCCACCAAATGTGGATGTAAGAGGGGGTTGGGGACGCGATGGGATAACGCGGTCCGGGGGGAATCCGCCCGGCTATCGGCGCCTCTCCAGGCGCTTAAGGGCAGGGATGGGGGGGAAAGACTTACCTTCCGTAGCATACTGTGGAAGCAGCGGCTGGGGCTCCGGACACCTGAGACAGGTTCGTCTTCCTCCCGATCGTTCCTCGGCCATTCACCGGAGCATTTCTTGCTCGGCGATTTGGCCAGCCCGAGGAGCGCACATTTCATGCCCGCCGTGGCTACGGCTGTGAGACCCGAGCCCTCGCCCGCATATGTGTGTGGGACACACAGGGCAGGTCCTCCCAAAGCCAGACTTGCTTCGCTCGGGAGCAAGCGCCGGTTGCCGATGGTCGAGGGGAGGGGGCGCCGGGGACTCGGGGAGGGGGGGGGGAAAGAGCGAGTCTATCGGACTGCAGCAGCAGCAGCCTCCTCGACGGACTCCACGTGAACGATTTGGCGCTCCCGCAGCCTCCTCAGCCGCTTCCCTCCTCGGCGCGCCCCGCGAGGTCCTCCCAAAGGACCAACGCGAGGCTCCCCGGATAAATGGGTCCACGCGCGCCCTCGCCGAGATTCGCAGCGAAGGAGACAGCCGGCGAAACCCGCGGGAGCGAAGGGCTTTACAAAAGGCAGGGCGGGATCGTGGGCGGGGCTTGGCTGCGGAGCGTCAGCATGCCATCCCTCCCCCCCTCCCTCCCGCGACGTATACAAAATAATCCCCCCTCAGTCAGAGAGAAAGACACGAAGGTGAGGCTGGGCAGACTTTTTGGGTTGTGCTCTCTTTCCACTACTAATGGAAGAGGCGCTATGCTCGAGAATGCCGTGGACTTTCTTCAGGCAGTGGTTGTTTCCCCCTCCCCACCGCTTATGGGATGCGTTCCCAGCCACAATTTTTGCTCGTGGGCAGTTTTACACAACCATCTCTAACCAGCGCGCTTAGCCCGGAGTGTGAAGTTCCTCTCAGTGGTTACCGGCCCACTGCAAAAACACGGCATGCTTAGCCTTGACTACACTGAAAGGTCGTCACCACCTCACAGCGAAAGAGTGTGGACGATCCCACGTCGCAGCGCCTCCCCTGCGCGCTCGCCGGTGGCTATTGTACATCCATTTGTAACTCAAAGACAGTTGCAGCTGTGTGCAATTGCCCTTGTAAAGCACCCAGCTTATCACTTGCCTTGCCTCTTGGGGTTGGATTCTGGGGATCAGAAACAGGTTTGGGAGGGAAGTGATCTCTTGAGACTGGATTCTTTCTGATCTCTGAATTGCAATTCTTTCTTGCTTCTGAGCAACAACCAACAGCCTGGCTTGATTTGGCTCAGAATGCTGTAAAACCCAATCTCTGGATTTATTAACCCAACCGAGCATAGATAAAATGCTTCTTTTTCTACTTCTCTAAACACAACTTGCTGGACTTAAACTTGGTGTGTGCTTCACTGTGCTTCTCTGTTAGATGAATGGTTGTTGTGTAATTAAGGTTAGCATAGGGCAGGGGTGTCCAAACTTGGGAACTTTAAGACTTGTGGACTTCAACTCCCAGAATTCCCCAGCCAGCATGGCTGGCTGGGGAATTCTGGGAGTTGAAGTCCACAAGTCTTAAAAGTTCCCAAGTTTGGACACCCCTGGCATAGGGTCAGCAAAACAATTCTGATAAATACTTTAACATCCGTTATACTGGTCAATGACTGTAATAAAGATTTGACTTGACTAGTTTTAACAGTAGTTTATCTATACAAGGCACAATATCACTGTTCACTGGCCCCTTCAGAAGAGATTCCATTATTTTTGCCTGGTGGGCATATTTGGAAAATTGGGAGCCTGGTGTAGTAGACTTATTTGCAAAATAATTTTATTGGAAAATATTTATCATTACAAAGCACCTGTATAATTCCTGTTGCTACCACTTTGCTCGTCTTTGTACTGATTCAAGGCACATTGGCATACTTAGATTATAAACCAAGTACTTTACTGAGGTGAAGTCACCCAGCTGGTTTAGAATGTCATTTTGGGATCCAGACGTATTTTTTGAAAAGTAGGTGATGCTAGAGGATGATGTTTTGCCTCAGAACAGGCCCACCTCTCCACTTAAAAAAAAAATTAAAGAGATATTTATTTTTATTTAAATATTAGGAAGCTTAGTGGGTACCAAAGCAATCTATGGGCACAATGACAGACCAGATACTGTAGTAGAGCCTCCAGCATTAAATGGACGAAGCTTCCATGATATCAGTATGCGAGAATATACACAACCAGCTTGCGTAGGAAGTCTCTCCTTCAACATGATGTCACTAGAATTACAACTATTTCAAATATTTCATATTTCAGTCATTTATTTATTGAATAAATCCCAAATAACTGGATTTATTCAGTATGCTAAATCATAAACTCACAAGTACAAATATGTTTTGTTTGATTTTGCTTAGTATGTCATGTGAACCAACTCAGCATGTACAGAAGAGATAAATCAGCTAGAAAGAAACAGAATTCTACAATTATTGCAATATATACTAAAACAAAACTTCTAAAAGTATGGATTCCAGTGAAAGGGTCGTCATTTCAAAGAAAAGTAAAGGTCATTTAACATGTGGCTCAATATTATTCATGAAGAGCAGGCTGCGCAGGGGTAAGTGTCACGGAAGCTGAGGCTGGCAAAAGCATCTTCATGATGCAAACCCACCCCCAACATTCATGCATGGCCCAATGGACAGAGCTTGTGGTACAACCCCACAAACACTGATGACAAGGCAGGAGAATCCTGAAAACATTGCTATTCATGCAGTGGTTCCCTAACCAGATCCTAGGATTTTTTTTTGATTCCAACATTCTAAGTGCCAACCTTCATTCCTCTAAGTAGAAAACCATACATTTACTATTCCCCATATCAAAAAAAGCAAATTGCTAAAATGTACAATGAGATGCTTTTTTTGTGTGTAGAACAGTTACTGTTCCTGTCCTTGTAATTTAGGTGGTTAGTAGGTGCTGTAATAGTATCAGGTGATTTTATACTCAAACTTGATCAGACTGGAAAAGAAAAGAGCTTTGCTGCTATGGCAACATGCTTGAATTGCTACTTGCATGATATGCTTTGAAGAGTAGGAAATGCTCTTGAGTTGAAGACAGCATAAAAACAAACATCCATTGTGCCAATGATGCTTTTACCAATAAAGCAAGATTTTATGCAATTTTAGAAAACACAATCCAATGCATGTTTATTCTGGAATCATTACCGTTATATCACAGGTGTTCATGGCCTTTCTCCACTGCTGAGTTATGCAGCCATCCCTTGTGTTGCCAAAGATCTATTTGCTGTCCCCACTGCCAATCTTATCCTACCTCTATTATCTTTGCAGATGCCTTCCATCTAAGAAAAGTCAAGCAGATTTTTTTACGTCGAAACCTTTTTTATATGTTGAAGCTATTTTCCAGTAGTGTAAGGCTAAGGGGTGGGTGGGGAGGACACTATTTTAGCTAAAAGCGACTTAAAATGCCTCATTCATGGAGCATCAATGAAATAAAAGAATACCAGGAATTAGGGAGAGGGAAGATGGGATTTTCATAGCATGTGTCAGCATTCCAAATAACATCCAAAATTAAATCAGAGTCTAAGGCAAAGTATTCCTCAAAGTTCCAATTTATTAAGAGAGTCATGTTGGTACATCTGTGAAAACCCGAATCTGAAAGCTTCCCGGGTTTTCCCACCCAGTTGAAAGTTCATGATCTTGCCCCCCACACCCACATGTCCATCACATGGTCCAATCTTCCACTGCCACACTGGCAGTTCCACCCATCCAGTTCCAGTCAGGCTCAGAGGTGTAGAGAACAAAAAATGACCTTGGCTTCTAGAAAGGAATTTTATTTTGACAACAACACATTCTACTCCTTACTATTCACCCCTCCCAATTCCCCATTAATGAAACAGCATAGTAAAATAATAGAGTGTGTGGCAGGCCAAAGATCCAGAAAGGAATATGACTGTAGGCCTGACAGCATGTTTTTGTGCTGTGGTTACTATAGATCTAAGTAGGAAATGGCCCTTTGGAGCAGATAAGAGTGTGCTGGTTGTGGGAGGATATCTATAGCTCTTCAGATGTTGCTATAAAACAACATTTCTCAGCCTCAGCAACTTTAAAATGTGTGGATTTCAACTCCCACAACAACTGGACAGGGAACTTTGGGAGCTGAAGTTGTTAAAGTTGCTGAGGCTGAAAAATACAGATATATAATATTCCAATTCCCATTATGCCCCGTAGAACAATCAGCTTCTTCAATCAGCTTATCTTTAGTTATCACTCGTGCTTCTGATAAAGTTTATCTCCTTACTTCCATCAATTTTTCTCTCTTTTCTTCTTCTATACTTTGAAGTCTGGGATAGAGTTCCAGTTCATCTATCTCCCCTTTCCATATTCCACTCTTTTCATTCCACTCTTTTCACTGAGCCAGGCTCAGTTTACTATCAATATCAACAGTTTTCTTGTTTCTTTGATTATTTTTTCCTTCAATTTTTAGAACTCTTTCCTCCACTTTTTCCATTTGATAAACATCCTCAATTTTTCCATCAAATTTTATTGTGCTGCATTCTATATTCTCCGATCTCTACTCAAATTTTTTCTGTTACTGCTAAGATCTTTTGAATTCCAAACATAATCATTTGCAATGTTAAGGTTTCTTTTTCTTGTTGCGCCATTTTCCAATTTGTAAACACTGCCACTATAACATTCGAAGCTTTTTGTTAGATTTGAAGCGAGTTCATTTATAATCTTTCAAAGTCAAGGTCTCTCCTCTCTCCACTCCAGCTATTGAAAGAGCTCCCGGAGAGCACCTGTATAAACAACCTGTGCTCTTCCCACTATCACTCACAGTAAACAAGCTGAGAGACCTTGAAGTGTAAAACAAATGATCAAAGGGAAAGGAAAAAAAACAATATTTCCAGCCTCCAGTCTCCAAGTGGCAGTGTTACTTCCTTTCCTTCTATTGTTACAGACCTCTTTGTATTCCTTTTAATATATTCTTTATAATCCAAAATTACAGAGAAAAGAAAAAAAACTTCTTAAATGGAGGAAAAACCATCCAGTCCAGCATTGTAAAAATAAAGGAAAAAATTCTTAATCCATTGGTATATAAAAAGAAATAAAAAGTAGTAGAAGAAAAACTAATCCATTCAGTTTAAAAAATAGGGAATATTTGCAAAAGTTCCATCCATGAAAAAAGATTTCAAAAAAACAAGGATAACACATTGTTTAATGTAGCTTAATTTCACCACTTACTTTCTTTTGTTTTCAAATTTAATTTAACTTTGATTTTTGGGGGTAATCTCTTGTCTAACAATAAAATTTCCTCACCAAACGGCACACTTTCTCTTTCCGCTTTCCTCCTGTTCCGGAGCTGTCCCAACTTCAGCAGTTTCAATGGCTGCGCTTCTATCGCCAGCAAGAAGAGGTTCTTCTGGATCAATCAGGGACTTTGCAATGTCCCTGAGATCAGCAGGATGTACTCTTTCCTGTCACCGTCTCTGCGGGACAGTTTAGGTCCAAAAGGACCGTCCAGCGACAAAAGAATCGACTGCGATCCTGGAGCTCCAAGATCGCACATCATGTCGTCGCAACGCCTCCAAAAAATTTGTATTTTGAAGAAGGAAAAAAGTAATATTTGTTTACTTATAAAATTTATAGGCCGCCCATCTTACCTTCAGGTAACTGTGCAGCTTAGAATATATATATATATATTTATATATATGCATGCATATATAAATGTATAAATAAGATTAATCAATTAATCATGTTTATGCATTATTTTATGTTGTATATAAGGCTATCATGTAATTTGTGTATAACAGACTATGAGAAAGTTTTGTACCAGCCAAGCTTTGCAAAGTTTAATGCTACAGTTGATTTAGTGAGTAAGGATGAGCTTGATTTGGGAGAAAGGGTTGCCTAGCAACTCTAGAAGTATTGCTTGATCTCTTTATTATGGCCTTGCCTTCCATCTACGCTAACTTTGAATTGTTTACTGGAACTGGTACACTAATGTTACTTTTTCTGTTACAGGCATTTGAAAGATTTTAATGAAGTCTCATCTTGTAGATTGTTAGCAATGTTCTTTTGGAATGATCAATGCAAAAACCAGGCTTGTGGGGGACGGGGGGACGGACTGGATTACAACCATGATAAAATAAATCCTATAGAGAACATGAAACTTTGAATTTCACCTAAGGTAGAATTTGATCAACTGTGCCTTGGAGTATGTCCAGCTGGAGCCATTCTGGAACAGCTGTGTGCATCATCAGAGGAGATTACTGGCAAGGAGCCTCTGCAGCAGCTGGCTAGAATGTGTAACCTCTTTTGATCTTTTTTTCCTCAAGAATAGGTAAATTTTTATATTTTGTTTACATTTGATGTTTCATTCTAGGTTCAAAATCTGTTTTGGGTTTTAAGGCATTTTACTTGCCAGATCTTATTAGGTATGCTCTTCAAACAACACTTAGAGAGAATGGAGCCCAGAATATTGAAAATAGGAATAAGCATTTTTGGGGTCAGGTAGAATTAATGTGACATTTTTGGAAGGCATCTTCCATGCTTACTGTGTATTGAGAACTTCTGGGGGAATTTATTGCTTTCAGTATGCTAAGCCTGTTTTAGCCTCACAATGCACTGTTTGTGTAATTCCCAACTCAAAAAGGTGAAGAATGTCTAGTGGCTACTATGATTGCAGTGGATTCTAGGACTCAGAAGAAGCTTCATTCAGCATAAATCAACAAATACCTTTCAACTGACATTGTCTCCAGTAAGTGTTATTTAAATAAATGTCTCCTGTTTTTATTACTTGGGGGAGGGTGTTCCTAGCCAGGCCCACTCATGACCTACATTGCCATTTCACAGCAACAGTACTCAAGAACAGATTTTCTTTATTGTAAATCACTCCTTCCCACTTCACCCACCTTCTCCTCCATGTTTATGTCCTAGCTCAGTAGTGGTGAACCTTTTCGGCACCGAGTTCCTAAACTAGAATGCATGCAGCATTCTGGTCTTTGGGTTTCCAGTACGTGTGTGTGTTCTGGCCAGCTGTCTTCGTGCACGCCAGAGCATTGGAAACCCGAAAACCAGGTGTCTGACGTGCGCATGTGCACCAGACAGCTAATCTTTGTGTTTCTGGCGCTCTGGCGTGCGCAAAGACCAGCTGGCCAGCACGTATGTGCATACCAGAAACCAGAGGGCAGCTGGCAATGGCACACATGCCCACAGAGAGGGCTCTGCATGCCACCTCTGGCACATGTGCCGTAGGTTCACCATCATGGTCCCAGCCTATCAGATTAGATTTTTTGCTGGAATATGGAGAAAGCACATTTGAAATGTGGAGTAAGGGGTTTGAACAGAGGTGGTTTTCAGCCGGTTTGGACCAGTTTGGGCGAACCGATAGCACCGACAATCAACTGGTCCCGCCCACACGCCCCTGGCCTATCCTGTCCTTTATTTCTTCCTTTCTAACTCATCTCGATCGTGCGGCACAGCTGATTCCCCCCCCCCCGTTGTTCTACTTACTGTTGCTGACTTGGAAGGTAAGCAGCTGAGCTTCTAAATGCTCCATTTTCAGCAAAGCGCACACTGATCCAAGCGGTTGTTAAACCGGCAGCATCCCACCACTGAGTTTGAATACACATGTAATGCTTTTGTTATTAAGTCAGCAAAGCTACATTTATCTCAGTGGCTGCTGGTCCTCAATTAGCTGGGAAGAAATAACTATTGTAGATAATAAATGACAAATCTTAAAACAATTCCAAAATAAAGTCAGAGACCTTTTTTACAAATGAATGCCAGAATGTCAAACTTGCAGGTTTATGATCTATACACAACATCCCTTCATCATGTTAGTAGGAGCAGGAGCAGGAGTAATTAAAGGTTAACATACTAGCATTTATTTTGCATAAGCTAAAACATATCTGATGTAGAAAATGTTATCATACCGTAGTTGATACTTGGAAACAGAAAATTTTCTGTTATTCTTACATAATGAGTCACGTGTATCATTTTAGAAAGCTTGAATGAAATTGAAATCCATTCATAATTACAGATTAACTAAAGCATCTTATCCCAATCTAAGGACTTCCAGATATGGGGAACTATAAATCCTGGCATTTCCATGCTGGCTGGTGATGATGGGAGTTATGTCCAGTGTATTCACAGAACACCAGGCTGCAACATCAAAGTACATTAAGCCATTATTTTGTTACTTGATAAGTCACAATTGGTTTTATACCTATGCATAACACCGCCAGTCCAAATGAGACATCCATCATACAGACTGTCTGAGGAATAAAGCCTATCTTCCGAGTATACCAGTAGTTTAATTAATAACTAATTGGCAGAACAAGTTGAATGGACAATTATACAACTGTGAGGTAGTCATTTTCAGACTCCAATGAACTTAATTGTACATAGTTGCATATATAAATGGATTCCCAGATTCACAAGGAAATTCCCCTTGAAATTTCTGGAAGGCAAGTTGGCTTTAGGTTTTAAATTCCCTGCAGAACATACATGCGCCATCAAATAGTGGATCGAAACTTTCATTACAGATTTCACTTTATTTAAAAAGGCTAAAACACTTTTTATGTATAAAAAGATAGTTTATAAGACTGTAAGTAAATATCAAGAACAACAGGAAACAATTTGGTATTTATGCTTTTCCCCCTTTGCATCTAAACCAATTGTCTGAAAGAGAACAAGGAAATTGCTGTAGCATAGCAACTATGATGTTAGCAAGCGTTGAAATAGTATCATTAGCTACAACAGCACTCTTAGTATCTGTATGATTTGAAAGGAACTAAACCCATTTCCCACTGGTAGAACTGTAATTAGCAAACTAAACATGAATTTTTTTCCATAAGAGCTAATGTACATAAGCACCACTCCACCATGCCAAATAATTACAACCATTTAAAATGACAGGATTAATGAGACTGGCTCCTTTTTTTAAATGACAAAGCAGAAGTCTGGATTCCAGCTCTTTGTGCTGTAAGAGAAAATGGCTCCAGCAGAAAATGCAGGTCATTCTGCTACCTCAGTGATTTCAGCCAATGCTCCCAGCCCTTTTATACAGCTCTCACTCTTTCCTTTGGCCATACTTGTTTCCTTATTATTATGTGCATTATTATTCGTCACTTCCATTCTGTATGAATCAACTACATACAAATTTGTAGTGACATGGTATGAATATTCAATAAACTAAAATGCAATCATAAGTAACTGAGGATAAGTGCAGGAGTAAAAAAAAAATACGTCGCCTTCTTGATCTTGCTGAACTACAACTTCTAGGAGACTGTCAGGATGACAGTCCTGGGATTCTGAACACTATAATTCAGAAGTATCTTGAAAGACATAGATTCCCCACTTCTGGGATGAAAGAATAACTTTTAATTTGTAAGTGCTTATTTTATCACGGAGGGTGATTTTTATGTTTTTAATTGTTAAAGTTGATATTTAGAAAACTTCTAAATAAACTTACATTTCCGAATGTACATTTGTTCTAGTAATCTGTTCTAGGAGTTTCCACCCTGCAAAAAGCAGATGCCACTAGGCAAATAATGGCAAACATTTATTAGGGTTTTTTTTTGTACCTATGCCACCATCCAGGATTCCGATGTATTTTTGCAGCCCAGATAACAAACTCAGTTTTTATTTTGTGTAACTACAGTACCTGAATGTACTGTTCTACTAATGGTGGCATTCAGTGGATAGAAAAGTCAGATTGTTTTTCTTATTCAATGTTGACCAGAGTTTTATGAGAAAACCTGTTATTCTTTTGAAGCATGTTTTTTGGGCATATGTAGGTAAAGGATGGTGGAGAGCAGGATGAAGTTCTTTGTTCAATTTTATGTGAGTGGAACATAAAATTGTTTGGTCTCTATGTGTTCCTACTGCAGTTCTTAGTGTTCTTTTTGTTTTGCTGGTGTATCAAAATAGAAACGAAAATTCCCTAGGATTTCAGAGGACTCATCTGGGAATGATGTTGTTAAGAAATGAGAGCAGTGGGTTCTATTACTGTGAACCATTCAGGAAATTTGATTTGAAGAAAGGTTGCACGTAAGAAGTGTTGCCTGCTTTTTTGTTTTGTTTTATGGGATGTTTGGAGAATAGAAACCAATTTATATTCTTAAGAGTGGGAAACATCTGATTAGAACCATCAGGAGGTGTTTTTTATATATAATTGAGAGTAGAATCTTAAGCTGCTACTTATTGGAAGAGGTTGCAACACCAGATATTGCATTAAGGTTGTCATATAGGAGGAAGGGACGCAATGGCTGGGCTTGTCAGCTGGAAAGCTGGCAGCCTAGGTTCGAGAGCTGAATGCTATGCAACAAGATGAGCTCCCTTTCCTTGCCCCAGCTTCTGCCTACCTAGCAGTTTGAATACATGCAAATGTGAATAGATTAATAGGTGCCACTTCATTGGAAAGGTAACAGCATTCTGTGCGACTTTGCTGTATATCCTTGCTGGCCACATGATGATGGAAAATATCTTCTGACAATGTTAGCTCCCTTAGCCAAGAAATAGAGATGACTACCATGCCCTAGAGTCATATAAGACTGGACAGGGAAACCTTTACCTTTTTATAATAACAAGGGCTTAATCATATTGTGTTTGTATAGAAAAGAAACAAGTAAATTATGCAAATGTAATAAGAATAAAGACTAATTAAAACGGTGTTATGATTTACCCTTCATATAAATGACTTTGTAATAGTACTTTTGTGAAAGTATTTTTGAAAATCTGTATTATTTGGAGCTACTGTATATTTATGGAAAGTGAAGGAGGAATAATGAAAATGGATTTGTTACTTGGCAAGAGACTTGTCATTCAATTGCTTAAAGACAAATTTATGAACCCAATTACATGATGAACTGAAGATCTGATTTTAATTGTGACTTACAAAAATGCTTTTGGATAGATGTATAGAAAATTATAATGAATTATGATAATTCTTTATTAAAATGTTAATATTACACACACAGACATATGTATGAGATACCCCCTAATTTTTTTCTTTTCTGTTTAATTGAATAAAGGCATAAAATACAATTAAAATGCTAGACACTTCTATTTTGTCTTGTTTTTCAAAACAAATGTTCATTTAAAACCAAATGACCAGGGATGTGCAGTCAGGGGAGGCAGGGGAGGCAGAGCCTCACTGCTCTCATCATGAAAAAAAAAAGGAAAAGGGAAAAGGCGCTGAGGAGCCTCGGGGAATGTGACTGCGCGAGCTGCGGTCCCCTTCATGTTGACTCAGGAAGGCGGGAAATGGGACCACGTGTGCAGGACAGAGGGAGGTGCAGGAGGCTCCTCTAGCCTCAGCCTCCCTCCTGCACCATTCCCCGCCTTCTGTCGGGTTCTGAGGCCGGAGCTCATAGTTCCAGGGCGAATGCGCATGCGGAGCGGTTCCCTTCCTCGCACTGAGCAACAGCAGGTTTACGGGAAGTTGCTCGCGAAAGGACGGACTTTTCGGACCGCCGGCTACCGTTTCCCTGCCAGCTCGCTCGCGAAAGGACCCTGGAAACTGAGTCATGGCCGGCGCCTTGCTAAGAATTCCCTGCCTTCCTGATGACGTCACCAGCCTCACCAGACATAAACCTCACCGCACGTCACTGCAAATGACATATTTAAAATGTTGGTAGGCAGTGATATACTATCACTAATAGTAGTAATACTAACTTACTTATTCAAGTGATTGAATATGTAATTCATTAGTGAATAAGTGAATACCATTAGTGATTGGTTGATTATGTGCCATAAAGTTTGGTGTCAACTTTTAGCAACCACACAAATTTTCTCCATCACGTTCTGTCTCTAACCCAGTTCTTCAGGTCAATGGTGCATTCATTCATCATCAGTGTAACTGAGTTCCTCCATCATACTGTTGATCCTCTTCTTTTTCTCTTTTCTTCCACCTTTCACTGCTTTAGAAGTTTCTCCAAAGAGTTAGAGCTTCACATAATGTGTCCAAAGTATGATAATTTGACCCTGATCATTTGTATTTTGAATAAGGAATTGATTTGTTCTATGATCCATGAGTTTGTTTCCTTAGCTGTACATAATACTCAGAAATCTTCCCCCAAAGTTCAAAAGCATTAATACTTTTTCTACTTGCTTCATCTAAGTCCAATTTTTATTTCCATAGAATGTCACAAGGAATATTATTATGCTTGCATTATTATGATTTTTGTAAGCATCTGAATGTCTTTTCCAAGCCTTCCTGACTGTTCTATCAAGTGCTAGTTTGTAGAATATTTCTTGACAGCTTGTCCCTTTATTATTAATAGCTGATCCTAAAAGGCTGAAGCTATCTATTACTTTGATATTTTCATTATAGTTTTAAGCATGGTTCTTGTACCTGTAGTCATTAGTTTGGTTGCCTTTAATTTTAGTCCCATTTTCTCACTGTGCTCCTTGCCTTTTATTGCTAGAACCTGTCAGCCCTTTGTATTTTCTGCTATTAGTGTGTACGATTATTAATCTAATTTGGCAAACCAAATTTGCCAAAAAACTATAGCCAAAGTTCATGTTCACTATTTTTTTTCAGCAGATAGGAAAGAAGGGGAAAATAAGCAACAAGATCTTTCAGCAATAGGTTTTAAAATTAAATAGAAGAGTGAGTACTGTTTTAAGTGAATTAGGCTGTTTACCTTTTCATTTTTTTAAAAAAGTTCAGTGCATTTTACTTGCTTGGGACTGTGAAATATCAAGTGTGTTGTGAGCTGTCAAATAATGGCTACCACAACGAGTGCTTTTAGTTTCAAAACATTCACTTCAGCTGAAAGCCAGCTGGTGATCTCAGAGATAAGCAACCTGCCAAGGTTCAAAATACCAAATTACATATTTGTTCCATACAATGTACGAAAACACAGCTTAACGGAAATCAGACTGAGGATACTTAGAATACCCCATCCATTATATTTCAAAACAAATGCAATATTATCACTGGTGTCCATTGGTGGGTGAGACGGGTAGTCAAAAAAGTCCAGATACCAATCACACTTGTGCAGTTGAAGCCCTGCACTTTTCTACCTCTGTATGCATAGACAAAAAAGTGGGGTCATTACATGGTCACAATTGTCATTTCACCTTTGACACACAATCCCCAGCCTGTTGCCACTAAATATATTTTGTTATTTATCAAGTGAAAGATACCAGTTTAAATGTACCTAAAACAAATGGTTAAAATACAATTCCAGCAATAATCTGCATTAGAATTTAATTATGCATAAAAAAGTAATCAAAAGACAGAAGTGGTGGGTTTCAAAAAATTTTAGAACCTCTTCTGTGGGTGTGGCCTGCTTTGTGGGAGTAGCTTGCCAGCCATATGACCGGGTAGGAGTGGCTTGCCAGCCATGTGACTGGATGGGCATGGCCAACTTGTAAAATGTGGTGAAACTCACTTAACAATGCTCTTGCTTAGCAACCAAAATGTGGGCTCAGAAACTCTGGCATTTGAAGCACGCAAGTCTTAAAGCTGTCAAGTTACAACCCTTTAGAAAAAAAACCAGGGGTGTTCAAACTTGACAGCTTTAAGACTTGTGGACTTCAACTCCCAGAATTCCTCCTCTCACTCTTCATCTTGATGATGTTCGGACAGGCAGGGGGAGGGAGCTGCAACTGGTTCTAAACGGCACTGTAGATTTGTGGAACCTCTTCTATAGAAGAGGTTAGAACTGGCAGGAACCCACCCCTGAAAGACAATGACCTTCTAAAAATCTGCTGCTTCATTTTACATCAAATGAATCTTTCATAAAAGCTGAACTAGACAATTGTGGTTTTTTTCCCAGACAAAAAGGAAACTGTAGAGTAGGGGTGTCAAACATACAGTGTCACAGCCGCGTCATGTGACGTATCAGGACTTTTTCCCCTTTTGCTAAACTGGGCATGGGCATGGCCAGCGCATGACGCATCCGGCCTGTGGCAGCTTGACAGCCTGCTCTAGAGTCTAGATCCTTTTTCACTGAGAAAACATTGGGTTGCTGTCAAGAAAAACAATCGTTTTCTCTTCAGAGAGAAAATGAAAATAGAGAGATAGAGCAGATAACAAAGTAATTTCTTGAGAACATAAGCTGATCATACAAATTTTATAGGTAGTCAGTAATAGATAAGAGTTGCATACAAGGAAATTCTTGTGGAAATACTAAACAAGTTTTACGTAGTTGAATAAATGATATTTAATCACTCCTGCCATATCAACAGTCTATGGAATGTACTACATGGATTTGGGAGGAATTGCAAAGCTGATCATTATGGTGGTATTATGCAATTACATGCAATTTTTCAGTATAATTAAAATGCATAGATTAATGGAATGTTTCCTTGGAAGCTGCAACCACCTTAGGTAAGTCACATTTTTTTTAAAAAAGCCTGATCAGATTTGCCCAGGCAAAGTGGGAACACTGTTAAAACTGTTAGACTTTCTTTCATGTTTTGTCTGTACAGACCCGCAGTAGGCAATTCTAGTCCAAACTCTGAGAACCTTTCTGATGCATAAAAAATAATAATTAAAAGTGGTATATTTATTTCTTATCCAACTCTGACACCAGTGAAATTTGTGTAGAGGGATTTGTTTTATTTGTGTGGTGAGAATAACTTGGGCTCATTTACCATTTTAAGGGACTGTAGCGGTGCAACGTTTAAGACCCACTGATGTAAGTTTCTGATCTGCATTTTTCTTGTCTGGAGAAACTGTTCCATCATAATGTATCATTAAGCCATTCCCTAGATGGGTTATAAATGTTTAGGTACAGTAAGACAGATTAACTGATTAATGGCTCTATAAAAACATATATTATAGCTAGAAAACATAACAATATACTTTTCAATAAATAGATACTGTACATCTATCACATTAATTTTTATACTCAGGCATAAGGGTGGAAACCTGAGCAGTTTGGGACAATTAATTTGTTATGTCAGATTAATTTGTTATGTCAGATTTCTTCAGTTGAGGATCCCTACTTCTCTTAGGTCACTTGGATACTGCTTGATCACAACAGTGGTGGGTTCCGGGTGGTACAGCCCAGTACGGACATACCGATGGCAGCTGGGAGCAGCGGTCACTGTATCAGAATGATGTTTCGGTGGGTCCACCCGCCCGCCCGCGTTCCTTACCTCTTTTTGAGGAAAATGGGCCAATTGCGCACGCGCGCACAGCGTACTGTGCCTGCGCAACCTCACCATGCGTGCCTGAGGTGGACGTCCATCCTTGTTGCGGCATACCAGTTGCGACGGGATCCGGAACCCACCACTGGATCACAACTACGAGTTACTCAGGAATTAAGTCAGCAAAAATGAACAGTAGTCTTTGGTGGAGTTTTTCAGATTTGAACCTTTTAAAAGTCACAATAGATATTTAGAGAATCACTGTTTAGTAATATAGTTAGTGATAATGCATATGCACCAGAATTAGTTTAAAATATTTGCAGACCCAAATTATTTCTCATCTCTTTAGCATGTACAGAAATTGCTTGGACACCCATATAAATTATGTGGCTGAAATTCCACAGCTTTGATGAAGCTTTTTCAGTTAAGGCAATCGTTCTTAACTAATAGATCAGTGAAATGAAGAATCATTAACTTAAATTTGACAGTGATTTCCTGTATCCCAATAGATAGCATACACAGTAGAAGGTTATAACATTTCTTACTTACCTGCACATTTACAATTTATTGCTTTCTAAATGGAATATAATGTACAAGAAGTATCTATCTTTCAAGATTCCACAGGTCCTGTATTGATTATAGATTCAGATAAGCCAAAAGCTAATTTACTGAACCAACAGGATAGCTTCTTTACTGTGTCTCTGACAAACATGTCTAGTGGCTTCAGATTTCCAAGTCATAGGTGCCTGTAGATTGCTATATAAAATTACCTAATGTTTACTCTTTCATGAAAAAGCTTTCCTAAACTGGTATTTCAGGGAATTAATGTTTTTCAGCACATCTCTATCAAGCAATGTAATAGTGTGTGAGCAGAAATACTGGTTTAGTCTGTTGCATTTCTTAGTTAAATCATCAGTTATCATTCTTGTCTTATCCTTGTCCCACAGTCAAAATTAATTATATCTGCTTAATATAAGTAGGATTTAAATAGATTCAAGTGGGAGAATCTTAAATTTTTTCACAAAGCCTTTCAGAGATGCAGTTCCCATAGACAGGTGCATTTATGTTGGAGTTGCAATTCAAAGGATGAATAGTCTATACATCTAATATTTTTGATGTTCAAGAAACAGGAGTTTTGAAAGAGTGACTATTTTGTTTCCTATTTGTCCCAGAAATGAATCCAGAAATATCAAAAACCCTTTCCCTAGGCATCCTATAATTGTTTCCTGCAATTCACTTTTGCCACTCTTCTCAAAGATATTTAATGCCAGTACTTGAAGCTACAGGAACTTCATACAAGGGTAGAAAATTTGAAAACAAATTTGGAAATAAACGTTCTATTGTTGCTTTCTGTCAATGGGAAATTATGTAACATCATAGAGAACCAGCCAGCAATGGTCAATCCATTCATGAATTTTACATAGTAAAGTAACAGAAAAACAGAGTTGGAAGGGACCTTGGAGGTCTTCCAGTCTAACCCTCTGCTCAAGCTAGAAATCCCGTACCATTTCAGAAAAATGGTTGTTCAATCTCTTCTTAACCTCCAGTGCTGGAGAACCTACAACTTCTTGAGGCAAACAGTTCCACTAATTAATTTTTCTAACTCAGGAAATTTCTACTTAGTTCTAGGTTGGTTCTCTCCTTGATCAATTTCCATCCATTGTTTCTTGTCCTGCCTTCATGTGCTTTGGAAAATATGGTAGGTTGACTGCCTCTTTTTTGTGGCAGCCCTTAAATATTGGAATACTGCTATCATATCTGCCCTGGTCTTTTTCATTAAACTAGACATACCCAATTCCATGCAACTGCTCTTTTTATGTTTTATCCTCCAATCCCTAATCATCTTTGTTGCTCTTTAGTCTATACATGTTCCAGAATCTCAACATATTTTTTATATCATGACGATCAAAGTTGATGCAATATTCCAAGTGGGGTCTTACCAAGCTATTATAAAGTGGTATTAACACTTTGTGTGATCTCATTTTTATACCTTTGTTAATACAGCCTAGGACTGTGATGGCCTTTTTGGCAATTGCAACACATTTCTGGTTCATATGGTATTTAAGTGATTGTCCACTAGGACTCCAAGATCACTCTCACAGTTACTACTATTGAGCCAGGTCCCATCTATTCTATACCTATGCATTTGGTTTTTCTTGCCTAAATATAGAACTTTACTTTTATCACCATTGAATTTACTTACTGCACTTTTGTATGGTTTGCCAATTGCACAGTGGCAGATAGGACAGTGTTCCAGAGGGTTAACATCTTTGCCCAGAGGATCATTGGTTGCCCTCTCCTCTCTTTGGACGAGTTTTATAGCTCCCACTGCCTTAAGAAAGTTCAAAATATTCTTAAAAGATCCATCTCATCCTGGGCACCCTTTTTTTTGAAATATTACCATCTGGCAGGTAGTACAGGATAATAAAAACAAGGACAAAAAACAGCTTCTATCCCAGAGCAGTAACTATATTGAATTATACTGTGTAGTGCAATATGAATGCAGTATCAGGGGTTTTCAATTTAATTGCATAGAGTGTGACATATGTTTTTGTTTTATTTTTATAGTTTTTCTTATGTATAATGTGTTGTACACTGAAGATGGCATTTAATTTCATTGTACCAGGTGCAATGACAATAAAATACTGCTATTAATTTCATTTTGTTAGATAGGGTCCAATAGTCAAGTCTGTCAAGATCTTTCTGCATCTTGAACTGATCTTCTAGCATATCATCTATTCCTGCCAGCTTGGTGTCATCTGTAAATTTGATGAGTTCTCCTTCTAGACCCTTGTCTAAATAATGCTAAAAATAGTATATAAATCAAAATAAAATTATTTAAAAGTATCCGAGGTAAAAATGTAAAACAATGAAATGATAGTTGTTCAGTTATTACTGGGGAAAGGCAGTTCCCTAAAGTACCCATATCCTGAACCACATAAGGCTTTATAGGTAAAAATCAGCACCTTAATTTGCATTTAGAGACCTATTGGAAGCCAGTGTAGTTTTCACAGGAGAGTGTCACTTAGCTGCACAGAACTTCCACTGTGTACTGAACTAGTTGAAGTTTCCAGTTGGTCTTCAGGACAGCCCTGTGTAGAGTGAACTGTTTTATTTTTATATATTTTATTAAGAGATGACAAGTGTATGAGTGACCCTCATCAGTGCATCTTGTTTTAGACGGCTGCACTTAGGACAATGACTAAAGCTATTAAAAGCTAACTGTCCCATCTGATCTTTTGAGAAGGAACCTACTCTATCATGAGCCACAAATAGTACTATTGGAATCAGGTCCTGAATCAACAACCACTGCACCTTGTTTGGGTTGTCTGAATTTGTTTTCCTCATTGAAACCCAGTCTGCCACAGGGTGTAACTGAGTATCATTTGTGTATTGATACTTCACCCTCAACCAGAAATAATTTCTCCAGTAATTTTATGTGGATCTTAAACAGAAAAGACTGAACTGAGACACTCATAACCAAGTGTAGGTGGATATAACTTCTCACCTCTGATAACCATCCTATGGCACCCATTTACTGTGTTCCCCATTTTATTTTTTTCAAACCAAACTTAAGGCATGACCTCAAGCCCCTGTCTTTGTCAGCCTCCCCTGAACTTGCTTCCAGAATCACCACAGTGCCCCAGCTGTATCTTCAGCAGTAATCTCCAGAAAAATAAAGACTCCACACATTTTTATTACTTAAAAAATTTTTTTGAGGCCAAAGACCATGTGTACAATACCTTTTCTCAACCGTTCTAAGCCATCAAGAAGGATACAGATAGTCTTTAGATTACAATGGAATTTCCATTGCTGCATATGTAAACTTCAGTATCACATGCCACATCACTTAGCGACAGTCACAGCACTCTTGGCAGTCCTGGGTGCTATTGCAATCCCAGGATTGTACAGTTTGTTAAGTGGGAAGAGACAGGAGGAGCCCCAGGCAGAGAGTAAAGGGGGTTGCATGAATATCGCAGTCAGGCACTACAGAGAATGATCTACACCTCTACTCTGTGTTGCAGGAGGTGGGATGTCACAAGCAGGTGCTATAGAGTGCAGGCAGGTTGGCGGAACGTGTAAGTGGCTTGGTGGGGACTGCAAGCCAGGTTGGCAGAGATCGATGGCAGGTGTTATACAGCATGGGGTTACTCAGGAGAAAAAATAGCAGAAGCAACTTACCAGAGCAATTGGCAACTTAACCTACTGGATTTTCCATTGACTTTGCTTGTGGGAAGCCAACAGGGAAGGTTGCAAATGGCAATCCTAATCATTGTGGAACCATTGTGTGAGCTGATAGCCAAGCATCCAAATCATGATCCTATGACCTCAGGGGTGTTTCAATGGCTGGAATATTGGGGACTGGTTTCAAGTACTACTTGTTCAGCTGAACAAGTGGTCGTAATCCAAAAGCTGCCTGTATAGTAGTCAACAGTATAAAAAGCAGCTGAAATATCTAGGACAGGGGTTCCCAAACTTTTTCAGTCCTCCGCCTCCTTGGTGCTACAAACTGATCCTCAGTGCCCCCCACCCAGTGGTGGAATTCAATTTTTTTTACTACCGGTTCTGTGGGCATGGCTTGGTGAGCGTGGCTGGGGGGTGGGGGGTGTCATGTGACTGGACGGTTTGCACACTGGAAGGAAGATAGTAGCAGTAAAATTCAAAACTGTAACAATTAATTGCACATTTATTCAAAATCCAATTTAAAAACCTTTTTAGTTAAGGTTAATTCAACAAAATTGTTGAACATGATCCAGGTTTTCAAAGTCTGATAGTCATTTATCAAGAACCTTAGTAACTAGTAACTTAGTAAACTCAGTAAAATTTAGTAACTACTTCACTGTTCAGTAAATTCTTAATGTGATGGATGGGCTTGATGAAGTGATACCAGTTTCCCAATGTCTGGTTTTAAGTCACTTAGCAGAGTGCAATGTTTCCCAAACTTGGCAACTTGAAGATGTCTGGACTTCAACTCCCAGAATTCCCCAGCCAGGACTGGCTGGGGAATTCTGGGAGTTGAAGTCCAGGCATCTTCAAGTTGCCAAGGTTGAGAGACACTGCTCTAAAAGCATCAGAACTGTTTTCCTCTCCTTTCCTATTACGGTATAAAGGAGTCTTTTCGGTGGCATTAACTCCTGGTTCTAGTTTCCAGTAGTTTTGGGTGATGGTTTGTCTTAAAAGACATTTAAAAAGAGTGGCCCGTTTCCTACCAGTTTGCCCCTGGAGTTCATGCAAAACTTGCTTTGTCGTCCACGTCGAAATTTCCTTTGGTCATTGCCCTGCTGCCCCCTTCCCACCCAAGGGACACCACCCACCACCACCTTTTTTGTGTTGCCGGAGGATTTTAGTTGCCACACGCACATATGGGGATTCCCAGTCCTGGGATCGCCCTTCGCGTGCCCACAGAAAAGAGGGCTCCCTGCCTGCAGAACATGGTACTGCCACCCTTGGTGCACAGAGCGCGCATCGACTGACTGGCTACCCCAAGGAATGCGCGGTATGCAAGAGGCCAGAAGCAATGGGAAGGGGGGAGGACGGGAGCGGCCCATGTCTGCGGCGGGCTCAGGGAGCATGCACGTTCCGAGCCATGGCGCTCGGTTTGGGGAGGGGGAAAGCCCTGAGCAGCGTGTGCCTAGCCGCTGCGTGGGAGCGAATCCGTATCTTCCAATTTAGTTGTTTCAAAAAAACCCTTCCTCTGCTCGGTTGCACGCTCTCTGTATGTTCTCTCTCTCTCTCTCTCTCTCTTTCTTTCTTTCTTGCTGGGCGGTGGTTGAGGCCGCTGGTAGTTAGGATCGATTCTACTGTTGCTTAAGTTGCCGAGTTGGACAGCAGCAGCAGCGAGAAGCAACAGTGGTAGTATCGAGTAGATCAACGAAGGGGCATTTATGGCAGGCTGGCCAGCTGAAGCTGTAGGCTCAGCGCGGCTCCTTCTCTGCTGCCTGCCACCCCCTTGCCTCTTAGCGCCCCTCTGCCGCCCCCCTTGCCTCTTAGCACCCGCCTAAGTCATCCACTGCCCCCCAGCGGGCGGTACCACCAGCTTTGGGAACCTAGGAGATGATCATACCACTTCCACAGGCTTCTCCATGGGTCAACAATGAGTAATTAATGTAGTTTCTGTTCCATGCTTAGGTTTGAATCCAGACTGTCAAAGTTCTAAATTATTTCTGGCATTTTTCCATTTCTCAGAGACAAATTGGCTTTAGCCCAGATTGGATTTGCAGTCCCTCTCTTGTCAGTTTAAGTAGCCAGGTAGGATTAGGGGTCCAATCTGTAAGTGGCAGAACTAAGATTACACAGAACTCTGTACTCTTACTTGAGTCTACAGAACTTGAGGTTTGAAATCATCCCAAGTAACACAATAAATACATCGCCTCTATCATGGCAATAGATTCAGCCAGATATTAATTCCGAGCAAATATTTTATCCACAAAAAAGCTTATATTAAATTATATTAGTCTTAATACCTTAAGATCAAGGAAGCTTATTTATTCTTATCTTCTTATTTATATTTAAAATATTAACTTTTTAAAATATAAAATGCTATCCATTCAATTGTGTCCAATTCTGTGGACTAGCTCTCTTTATATATTTCGTGCTGTTGGTTTCTTTCAGTTGTTTAGGCCAGGGGTCGGCAACCTTAAACACTCAATTTGGACCCATTTCCCACAGAAAAGAAAACACCAGGAATCACAAAACCCCTCCTGTGCCTGGGTATTTCCTGAGTGGCCACAGAACTAGCACATGTAGTTGAATTAAATGTTGTTTTCTTCTGAAACTTTTCTTTTCTTGGATTTATCCATGATTGGCCTATCGGGGCTTGAAAAGCTCAATAAATCGCGTGCTGGCAGGTATCACACATTGGCGGTTGTGACACATATTTTGAGTGACAGGGAGCAGAGGGATGAAAGAGCCACATGCAGCCCCAGAGCCGTGGGTTGCTGACCCATTTTAGGCTCTAGCTAGCTCATTGGCTTTGATGATATCTAACCAACATGTTTTTGGTAGCCTTGTTTCCTTGTACCACCAACCATTCTGAGCATAGCTGCCTTTTCCAGTGAATTAGTGCATATGGCATGGCTCAGGGGTGGGTTTCAAAATTTTTTACTACCTATTCTGTGGGCATGGTCTATTTTGTGGGCATGGCTTAGTGGTCGTGTAACCGTGTAGGCATGGCCAACTTGTAAAATGTGATGAAACTCACTTAACAACACTCTTGCTTAGCAACCAAAATTTTGGTCATAAGTTCTGTCTTTCGTCTCCCTCTCCCACTTTCTTTCTTTCTTTTCTTTCGTGTCTCTCTCCCTTTTTCTTTTTTCTTTTTTCTCTCTCCCTTCCTTCCTTCCTCTTTCCTTCTTTCTTCCTCCCCCCCCTCTCATACACATACATCCCTTCCAGTTGGCAAAAATTTGTTTTGCCAGCTGAGAGGCTGGCAAGGAAGCCTCCCTTTCCCTGCTGCCGCGCAACGGTCCATGCCTTCCCCCTACGGATTGATGCTGAAGGAAAGAAGCTGGTCTGGGGAGGGACCTTCCCTCCCCCTCCAGAGAGCCCATGTGGGGAGAGAGGAGGTGGGTTGGTTTGAATGAAGGCAGGTGCTATGGGGCCGGCCTCTCTCCCCACACAGGCTCTCTGAAGGGGGAGGGAAGGTCTCTCCCAAGACCCGCTTCCCTTCCCTTGCTGCGCAGTTCCGGGATGGTGGGGTATTTTCTTTCACAGGTATGGGGGTGTGGCCAGGCCACCGCTACTGGTCTGGTCCGGTCTGCCAGATTTTCACTGTGAGGAACCCACCTCTGGCATGGCTGAAATAAGCCAAAATTTAGTGATTTTGCCTCACAGCAACATGCATAGGTTTATACACTCCAGTACTTGTCATCTTTGTGGTTCAATGAGCTCTCTGCAACACCACAGCTTAAATAGATTTTGCTCCCATCTGTTTTTTTCATGGTCCAACTTTCACAACTATAGGTAGCCATAAATAACACAATACAGATAGTCCTTTATTTACAACCAGAATTGAACCCAAAATTTGCCATCACATGATGAATTGCAACGTTTTCCCCCTTTGTGGAGCTGGGGTGAGAGTGGCCTGAGCATGATGCATCTGGCCCAAGGTTTGTCAGTTTGACACCCCTGGTGTAGACTAACCTACATTTGGTTGCCAAACCAGTCTTTTCCATATTTGATACATTAAAAAAAATATGTATGTATTACTGGAGTGATATATAACATATCTGGAGTAATATGTTTATTTTTATCATATATAACAAAGATGTCTTTATCTGGCTGACCTCTTTCAAAAAGGCATTGTGCCCTTTTATTTTTTTAAACTTTTGATTTTGTTAGGAAATGATCAATGGCCATCTTTTTCCCTATTGCTTCTCAGGCTGCAAGGAAATTAATACTGGAGGAGAGGGACGGAAATTTAGCAGCCTTTACTAGAAGACAGGTACACCAGAGCCTGATAGCTAGCCATCAGTTTTATTGGATAGTATGAAATATAGGGCTGAGTGCTACGTCAGCTAAATCTAAATTAGAGCTGAGTGTCAAAATAAACTCATATACTCCCTCCTCCGGCACAGCTGTGAAAGAACTGAATCTTTTGTATTCAGTGTAGATAAGTCAAAATTTGTTATACTGTCTGAAATGAAGCAAGACTAACCATGGTTAATAAGTAAGCTAAAAAACTGAACTTGAAACATAACTTTTATACAATGAAATTGGTTAGGAATTTAGGATTCAAATAAGGCAAAATGCAGCTAATCTATAACAAAACTACGGTAGTATATGCCTTGAATACTTGTAATATTAATCTTAATTCTCTAAACAATAATATGGAAATAGGCTTAATTGTATTCCGTATCTACATCTAAGAACTTTCCCAAGGGACAAATTTCTAAACTAGTCCTTAGCTTTTATACAGATTTAGGAAACTGATTTATTAGAATTATTAAAATGTATATAGTTTCAGGCACAATAGTTTATATAACATGGCACCAAAGATACATCTGCAGAAAAATATCTGAATATTTAAATGTACTCAAGAAAAACAATTAGGACAGAAATTATTATTTTCATATTTAGCTTGAATAGTAGTATGCACATTAACTTCACAATGTTAAAATTAAAAGGTAAAGGCTTCCCTTGCACATGTGCTAGTTGTTCCCAACTCTTGGGGGCGGTGCTCATCTCTGTTTCAAAGCTGAAGAGCCAGAGCTGTCCGAAGACATTTCCCTGGTCATGTGGCCGGCATGACTAAACGCCAAAGGTGCACGGAATGCTGTTATCTTCCCATCAAAGGTGGTCCCTATTTTTCTACTTGCATTTTTTACGTGCTTTTGAACTGCTAGATTGGCAGAAGCTGGGACAAGTAACGGGAGCTCACTCCGTTAGGCGGTGCTAGGGATGGAAGGATGACTTTCTAAAGCACTGAAATGGGCTTACTGAAGATCTTTTACATGGCAGAGGTGACATAAACTGAATGAATTCCTAGCAAAAGGAACATTAGTCTGGATGGCTTCTTTATTTATAGCTCAGTCACTATGCTATATTAAGGGAAAATATTCTAAATACAGTATTTGATATTCATTTATTGGATCAATTTTGATGTAAAAATTATTTTAGCCCAGAATTTGGTAGCTAGTGTAAATTTTACATATACTAGTGACATTACCAAAACACACTTGAACTTCAAAATTTTTACACTGCTGATTCTTTTAGATATTATAAACCTTTAGACAAATCTTAGAAGCATGTTAATTTGAAGCATTTCAAAACATCCTGAATTGAACAATAGAATGTATATCTTTTTCAAGGTCAGATCAAAAGTGCAAGAAATAAAATGATTTTTTATTAGATTATCTTTTCACTTTATTTTATCCACCCAGATAGTGTTAACATTGGACATTTAACAGACATCTATATTTCATTAGTTGTTTTGATATGGTGTTACAGATGGAATCAAGAAATTTCTCGGATTCACCTAAACCAGGTCTGTCAAACTCCCGGCACATGGGCCAGATGTGTCACACGTTGGCCACGTCCGGTTTAGCAAAAGGGGAAAAAAAGTCCCTAAATGTCACGTTGACACTACAGTGATGTTTGACACCCTTGACCTAAGCTATAAGTTAACTGACTGTTCTACACATACTTGTTTCAATACCATTTTGATATGTTTGAAGTTATTTGACATTCCTCACTTCTGATTTAGTCTCTGACTAATATTTTTAGCATTAGTTTTTCCATTGCACACTGTGTGACTTGAAGCTTTTGTACATCAAATTTATATATCCAATAGTTTATATATCTTACAATAGTAGAGATCCATTAATCCATGTTTCCATCCATCTGGTGAGGTCAGGAAGAGTAGGTATGTTCCAGGTTTCATCAATCAAACAGTGTGTCTTCCCAGTGGCAACCTCCTCATCCTTTGAAATGACATCCTCAAAGGGGTCTATACTACAGCATATTGTATATTTTGTTTCTGCCCATTCATTACTCAGCTCTTTCCCAACAACATTTTGATTTCAAAATGTATTTAATCTGTTTTTATTTTAAATAAAGATACACAACAAACAATTTTTCCTTGAAAATCACCAAGTTCTTTTTCTTTCACTTGCTAGGTGTAGATGGTGGAACCCACTCTTGTATCTTCTTACGTGTTGTAGAGTATGGTACATATTGTTTAGGAGTACCACTTTCATTCATTTTATGATTTTGGAAAATGAATTTACGACTCACTGGTGGATGTGTAGTTGGGGGCTCTTCTGTCATACAGTGAATCCAACGATGCCTTGTAAAGAAAAAAATACAATTAAAAAATATTTCCTAAGGACATATATTTGCACACGTAGGTTTACAACAATTTATATTTTATGGGCAAGTTATACTACCTGAAACATAAAAAATAGTTACATTTTAAAAATTATGCAGACTTATCAGTTAAAGTTTATATTTAATAAATTTGAAGTCATGGAAATTGAATATAGTTGTCAAAAAACCAAAGACAATTTCTCATCATTCAATAACTTGACAAAGCTAAGGCTACAAGATTTGGGCTGCAAATGCCAGTTTTATAGACCTTTCTGTTGCCAATGAACAGTAATCAGGAGTTTTGAAGTACGAATGCAGTAGTCCAAGAGAACTCTGCTTGTGACAAGTTGATTAAATTAAAATATGATGAAAGGTCTGATGAGGAAAAGCAGGAAAAAATTCTCTCATTTATATTAATGACTAGAGCCGAGGTGGTGCAGCGATTAGACTGCAGTTCAAATCTCACCAGGCTCAAGGTTGACTCAGCCTTCCATCCTTCCGAGGTCAGTAAAATGAAGACCCAGATTGTTGGCGGCAATAGGCTGACTCTGTAAACCGCTCAGTGAGGGCTGTAAAAAGCACTATGAAGCAGTATATAAGTCTAAGTGCTAATGACTATATCAAGGATCCAGAGTGGCAAAGCTTATTTTATTCATTGCATTTAATTTTAAATTCTCAGAACTGTTTCCACATGAAAACAAAAAATTTAGAGATTTTCCCCCCTCAGGCTTCAGTGAAAGACTGAAAAACATAGGCCTGCTTTAACCAAAATTTTTCTTCCAAAGCATTTTTTAAATATGCAAACCTTACAATTTAGCATAATGTACCATAAATACTAAGCAAATCTTAAAAAACAGAACAAGTTCTTACACGAATAAAATAAAAGTAGCAAAATGCTTATTATTAAATAAGAATTTTTCCCTTTGAAGTAATAGGAAAATGTAGTATTTAATATATTCATAAAATATTCATGTAATATTTAAAACTTATCAATGATGGTGCAATTGAATTCCACAGAATGCTACCAATCACTCTACAAGTAAATACGACAAAATTCCAAAGACACTGGTCAGTTTCCAATAATAAATATGCATTTATAGTGATGTTTGAACCTAACATTTTCACTGATCTGATGTAATTACCATAATGATCCATTATGACACATTTGTTGGTAAAGGGTTAGAGACTGAGGTATAGTTTAAAAGACTCAAATTAATTTACTTTGTAAACAGAATTGTTCTGATATACCTGTTTTACAAGTTAATAAAAACATAAATAAATGTATGTATCAAATATCTGATTTACCATTCAGGAGGTATCATGCTTCCATCTAAATCCCAGTATGTGTTCTTGCCATCCATTTCTGCAGTATATATGACCCATCTATGACGACCTTAAAGATAACAATTTTAAAAAGTATATCAGAATTAAAGGATGAATCTATGTATTCTATTTTATTAATTACAAACTAATTATTGTAGAGTTACACAAAATCAAGTTTTGTGGAATCCCTAGTGCTGCGGAAGGGAGTGAGCTCCCATTACTTATGTGGGTTTTGGTAATGTCACTAGTATATGTAAAATTTACACTAGTTACCAAATTCTGGGCTAAAATAATTTTTACATCAAAATGGATCCAATAAATGAATATCAAATACTGTATTTAGAATATTTTTCCTTGATATAGCATAGTGACTGAGCTATAAATAAAGACTAATGTTCCTTTTGCTAGGAATTCATTCAGCTAATGTCACCTCTGCCATGTAAAAGATCTTCAGTACGCCCTTTTCAGTGCTTTAGAAAGTCCTCCTTCCATCCCTAGCACCGCCTAACGGCGTGAGCTCCCGTTACTTGTCCCAGCTTCTGCCAACCTAGCAGTTCAAAAGCATGTAAAAAATACAAATAGAAAAATAGGGACCACTTTGGTCGGAAGGTAACAGCGCTCCATGTGCCTTCAGTGTTTAGTCATGCTGGCCACATGACCATGGAGACGTCTTCAGACAGTGCCAATGTTCCCTCTAATTTTTTTTCAGTGTGAGCAGAAAAGTATAGTGTTTGAGCGGCACATTTTTATGCCTGAGCAGCACCTGAATTTTTTTCACAGGTGTCACCTAAGACAACAACAAAATCAGTATTATTTGAAACTCAAAGTTATGTTTATTCAAGGTACCCGCTTAATTAAAAGTGTTATATAGTATCACTTAACAACGCTCCTGCTTAGCAACCAAAATGTTGGGTCAGAAACTCTGGCATTTGAAGCACGCAAGTCTTAAAGCTGTCAAGTTACAAGATCCTTGCATCCCTAACCCTTTAGGAAAAAAAAACCCAAGGGGTCTTCAAACTTGACAGCTTTAAGACTTGTGGACTTCAACTCCCAGAATTCCTCCTCCAGTCATGTTGGCTCAGGAACTCTGGCATTGAAGCATGCAAGTCTTAAAGCTGTCAAGTTGCAAGACCCTGGCACCCCTAACCCTTTAGAAAAAAAAAAACCCAGGGTCTTCAAACCTGACAGCTTGAAGACTTGTGGACTTCAACTCCCAGAATTCCTCCTCCAGTCATGTTGCGGCGACGTCATCTGCGTGGATCTGCTCCATCTTCGGTTTTTTGCACAGGGGGCAAGGCTGCTGCTGAAGATGCCGACGAGCACCTGCCGCCACCAGAATAACAGCTGCCTCCTCTTCCTCCTCCTCCAACAGCACCACCATATTTGGAGTGAAGCCGCCAAAGCTCCCGCTGGCGCCCCGCCCGTGGCAGCGGCGCGTCCCCCTCCACTCGGAGCACCTGAGCTGGGCACCGCATTACCCCTGCTGCCCCCTCCTCCTCCGCCGTGCTTTTGAGAAGCCATGAGGTTTTTTTTTCCCTGCTCCCCTCCGCCGCCTTCCTACTGGCTCCTGCGGCCTCATGGATCCTCAAAAGCACAGCAGGAGGAGGGGGCAGGGGTAACGCGGGGCTCAGCTCACGTGCTCCGAACAGAGGGGGAGGCGCTGCTGCCATGGGCGGGGGCGCCGGCGGGAGCTTTGGCGGCTTCACTTCTCACTGTCAGGAAATCTGCCGCAGCGTCGGGCAGCAAATGTGGTGCTGTTAGAGGAGGAGGAGGAGGCAGCAGATATTCCGGTAGCGGCAGGGGCTTTGAGGATTTATTTTAGCTGCAGCGCCGGGCGCAGCTAGGATTGGCCGCCCACAAAGGACCTCCCCGGGCTTGCTTTGCTGAACTAGCGTCAGTCGCCCCGCGCTCACCAAAACAAGTCCGAGGAGGTCCTTTGCGGGCGGCCAGTTGTAGCCGTCTGCAAAGGACCTCCCCAGCCTCCGGCGCCTGTGACAGTACAAAACACTGCGCGGCAGTTGGAAACTGCTGCGTGGTGTTTTCTTGCCAGCTGCGCGGCCGCGCAGCCGTGCACCTTAGAGGGAACAGTGGACAGCACTGGCTCCTCGGTTTAGAAACGGAGATGAGTACCGTCCCTAGAACCAGAAACGACTAGCATGCATGTGCGGGGGAACCTTTACCTTTATATTTCTATTCTCAATTTTGAGAAGGACTAGCTTGACTTATGGAAAGAAAGAGGATAATTAGAAACCAAAAGTATCATTCACATATAGTGTGTTTTTTTTAAATAGAAAAATGCAGGACAACATAAGTAACTTTACTATGACTTCCCGGGAACCAAAATTTTAATTTAGCATTTTAAATAACTATTCTATAGGAAAAAATAACTTCTAATGGTAAAATTTCAAACGGAATTACAAGCACAAATACCTATTGGTTTCTATAAGATAAACTACTTGTTTATACTTCTAATTTTGATATAAACTATTTACTATTTTACAAAGCTGCAGCTTATACATATCTTAAGATTAAATTTCCCTTAACAGTTTTATTTGTATGAGAAATATAAGTACAATATTTTGCAATACTAAGGAACCTGTGATCAATATAATCATTATGTATGAATTATTCTTCTAATTAAATTACAGGTCTGTGTCTCCCTGATTGTTTCTACCCTTCCTATCTGACCCCACAGGAAAGGCATGTTGTGGATTCCATAAGCTAAGTAGTTTCAGCAGGCAGAACTCAAACAAGACCCCTTTCTGCCTCTGGAACATCATCCCTCTTGAGATTTGTTTCACCCAGATTCTGTGGGATTTTCAGAAAGTCTTGAAGATCTGGTTCACTATTTAAGCCTGCTCCTCTTCCCCTTGTGTGATCACGTTTCCTGACTATGTTGAACATCTTTTATGATTCTTCAACTGCCACATATTTTACCTGTAATTAAATATGTGATTTATTTAATTTTTGATTAATGTTATCAATTTTTAAGTTTATTTTAGTAAATTGTATATATTTTTACTTATTTTAAAATTGTGGTTGTCTACAGTCAGGATGTGAGATGGGCAGCCATATACAATGAATAAATAAATACATAAATGTTTAAAAACACTATGCATGAACTTCTTTTTAAAAAAAAGTAAAATTACTTCTTAAAGCTAAAATAATGCCAGAAAAGCAAGATCAACATCTGGATTAGGCATCCAAAAGACTGAATACTATTTAACCCATTTTTAAATATCTTTATTTGAGCAAAAATCCAAGTTTCTGTTGTGACTTCTTATTGCTATTGGCTTTTCCTATTTAACATCAAATTGAATTATATCCACATAAGACATAAGAATACTTTCATTGTTGGTAAATATGTTAAAAGACTCAAATTCTTTAGAAGAATAAACTCAAATAATCCAAGTATTCTTACTTACCAAAAAAGAATCTTTTGTCTTCATAGTATTTGTTTCCATACTTATCAGTTCCTACTAGGGTACCAATTTTCAGATCATTGACCCTGTGAATATCCAAAATAAGATTCTTCAAGGGGTTTATAGTTATGCGATAGTCTACTCTACAGGCTTTGCATGCAGAAGGTCTTGAGTTTAACCCATGGGTCCTCAAACTATGGCCCATGGGCTGGATACAACCTACTGAAGCCATTAATCTGCCCCACGCATATTACATAAAATAAAGATATATGGTGCATTCAAAGAAATGCAATGCTAATGAATTTTAGAGTGATTCTCTTTCCCAAATCTTGGGGTTTTTAGTTACAATCTTAATTGGTGCAGTTCTCAGTCTGGTTTATTGTGTGGTCTTCTGAAACATATAATCAGGAGTTATTTTGAAGAAAATCCTGTTAGTTTTATTCTTTTTTTAATGGCCTATTTTAAGAAGCCTGAAGCTGCTGTTGTACTGAAATTAGATAAGTGGCAAGAAAATGTGTGCTCTTTTTCTCTTGGGGAAGGTCTTATTCAATAAATAGATGCCTTGGGTTCAAGCAAGTACACCTTAGGGAGGACAAAGGGAAAATGGACTAAGTTGGCCGCACCCACCCAGTTACATGCCCACCTAGCCATACTGACCCAGACAGTCCAGCACCCCAACAATCTTAGGGATGGTGATGGCCCCTTGTTTAAAAAGCTTGAGGACCCCTGGTTTAATCTCTGCCATCTTCAAATAAATTGTGAAAGTCTCTATCTGAAAGCCTGTTAACCTGAAAACCGTTAGATAAATAATGCAAAACTACTGTATAAGTTAGCTTTGGTTGGTTTTACCTTTCAAATATCTTATTAGGGCAATCAAATGGATAAGAATTATTTTTCAGTTGCTGCTCCAAATAAATAAAACTATTAGGGGAAGGTGAAAATAAAAATGTCCCAATATATTATTTATTAGATTTTTAAAGCTTACAAATAACACTGCAGAAGCATTATTTCTACATAATTTGCTTGCAACTAAACAAGTTATCTGCCAAATGAGTTTAATCAAAATAGTGTTTTGGGTAGCAGCCTGAAAAATTATTCCCCAATAATTTTAATCAATTATCTGTTCTTTAAGTGACTAAACCACCTCCGCTGTATTATTTAGACCATTGCTATCCCTTACTGAAGGGAAACAACCAGCGCAAATGTGTTTCTCAGTCCAGTTACAGTAGGGGTGTCCAAACTTGGCAACTTTAAGACTTGTGGACTTCAACTCCCAGAATTCCCCAGCCAGCTCTGCTGGCTGGGGAATTCTGTGAGTTGAAGTCCACAAGTCTTAAAGTTGCCAAGTTTGGACACCCTTGCAGTAACCTTGTTAAAAAGCAAGGTCGAGAGGCAAGGAGCAGCTCGAAGTCAAGAGCTGGGGCAGGGTGACTGAATGCCGCCTGGATCTCCCAAAGTTAACCTTGGACCGCGCCGTAAACAGAGCGCCGTCCTTTCGCAGGGATTACGCCCCAGTCAAGAAGAGCCCAAAGTTAGAGAAAGCTTCCCAACAGTGACCTTCCCAAAAGCAGGCTTTGCAGCCATTATAAGGTCGACCTAGTTCCCATCGTCGAGAGATGCCCGCTCCGGACGTCGAAGGTCGTCTTCCCTTCAGCCCTTTTCTGCTTTAACTCACGAATTTCTGGAAATACTCTTCCCTCTAACGATCCTCTGAGTCTGAGGGTCACGTCATTCAACCCTGCGAGCCGCAGTTTTCAGCAAGGCGCTCCCCAGCTGGAAAGGACCGCCCGCCCTCGTTCCTCACGTTGGCGCAATCAGGACATTTCACCTGAGCAGCTGCCACATAAGGCCACGAACACCGCCATGTCCACCGAGCTGTTGCAACGCCCGCTTCATCACCTGCACGTATTCCGCCATTTTCCCTATTCTCGTGGAGTTCCGCCCCCCCTCCTTACTCTTTGCGCCTGCGTCGCAGCGCCTTGGTTTTGCAGATTCGAGGAAAACGCTTCCTGTTCTCGCGCGCGTTGCTAAGGGAGGCTGCGCGTGCGAAAGGCGATGTTCTCAAATCTAATGCACAATTTTAGAGCAAAGCGATTAGTTTGCGTGACAAAATTGAATATGAAAAGAATGACATTTAAACCAAAAGATAACTTTTATATCGCCATTTTATAATGTTGGAAGAAATGTCCTTCTGGGGGAAAAGACCCTGGAAACATGGAGGCTGCTTGGAAAGATGGTTTTAATGGTGGACAGGACTACATGGCTTGAGTCCTGAACAGAAAAGGTGATCACATGCTTCAATGTTGGTGGAGAAGAAAAGAAGGGAAGACTGAGATGCTGAGTCTCTGGTTTTATGCCCTCTCTGGCCTTTGATCTTGATCTTGTCTTCTAATTGGTTGTCAGACTCCCAAGAGGCCATGCAGGGGCAACTCTCTAGACCCATGATGGCGAACCTATGGCACGCGTGCCACAAGTGGCACGCGGAGCCATTTGTCAGGGCACGCGAGGCGCTGCCCTGTCAGCTGGCCAGCGGGCATGCGCGCTGGCCAGCTGAGTTCACCTTTTTAAAAGCCATTTTTCACCCTCCCCAGGCTCCAGAGGCTTTATAGGAGCCTAGGGAGGGCGAAAAGAGCCTCCCCCGCCCCCCCGGAGGCCCTCTGGAGGCTTCAGGGATCGTCCGGAGGCTTCCCTGACGCCTTCGGAGCGCTTAAAACCACCCTCCGAGCAAACCTGAAGTGACTTCCGGGTTGCTCGGAGGGTGGTTTTAAGCGTTCCAAAGGCTTCAGGGAAGCCTCCGAACGGTCCCCGAAGCCTCCAGAGGGCCTCCAGGTGGGGGGGGGGAGGCTGTTTTCGCCCTCTCCAGGCTCCTATAAAGCCTCTGGAGCCTGGGAAGGGCGAAAAAAGCATGTAAAAATGTGGGGGGGTCGCGCGTTGTGCGCGCATGCGCACTGGGGGGGATTGTGCATCACATTATGGGTGCGGCACGCCCGCACATGACCCCCCTGCGCTCCCCCCATTTGTGGCACGTGAGCCAAAAAAGGTTCGCCATCGCTGCTCTAGGCCAGCGATGGCGAAACTTTTTTGGCTTGCGTGCCACAAGTGGGGGGAGCGCAGGGGGGTCGTGTGTGGGCGTGCCGCACCCATAATGCAATGCGTGACCCCCCCTGTGTGCATGCACGCACAACAGACGTGACCCCCCCTTTTTACATGCTTTTTTCACCCTCCCCAGGCTCCAGAGGCTTTATAGGAGCCTGGGGAGGGCAAAAAAATGGCTTTTAAAAACGGTGAACTCAGCTGGCCACCGCCTCGCATGCCCTGACAAATGGCTCTGTGTGCCACCTGTGGCACGCGTGCCATAGGTTCGCCATCACTGCTCTAGGCTGTGTTTTGAATCCAGGTTTGGTTGAGTTCTCAGATGCCATGTGGTGAGTGAGTAAAGGCTGATCATGCCTTAATCCCATCCTCCTGGAGCTGAAGTCACTTCCGGTTTGCTCGGAGGGTCGCTTTAAGCTCTTTATTATTAAACTCTTTATTATTTAAAGGGACTGGCTTGGGCAATGGCCCATTGACAAAGGGGGATGGGCAGGAAGCTGCAGTGAGCTACTCTCAATTTAAAACATGTTTCTTCCTTTTTTTTTTTTTAAACAAAATTTTATTGGTTTTCAAATATATAGGGAAGGGTAAATAGGTATACAAAATTTTTTGGCAGCTTTCATACTGCTGGTAGAGATCCCAGCATGATACTCATTTATATAACATTGTACAACAAATTTATAGAAGAAAACAGTAAACCAAATCTTACTCTATATTGCTAGTCTTGTGTTCCTACATGTTTCTCTTTGTCGTTTTCTAATATATCACTAACTGCTATTGTTCCAAATAATTTTATTTTTGAGATCTGAGCTTTTTCGATATTGCTTCTTCCTCCCTGTCGCCAGAGAGCCTCAGTGCCCCCCTCCTTCCCATCTTGGATCTTACTATCTTGTGTTTTACTGTCTCTTTCACTACTCCCACTCAATTCCACCTCTGAGAGTGGAAAATTCTTTTTGTGAAAGCCTCCGCCTCCTGGACTGTATTGATTCTGATCCTATTTCCCTCCCAGAAGATTAACATCCCCTCCGGAATCAGCCATTTAAACCAGATCCCTTTTTTATATAATTTTTTTGCTAGGGAGGAAAATTTCCTCCTTCTATCTCTTATTTTTTTCGGGATCTGTTTGAGAATGGTGATCTCTTCACCCTTGTATTTCAATGGTCCCTCCCTTTGGGTCGCAAGTACCTCGTCCCTTGTGGATCTCCTGACAAACAACATGTATCTCCCTCGGAACATCTTCTAGCATATGCTGAATTTATCCTATATACTAGATCCATATCCCACCATATTTGTTTTTTATCTCTCTTGAGATAATCTGCTAAAATTGTACTCATAATATCTTTAAGGTTTTCATTCTCTGTTTCTGGTAAGTTCTGGAATCTAAGAAAAAAGGACATTCTTTCAAATTCTACTTTTGTCTGAAAATTTTCCATATCTGTGCTTCCCTTGCGCATTGCTTTCACTTCTTCCCCCAGCCCCGCCATTCCATCCTCTAACACCAAAATTCGCTGTGTATTTCCAGCTATATGTTCTTTAAACACTCTGAGTTCTTCTTTGATCTCAGCCCTCATTTCATTCTGTCCCTTCATGAGTTCTTTAAACATTTCCGTAACAGATAATTCTTTAGGATCCTCCCCAGCCACTGCTTTCTGCGACATTGATGATATCTTGGACTGTTGCATCGTGGGGCTTGGGGCAGCCGATGAGGGAGCTGAATGCGCTTTGCCGGTAGGGGGTTTCCTTGCCGCCATTTGTTTAAATTCAGAGATGCAAATCCTTGCCAAGGAAAGTGGTGTCAGAGGGTTTCACAGCTACGCTGGTCTCCAAAGGAAAACAATCGCAACGGCACCCAATTTGCAGTTCCAAGAGTAAAATACACCAAGATGAATGAAGAGAAAAGTCAGCCAAAGACCAGAAGATCCATACACAGGAGGAGGTCCCAGTTTCCCTTTGGGTGCGTAAACAAACAATCCACTTTTCTTTATTCTCTCTTTGGGAGTAGCTTCAAAGGACAGACTTCATTTGCATAAAGACAAAGAAAGAGGGGCGAGCGCCATCTTGGCCCTCCCCTTCGCAGGGAAAGAAGTAGCCGAAAGTTTTTTGTTTTAAAACAACAGTTCAGAGTCGTTTCCAGCAATTGTGAAAGTCATTTTCAATTAAAAGTCAAATAAATCAGTCTTTTAACCTCTCTCTTCCCGAGGGTCCATTTTCAAAGCCGCTTAGTCCGAGGGGGGGAATGGTAACCCCCCCTCTAATCTCTCTTCAAGAACAGAAACACAAAAGACTCACAAAAGTGACTGTTGCTTTTCTCCTAAATCCTCCAAGAGCGCCGGTCAGGACCTTCAGTCTCCAGCTGCACTTTTCCGACTCTTCTTTTAACCTCCGGAGCCATCCGACAAGAGGGCGGGCAGCGCGAAGCTGTCTCTCGCCCCTCCTCCGCTCCCCAGCTCCTAGGCGAAGCCGAAAAGCACCCCAGCTGGCTGCCGCCACATGCGGGGTGCCTCGGCCAGCCGCCCTTCGGCAGGACCCCCCTACAAGGGCTCCTATATCCCCTAAGGGACCCACCGGGGAGACGAGTGGCGGACAAACACGTCCGTCATCGTCCGATCCCGGAAGTGACGTCCATGTTTTTTCCTTTTCACATCCAGGGAAATATAATATTCTGCCTTTTCAATATTTCCTAGGATATTTCATTTTTCTGGGAGAAGGCTGGGTGATAACTTCCTACAACAACATTTTCAACTTCAATTATTACCCAATGTGTATCAGACTCAGATTATTGATTATTTCATGTTTGTGCTTTCAAACTTGGTACTGTGTATCTCAAAACTGGAAACCAAACTAAATTGTATAGAAACAGGGACAAAAAACATATGTAAACTAGTGAGCGAAAAACCTAACGGAGAGAGCCAGTGTGATCATTCAATGTTAAATTTCAGCAGTGTTAAACACGAATTACTGTACATTGAACTGTAATATTGATGTAGTTTCCCCGAGCTGTTTTTTTTAAAAAAATGCAATTAACAGGATTCTATAATAAAAGTTACAATTTATTTTTTTTAAAATACAGCCAAAATAGAATTTATACTTCTTTAAATTTAAAGACATTTACAACAGTATATTACACAATAAGGTAGTAATTGGGACATTATGATGTGTACACTACAAGTGAGTCACTAAAACGAATGAAGGATTGGAATGGAATTCAGAAACTATTTCTATTGACTGCAGAACAGATTTACAGACACCATTTAGGGAGGTGTGCAATTCAAATGATTTTTAAATATGCTTTAAAACAGGACAAGTTATATATGTAAGACGTTGCCAAAAATACATCAAAAGCAATCACAACTGTAGATATGATTAATTTCTGCATGTGCCCATGTATATGCATATATTGTGTGCATAAAAAAATTAACTGTTCAGTTCATTATTAGGTGTTTCATTATGAAATATATAAAAGATATCCCTTTGTAGTCAAATAATTTTTAGAACCTTGAATAATCTTACCTGTCACATAAACTCCTTTTTATTTATTAGTGGAGTCCATAATTTGATAGAGGTGGTTCTATTGCTGATTAAGAATATCTAAAGTAAGGGTGAATTGACAGAACACCACTGTATCAGTATCCCCTGATATAGTAATATATTGAATTAATGTTCAACTACCTTTACCAAACAACTAAGGAAAAACCACACTTTTAATAAATCTGAAAAGTGCATTTTGAAAAGTTTTCAAAAGCTGAAAATACAAAGTAGCAAACTCAAACATGGAAGCATAAAATATGAAATAATTAGGATTCTAGTGCAATCACTGCTATTTAGGAACATGCCATTTAGTATGCAATACATATATTTCATCAAGACTTACTTGTTTATTCACTTATTGCCTTTTCAGATTTTTTTTCTAATTTTATCTGAATTCTTTTATGAAAACCTGGAACAAATCTTAAAGGACACAGAATCTAATAAATTCATTTCCAATAAAAGTGATAATTTCATTCAGTAGTGTAATTCTGATGGTGGAACAGAATCAATCTAGGGGAAAATTCTACTCCCATTTTTCACTTTCTCTATATTCTTCCCAAATTTGCTCCAGGTTTAAGATAAAGGAGCAAATCTGGGATACACAAGGATATAGAAAAGGAGGGAGGGAACACTGTGTAAGCATCATTGCTCACATAATACTGGATTGTGTCTGAATGTGTTGTTTCACAGATTTGCATGCAATGAGATTCAATAAACTTTTCCAAATTTACCTAGATATATGTGGATAAACATTATTAAAGCATAATCACAATGGCAAATTATTTTGTGTTTATAAATAACAGGAGTTGGGAAATAACAATTCTTGATGTGATTAAAATATCTAGGATTATGTTTATTCTGAAATCTTGGCAACTGCTAAAAACTCCGAATAAAACAATTACTGCAAAAGATGTAATCATTGATTTGGAACACTAACATGAGATAAAGCCCTGTTTTAAGTAACTCCAAAACCACCTGTTTCTGAATAAAAAAATAACTTCTGAAAAAAGTAGCTGAGTTATCCAGAATTGAGTCTCATCAGAAATGAAAGCAGAAATGAAACTGACAAAAGTAAACTTGTAGAAACAAGATACTGAATCCAGAACAATTGGAAAAGAAGTTTATTTGTCCTAGTATCAGGTTGAAATGTTTTTATGAAGCTTCTCTTTATCAACGTTTAACTTATGTGTATTTGCTTGGCGTTCACAAGTTCCATGTATAGCTAAGCTACAAAAATAGGATGAACTACACTTCTTGATTTTCACTAATTATCAGAAATGTACAAAGTTCTTGAAAATCAGATAAAAGGTAAGTCATCCTGTACCACTGAAGATATTCCATTGTGTTTTCCAAATGAATTGCTAAAGAAGAATTAGCACCTTCCTTTATTTTTTTGTGCTATGCCTTCACGGGAAAACTTTTTTTTATCTCTTGGAGATAATGTACATTTAAATCACCACGATTGCCATGGTATAGAAACTGGTTTAAATTTTTTTTATATAGTATGACCAATTATTTGAGAGTTGTAGTCTGCAGTCTCCATTCGTAGAATATATGGTATGATACTGTCAATCTGAACATTTCCAATTAGTCCTGCAAAAAACAGTTCTTCTGTGATAGCTGCACTCATCAGTCTTAAGGCCGGCAATCTGAGAAGTAGCCTAGAGAGCCTGAAAGACAGATTGGACAAACACTGGCACACTTTTACATGTACAGACGAGACCTGTTCTTTAATACCAACAAATATCAGCAAACAAAAAGTATAGTTTTTCAGCAATAAATGCTAAATCAAACATTATTCATATTTTTCATGATACAATCCTGTTGGCAACTCAAACTAAATACTTCATTTCTGGAATGTTTGACAGATACTATGTGAGGATCTCCTCCCTCCCCATATACTCTAAAGCACCTTTTTTGCTTTGAATCCAACATGATGATGAGCACTACAATTGTAATTGCATTTGAATATTCTGTTCTGGGTAAACTTCACGACCATTATCTATGGATTAGTTTTAGCAGAAACAGCAGTTTGCTAACTTCATTTTTGTCAGTGACCATCTTAAAACAAGGTTTAACAGAATCCAGCTATGCATGTATAATTTATATGGCTATAAGTGAAATGACATGGAACTGCATTCTATTAACACTAAAATTAGGAGCTAAAAACTAATATTTGAGATTAGGTTAGATTTTTTAAAAAAAGAAAAAATTAGTTATAAGTGAACTCTAAAACTAAATGCTTGGTTTATAGTGCAATAAAATGTTACATAAAACTATATCCAATTGCAAAATCTAATACATTAATAAGTAAATAATTGATAGTTTATTCATATATGATGATGTTTGAGAGAGAAAACATGAAGATATTACTAAAATAGTCTAGAAATCAGTTGTTTGCATAAATTCAGAACTGCTGTGTGAAATTTTGCTACATTATGTATAATAAAGCTTCAGAATTGTATATCTTACTCAATAGCTTATCCTAGCCCTACATGGCAAAGAGACAAGTATGCTACGCTATTTGCTAGGAAATTTTGATGTTGAATTATTACATTTCATTCATGTAATTTTGCACTAGATTTTGCAAGTGATTCAGTCCTAAAAAAGGTAGATCATACAATTAGGCCGAGTAACTTTTTAGTAACTCCTATTGGAGTAACTTCCAATAGGAAGCAGTTAGATGCCTCTGACTAATTCACAAGCACACTAGATAGTATGCCCAGGTTTACAGTATTTATTATCAAAAGGACTAGGGGGTCCTCTGGATTTACGACTCCTGTTTAAAAAGCAGATGGCAGTTGTGGCCAAGAGGGCCTTTGTGCCAATTGTGCTGTGTACCAGTTGCGCCCTTAGCTGGATCTGCAAATGGTTACTCATGTTTTGGTCATTTCTTGGCTGGATTACTGAAACACATTCTATATAAAGCTATCCTTGAGTAATCGGAAGCTGCAGCTAATGCAGAATGCAGTAGCACACAATACTGGGAACTCCTAGGGCTGCACATATAACACCACTACTGGACTTGCTGCATTGGTTACCTGTTTACTTCGGGATCCAATTAAAGGTGTTGGCTTTTACTTTTAAAAACCTACATGGCGTGGGTCCAGGATATCTAAGGAGCTGTGTCTCCCAAATGGGACTAACCCGCCCCACTCATGGCAGTGGAAGAGGCTGAGGAATTCCAGCAGGCTGGTTCAAGAAGAGGCTTTTCCACTGTGGTTCCATCGCTGGGGAAGACTTTACTACTGGAGGTGAGAATGGCTCCCAGCCTTTTGGCCTTCAGGAAACCTTGGCTTTGCTAGTTGGCATAGGACCCCAAGAGGGACATTCACTAATGGAAGTGGTTGATGGGGTAAGAAGATTTCATCCAGGTCCCCTGTCTCTTAGTTCTGATTTTAGGATAGTTTTAAAATCATAATCTCTGTAGTTTTAATATTTTAATATTCTAATTATTTTTTTTTAACTTATGCAGCAGGACAGAGATTTAGATTTCCTTCAGGGCTTATTTACTAGGGAGGGAAATTAACCAGTCCAAATCTTAATTTTATAAGATTTTGTTATATTAATAGTAATTGATTAAAGGATATGCTACATTTTAAATCCTTATTTGTTGATAAAGTTTTTGTGTTATAGCAAAAAAAGTTCAATGTTCACAGTGTTCAGTGAACACAATTTTGCCTGGAATAGACAAAATTTTTACAAGTAGTACTAAATTTGAAATATTTACTTGTACAAAATGACTTACATATTCTTGATTTGTTTACACTTCAATGGCACCATATAGTTTTTATACTAATAAACATTTAAAATGTGTGTGCAACTCTGCAGGATTAATTTTTTACTAGATTTTATACAGCCTGTGACTTTACACCCTATTATTTTAAGGGGAAATCAAATATGAATTTAAATTTATATCTACTATTCATTTAATGTTATTCCTGCAAGAAAATGCAACAGGGTAAGACTAGCAATATCACCCCACAGTGAAGATAGAAAAAAAAAGCTTGAAGTTTCTCAAATTGTAAAAGAAGCATTTTAAAAACTGGAAATAGATATTTGTTCGGATTCTACACACCTGTAGGTATCATCCGGATATACTTTCATTACATAATCCTGGAATTCCATATATGCCTTTTCTTGAAATTTTTCAATCTGTACCACATTTTCTAAGCCTGGGTGATCTAAAACAAATTTACAGTTATATTTACTTGAAATAATACAGCTATAAGAAGGGTGCAACTAAACATATCTTATGACAAATATTTTGATTTTAAATTTGTTCATCACATATTGAGAATTAGGACTACAACATTTATAGTGACTTTGCTGGAATAATATTTTATTTGAACAGGTAGAGACATCAGAACTCAATAAAAATGATCAGAACTCGAAATCTATTGAAGTGAAAAATGCTTTATGATCCACATATGGGGAAGATCATAGTCCTTGTATGATAACAATTACATTACAATATTTGTAGATTCCTTCCAAGATCCATCCAGAGTAAAGGACAGCATTCTATTAACTTGAGCTTCCTAGGCAGTCATATAAATTTAAGTAAAATTTATTTAAAAATTTAGTTATTGAAATAAAATTAAATAAATCCCAAGCTCTTGTATCAGGTCATCAACATTTTGTGAGATTTTGACAATCTAGTCTCCAGAAGTTGTGAATGCTCCAACACTGGAAGTTTTAAAGAAGAGATTGGAAAACCATTTTTCTGAAATGGTACAGACCTAGGATTTCCGGCCTGAGCAGGTGGTTGGATTAGAAGACCTCCAAGGTCTTTTCATTCCATTCCATTCTTCTATTCCTATTATGAAATTTTGTAAGATATTTTTTTGTGAACTGCCAATTCCAGTTGACTCCAAAAACATGTTACTGAGACATACATATTGTCAGGTTCCTCAAATTGCTCCACTTCAGCATTATATCCATGTAAGAACTCAGCATCAATCTTGGACCACATTCACAGCTCAGATACTGATTTAAAGTTGATTGAGACATCTATATATTTTTGTTAATTATTAGATACATTTGATAAGATGAAATATGAACAAAAATTGATGGTGTCAGTCAATATATTTATAGAAAGGTTAACTATGGCACAAGTTATTTCCCCCAAGAAGAGAATGTTTCTACCCAAAATATATTCAAATATGTCTGGATCAGATGTATTTGAAATTAGTGTAATCTCAAGTAAAACAGCTAAGGACAATCATTTTTATTGCTTTAACAAAGATAATTTTTCAACATAAGAATCTTGGATGCTTAGATAAATTTAGTTAAAGCAGCCATGCGTAAGAATTTATATATGAGAAGGCAGCTTTTCTATGGGCCATATTTTCACACAGACAGAAAAGGACAAATTCATCTGTTTACATACCAGGACTGAAGAGCACGATTGCTTTCAAATAAGCATATTCATAACCATCAAGACAAAGCTTCACCATGCTGTTGCAGAATTCCTGAAGTTTGAAGATATGCTCCATCACTAGTTTTCCTCTATCTGCTGACAACTTATCTACATTAATACACAGCAATGTAAAGATTCTTACTAACTTAGAATTTTAAATTATTTTAAATGGAAATAAATTTAAATCCACATAACCTCTCACAATCTATGTAGCAATAATGTTTATTATTCTATCTGCAGAAATAATACATAACTGACATATATAACAGGAGAATTATAATTATTTCTACATTTACTCTTTTTCTTTCAATTGCCATCTTTTATTCATCTCCTTTTTACATGAATTCAAGTATCTCTAAATAATGACACGTCCTTATGTTTTTTCTACTATTTTATTCGGCAAAAAAAAAAAAAAATTCTACCAGCCTGTCCAGAGGAAAATAGTAAAAAATAGCTTTTAAAAGATGCTGTCAAGCCCAACTAAAAGATTAGTGATTCACTGCCCTTTTATTAGTCAGCTAATGGTGACTATTTCCTATTTCCTTTTATTTTTATAACAAAATAGTGCCATTTCTATTTTACTGAAAATGGGTGAAAGCAGCCTTCTTTTTTGGGGCATGAATGCACTCCCCCACAGGGAGAAAGCAGAACTATTTAACTCATGTTTTGCATCTGTCTTTACACAAAGGGATAAAACAGTCCAACCTATCAAAAGCAGCACCACAAAATTAGGAACACAAATTGAAATAGGGAAGAAAATGGTAAGTGAGCACCTGTCTACCCTAGATGAGTTCAAATCACCAGGACCGGATGGATTACACCCCAGAGTTCTGAAGGAACTAGCAGACGAGATCTCAGAACCACTGAATTATATCTTTCAGAGATCCTGGAACACCGGGGAACTACCAGAGGACTGGAAAAGAGCTGATGTGGTTCCCATCTTCAAAAAAGGGAAAAAATTAGATCCAGGAAACTACAGACCTATCAGCCTAACCTCAATACCAGGAAAGATTCTGGAAAAAATAATCAAGCAACGAATTTGCGAACACCTAGAAGCAAACAAAGTAATAGCCAAAAGCCAACATGGATTTGTCAAAAACAGATCATGCCAGACTAATCTTATTGCATTCTTTGATAATGTGACAAAATTAGTGGACCAGAGGAATGCCGTTGATATAGTTTACTTGGACTTCAGTAAGGCTTTTGATAAGGTAGACCATAACCTACTACTAGATAAAGTAGAAGAATGTGGGTTAGACAGCATCACCACCAGATGGATTGGTAACTGGCTGACCAACCGCACTCAACGTGTAGTTCTCAATGGAACTGCATCTACATGGAGGGAAGTATGCAGTGGAGTACCCCAAGGCTCTGTTTTAGGCCCAGTACTCTTCAACATCTTCATCAATGATTTGGATGAGGGAATAAATGGGGAACTCATCAAATTTGCAGATGATACCAAGCTGGCAGGAATAGCCAACACTCCAGAAGATAGGCTTAAGATACAGAAGGATCTTGACAAACTTGAACATTGGGCACTATCTAATAAAATGAAATTCAATGGTGAAAAGAGTAAGGTTCTACATTTAGGCAACAAAAACGGAATGCACAGGTACAGTATAGGTGATACCATACTCAGTAGTAGTAACTGTGAAAGGGATCTTGGAGTCCTAGTGGACAACCATTTAAATATGAGCCAGCAGTGTGCAGCAGCTGCCAAAAAAGCCAACACAGTTCTAGGCTGCATCAACAGAGGGATAGAATCAAGATCACGTGAAGTGTTAATACCACTTTATAATGCCTTGGTAAGGCCACACTTGGAATACTGCATTCAGTTCTGGTCGCCACGATGTAAAAAAGATGTGGAGACTCTAGAAAGAGTGCAGAGAAGAGCAACAAAGATGATTAGGGGACTGGAGACTAAAACATATGAAGAACGGTTGCAGGAACTGGGTATGTTTAGCTTAAGAGAAAGAAGGACTAGGGGAGACATGATAGCATTATTCCAATATCTCAGAGGTTGCCACAAAGAAGAGGGAGTCAAACTATTCTCCAAAGCACCTGAGGGTAGAACAAGAAGCAATGGGTGGAAACTAATCAAGGAGAGAAGCAATTTAGAACTGAGGAGGAATTTCCTGACAGTGAGAACAATTAATCAGTGGAACAGCTTGCCTCCAGAAGTTGTGAATGCCCCAACACTGGAAGTCTTTAAGAAGATGTTGGATAGCTATTTGTCTGAAACGGTATAGGGTTTCCTGCCTAGGCAGGGGGTTGGACTAGAAGACCTCCAAGGTCCCTTCCAACTCTACTATTGTATTGTATTGTATTGTATTGTATTGTATTGTATTGTAAATACACATCAATTCAGCATTATTTATATTACCAGAGTACATAAAACTTGACTCACTGCTATTAAAGATGAAGTTTGAAAACTGAACAGATTAAAATGGAAGAAAGAAAAAGAAGGAAATGCAAAAAGAAGGAAATGCAAAACATGCAAAAAACAAATATAAGAAATACAATTAGATGCAAATAGGCCTTAAGATTTCAATAGCAAAACAAATAACACGCGTTACTGAGATCACCCATATCTATGTATCACCCTGGTAAGAATATATTTACCTTGTTGCAAACTATTGTGAAGATGATTAACAAATGCAGTTAAGATTGTTGCTACATTCATTACTTGTGAACACTGTGCCAGGCCAAGTGTAAAAAGTTCATTCCAGCAGGCTTTTACTAATGATATGTTATTTTCCTGCCTATTTAAAAATAAACAAAAAACAGAATTATTTAATAAAAATATCTGCTTCAATTCAACATGTGCATAGTTATGTTATTCAGTCTTTCTTATTAATATAAGTAATATAAATCTGTGTTGTAAAAGCAAGCTCAATTGGAAAAAAATCCTGCTCTTACTTTTTATTTCTAAATTTCAGTTAAACAAACTATGGTACTATGGCTTTTTTTCTCATGTAAGGCATAAGAGCAAAAATTACTAGTGAGCATCAAGGATTTTATTTGGTCCCGCAACCGCAAGTGCATCCTCATTGTCTGCTAACCATTATCAATAGGATGTAATTATGAAAGTTGTGTAAAATAAGCAAAGTATTTAGAATATTCTGGCCATAAAAGTTCACTCTGTCAAGAAAAGTTGAAGGAGAGGTTGGAACTATTGGAAAAAATGCTTAGGATGACTTTAAGCAATGTCACTTATGCTTACGCTCATCCCAGAAAAAGGTAGGATTTGCATAAAATGTTTGGCCAACTATAAATCTTTGGCTTGACCAGCTAAAAACTATAGATTTTTAATTATGCACCATATCAACAATATTAATGTGGTTATGTTAGAATTATCCAAGCTAAATATTTTGATATATACCAAGAGAAATATTGCTTAGAGACTTGATTATCTAATTCAATTTTTTCAGTACTTACCCTAAAGCTTGAAAGGAAGGAATAGAACGGGCCCAGTGCATAGATAAGAAAAGCAATCTGGATGCCGATTCACAAATATAATGAACATTCAAATATTCAGGCATAGGTGAAGGCATGGTGAGCTGTCAGAAAATAATTTTAAAAATGAATGTCTGATAATTTGTATATTAACAAGAATAAACTGTTCATTTGTGTGTCTGTGCGTGTGTGTTTCAAAGCCCAGCAGAGTATCAACTATCAGAATTGGAACACTTTTTAATTAATACCAATATTCTCAATAATCTGTCTCAGAGAAATGAATTATTATAAAAAAATCATGTACATATTTAAATATAAATGTATTTCCTTCAATAAAACTATACTGATAATAAAGAATGGAACATTCAAAACAGTTTACAGAATAAACAATGTCCATGTAATCAGTTCCATTTCAATATCACTGTTAGCAAAGATAAAAATTTCTTTTTTGGCACAACAGATTTGGGGAGGGGGGGGGGTGTCCCAGCCGTCAGACCTTCTGGAAGGCTGCTAAGATATTTCGGCTTAACAGCCTAGGCTGTTAACACTAGGCTGAGATATTAGAAGAATCCCAAATTAAGTCACATAATAGTGGGAGGTAGGTATGTTTTATGTTAAAAAGGCCCAAAACTAGTATATTGTACAAAAACCTGAACTTTGTTTACTAACAAATATGTTGCACTGGTTTTGATATGTGAAATAATTTATTCTTTAGCAGCATATTATTAAAATGTATCATTAAACATGGTTGGAAAAATCAAAATAGCTACATCCTTTATAAATTACTTAAAACTGTTTTATTTATTTTCACATCTAGTAAAATTAGTCTACAGACCTCTCATGGTTGGTATTTAGGATCCATATCTATCAGAATTTCTATTGAACCATTCTATTATGTTCATTTACTGCAAAAGCATCAATTCTCCTTATTGCTAAATGTTTTCTGTTGGTAGTCCTTGTTTAGTGACTGACTTGTACAACAACTATTCAGTTACAGTAGTGATAAAAAGTAACTTTGTGACAAGTCTCCCATTTACGACCTTTGGAGGTCTGTAAAGCAAACAAAAGATGAAGATCACAAGCACAGTAACAGTTTTATTTAGCGACTGCTTAGCTTAATGACCAAGCCGCCGGTTCCACTTGTGACTTTTAAATGAGGAGCATCTGTATTGTTCAATTAAGCAGTTGTATATATTCTCTAGAGCTGTCAGCCACTCAAATTGAACCCAAATACATTCCTCAAATATTCAATGTTTATAAACTCAAACTTTAAAATAATCCCTACAGAAGTTAAATAGTAGAGTTATAAATAAATGCATATTTTAAGTACCCGGAAAGCTACATGAGCATCGGTAAGTAGTGGGCCTTCTATTTCAACAATATTCATGCTTGCTTCTTCTCCAGCTAGATGTGCACTTGCTTCCATACTTTCTGCAGAACTCGGACATGGTGTACTTTCTCCTGGGTTTAATGCTTTTGCAAGAGTATCAAATGCCCTATAGATAATACATTGGATATTAAGATTAATCAACTACAAAAGGCAAAAATATTTTTAAAAAATTATTGATCCAAAGAATACCAATTAAATTAAATTGTAAGAGGAAGAAAGAGAAATGAGATTCCAAATCCTGAATTTTGAAAACCAACCAGGAAGAACCTGAAATTGCAATTTACTTTTAGTACAAAGCACTGAGGCGTGAGCTACAAACACTAGTATCCTGTTAATTCATACAGTTCATTCTTAGTATCTGACATGCCTGGGATCTCAAAGCACACTCAATCAATATTAAAAAGAAAGCTGTTACATAATTTTGAGAATCAGCATATATTTAAGATACTCTAAGAAATTCTGGGTCGCACCTCAAGGAAATTAGTTATCAGAATCAAAGATCAAATTCAATCTGTGATACAAGGTTCTGTTTTTTTAAAATCTAGTTAAGTAGTTTCCTAATCCAGACATAAATTGAAACTATTGTTAATTAACCCACAAAATGATGATTCAAGGCACTCTACAAAGAATGCCAAAATAAAGGAGAAAGTGGGCATAATACCCATGCATATATCTCCTGCTCGAAAATCAAGTAGCCAGCATAACCAGAAGAGTTTTTGCACACCTCCAGTTGTGAATAGCTGCAATCTTTCCTGGTTTCCCTGTGCTGAGTTACTCAAGACCTAGTCATCTCTCATCTGGACTACTGCATATCCATGAGGCGAAATCCATTCAGAAGTTTCAGCTGGTGAGAAAATTCTTTGGGGCCCCATATTATATACTGTATTTTTCAGAGTATAAGACACACCCTTTTCCCTCAAAATAGAGGCTGAAAATCTGGGTGCGTCTTATACACTGAATACAGCATTTTTTGCCTCCTGAAACCCCACCCCCTTCACCAAAATGGCTGTGCATAGCTTTTAGGAGGCTTTCAGAGAGCTCCTGGGGACTGGGGAGGGCAGAAATGAGCGAAAAACAGGCCGATTTTTGCTCAATTTCCCCCCCCCCCCAGGAGCACTATAAGCCTCCTAAAGGCTATCTGTGCCCCTTTTTTGACAAAAAGGGGCCCATTTTTGCAAAAAATGGGCCATTTCTTGCTTGTTTTTAGCCCCCCACCCCCAGGAGCACTCTATAAGCCTCCTAAAGACTATTCATGCCCTTTGGGGGGGGGGGAGGGCCCATTTTTGCGAAAAACGGGCCATTTTTGGGAGGTTTGCAGAGTGCAAAAACTTTTTAATTTGCCTCTTCAAAACCTTGGTGCGTCTTATACTCCGGTGCATCTTATACTTCGAAAAATACGGTACTTCTGCTCTACAAATGTGACTGTCTACCAATCTGCTTCTGAGGGAAGATCAATGTGTTACGATCTTTAAAGCTCTTAATGGTGTAAGTCTAAGCTACCAGATGAACCTTAATGGCATAGGTCCAGGTTTACCTTCCTGTCCTACTCATGCCAGCAGGTCCTGTTGGTCAAAGAACTCTGGCTATCACTCTCCTATCCTTCCATAAGAGTCTGAAAAGCTGCCTTTGCCGGTTGGCCTGAGGATCCAACAGAGGAGTTCCATGCTTGAGGTGGATGCTTGATGGCAGATTCTACCTCCCCTCTTTGCTCTCTGCTCTTAACTCATCCATCTTTTTGTTATTACATTGATATATTCTTACTGTTTTTCTTTCTTTATTTTATTGTTTTATTATTTGTTTTGTTTACATTCTTTTCATTTCTTTCTTTTTACAGGTAGTCCTTGATTTACAACCACAATTGAGCAATTTTGTTGCTAAGTTTTATCACCTTTCTTGCTAACGCTTATAAGTGCATTACTGCAGTTGTTAAGTTAGTAACACAGTTGTTAAGTGAATCTGGTTTCCCTATTAACCTTGTTTGTTAGAAGGTTAGAAGGTTAGTTAGAAGTGACCCCAGGACACTGAAACCACCATAAGTATGAGTCAGTCATCATTTGTTTGAATTTGATCACATGACCATGGGGATGCTGCAATAGTGTGTGTGATAAATTACTTTTTCCAATGCTGTTTTAAGTTTGAACAGTCACTAAACAAATTGTTATACCTGTATTGTTGTAAGCCGGCTAAAATAGCCAGATAGGCAGCAAATAAATTTAATAAATAAATAAATAAATAAATAAATCTCACTAATAAAACACATGTATTTCAACTAAGTATCTCTGTGAAACTCTATTAAACACTTAGTTGACTGCTCCATGTTGCCTACTAAGATACAGTTGAACATTGAACATTATTTTTTTCATATTTCTTTAACATTCTGCATTTCCTATGTTATGACAGAACATTTGGATATAATTACTCCTTACCTTGTAACATCAGCACTTGCATGTTCATCTTGCTGAAGCTCTGATAATGATGTATCTCCATTGCTTAAATTTTCTATCATTGACAGATCATCACTATTTTGAGATATATCTTTGGACTTATTTAGATTTGCTAATGAAGTTACAACATTTGCTAAAGTACTTAAATCTCCTTGACATGTTTCAACCTAAAGAGTGGGAAAAAGTTACTGTCATTATTGATAGGGATTATTCCTGACACCATTCCTGACATATTATTGCAGAATATTAGTTGGTAATTTTATAAGGTATTTGATTAATACATAAAAATCACTGATACTAGTAAAATCATAACTAAAACTTATTGCTTAGCAATGTTTTTGACAGAGAGTTTTGTAGATACTAAGCTGGTTGAAATAGCTGCAATCTTTATGTTAATAACCACTGAAATATTAGGTGGTACACAACTAACAATGACTACCAATTCTTTTACTTGCAGAAACAAGAATCTCAATAAATCTTGCCCTTAGATATCCATTTAAGAGATTAGCATGATATTGCAATCTAGGAATTTAAACACAGTCTCTGTCATGTAATAAAAGAGAAGTCATTTGTGTTTTGAATATAAAAGGGGAATTCTTGCATATCCAAACCTCCTGTTTATGACAACTTTATTTGCAGGAAGTACTTTTGTCTTTAACTGAATGTATATTTAATCTTTTTGTGGTGACTAAAGATTCAATCAAACTATCCAAAGATTAGCATAAACACTGAGGTGATGATACAAGGTATCATTGAAGATAAGCATTGAAGAGTAGGCCAAAATAAAGTATTTTAAAACAATGTACAAAAGGGGCATTTTAACAGGAAAGGTACAAGCCTTTAAAAAAGGCACTCAGATGAATTCACTTTCTAATCACATTCACAAATGTTCAATTTAACTTTATGGACATTAGATTATTCAAAACTAAGTAGTTTGACACCTAGTGAATTTTACCATCTTTGGGTATAAGAAATTTTAAACAGACACTAAAGAATTTAAAATAATTATACAATTAGCAAAAAGCAAAAAAAATGGAAAGGATTTGGATTTAAGAAAGTTTTAAACAGATTGGGAGACCAAATTTTTGGGGGAATATTGGTTATTTTTGCTGTAAGAGTTGAAAAACAAGAATATAAGTAATATACTTATGGGAAACAACTCAAATGGATCTAAATCTGTATTAGGAATGAGACCTGATGAACATTGCAAATGGACATTACAGGGAATGACAACTGGACTGAGATATTGCTAAGTAAAACTTCAGAAAAGGTTCAGATTTTAGTTGATACATTTGTAGAAGATGAGGAAAAAAATGAAAATACTTTTACCTGACATTATAGAATTTGAAGGCATAGAAGACAACAAATTTGAGATCACCAATATGAGACTATAAAAGACAAATCAAAAAAGGTTCTGGACATGGAACAGTTGTGACAAGAAATTCTGGATGATGCATCTTTATTATTACAAAATAAAACATTGAAAACTCCTCTTGAATGCCAAAGATTGATGAAAGATCAAAATCTATGTTGCCATTGGAATGATTTAAAGGTTAAGATTATGAAGAACAAAAAAGAAGGAATATAAATTTGGATTATTTAATCGGGGAAAATTTAATTGTTTGATATTTATGGTAACTCCTAATGACTTTTTTCTGAACAAAGGCTGAAAAGATGGCAATTCCCTAATTGCATATAGATAAAAGTTAGACTAAGGGGAGAAGATATTTTTTTCGCCTTCATCTGCAGACGTATTTTCGCCTTCATCCACCAGATTTTTTTTTTTTTGTACTTTAGAATGCTATTACATTAGCTTATGGATTGTATGATAAAACTTGGAAGCTATTTCTTTAATATTATAATTGTATTATATTGTAAAGATCATTTATTTTATAGAATACCTTATCTGCAGTCATCAGTACTGCAGGTTCGTTCTTTAATCCAGACTGATGAATATTAACAAACATTCCAGACTCCAACATGCCTGTTGATCTGAAATGAAAGAACAAAAGCATTGCTTCATGGTTTTAGAAAGGTCTCAATGTCAAAGAGATTGAAACTAGATTAATGTTTATATACCTTGCTGTTTCGCTATCTGTTACAAAAGTGGGAGTTGCTGTAAGTGGGCTTCGCAAATCTTTTCGAATATAAATCTTTTCTGTAGAAGCTGCACAATTTGAAGATTTTTCTCGTGATGCTTCAACAGGTTTTCTTTCACACTGTACAGCTACAAAGAATGGTGGAATTATCAAAATCAATTCAATATTCAATCACATTTGGCTTTAGCTTCTAGAAACCAGTTTTGGATTTTTAGTTACTTGGTTTAGTTACTGATAGTTTAAATGTAATTGCTTCTTGTATTAAATCTAACCAATTTCTTTTGAAACAACCTCAGATATCATTGATGATTATCTTATGGTTTGAAGTTTGGTATACAGTATAGCATACCATCATTTCTTTCATATGTAAATTCTAGTAGAATTACTTAGTATCCATTTATATAAATGTATGAAGGTTTTCAAAATTTATATGATCATAAGATCAGAATTCATGCAGGGGAAACAGGAGGTTAGGAATAAGAAGATCATAACTTTATAGCAGTTTTCTAATCATTTTATTACTGAAACGTTTCCAGTGTTGTATTCATATCAACGCATAGTTATGCAAAACCTAAATAACCACATTTATTGTACAGTGCTACCAATTTATGTAACTGTATATTTTCATAAGAAAATATTAGTTTGCTAACATTTCTACAACAGTAATTTCCAATCTTATATTGTCTCTGGAATATTTGAAGATATTCATTCAACTAATTTGTCTCAAGTTTGTATTTATTTCTGGAAAAATAGTGAGCCCAAAGGGCTTAGCGAAGACTAATAATAGGTTTATTTATTGTATAATTGTGTCGGTTTGTACAGCAAGCTCAATCCTCTCATTTGGTTGTATGTTTTAAAGCAATTACAATATATTTCATATATTTGATAAACTTTCAAGGAAATAGCTACTTATTTTATTGAGAATCTCCAGAAAGCTCCTAAGGAATCTTGTGGTTTGTTCAAACAGAATTTGAAAGCGATTGATCTGAAAAAACTGATGCCACTGATCTGAGCTTCAGAGAAAGGTCTCTTTCAACCCAAGTAAACAAATGAGTTGTTTTCCATAGATGTCAATATGTACAGTTCTCTGTTTTATAATGGTGGAAAAGACTGGGACTTGCAAAATCTAAAATTTTCTTACATCTTTACATACTGCAAGCCTCTTTATCAGTATTATATATGCACACATATAAGAATTCTAACATACAGGTAGTCCTTGACTTACAACAACTTATTTAGTGACGGTTCAAAGTTACATCACTGAAAAAAGTGACATGAACATTTTTCACACTTACGACCATTGCAGCATCCCTATGGTCATGTGGTCAAAATTCAGACATTTGGCAACTGAATCACATTTATAAAAGGTGTAATGTCCCAGAATCATGTGAACTCCTTTTGTGCCTTTCTAAGAAGCATAGTCAATGGAGAAGCCAGATTCACTTAACAACCAAGTTATTAATTTAACAACCGCAGTGATTTATTTAACAACTGTGGCAAGAAAGGCTGTAAAATGGAGAAACATTCACTTAATAAATGTCTCATTTAGCAACATAAATTTTATGCTCAATTGTGATAGTAAGTCAAGAACTACCTGTATAAGAATCCTAAGAAAAAATAATTGTTCCAAAAATAATTTAGGTTTCACAGCGTTAAGTGGCATTTTCTTTCTAAACTTTTAATTTATTATTTACCAGGATAAATGTATCATGCAAGAACGGTGCAAAAAACAATACAGCATTACATGAGTTTATGTCTTTCGAACTTACAGTCTTGTTTCATTCCAAATGCAATACATCTCTGCAACCTACAGTATTGACATCTGTTTCTATGATGCTTGTTAATCACACAGTCTCTTGTTCCCCGACATGAATACACTAAATTCTTCCGTATACTTCTTTTAAAGAATCCTTTGCAACCTTCACAGGTCACTGCTCCATAATGGCGTCCTGATTTCATAACAAAATGTATTAATTTTACTCTAAGTTTGCTTCTGTTTATCAAATACATACTATCAAATGTACTGTTCTCAGAACTGCTGAATGCTCAAAATGTTCTCAAAATACAAAATGTTTTATGCTTAAAATGAGATAAATGTTGCCACTGAGAAAAGAATGCAGGCTTATGGAATATAGACACTTCTATATTTCTATCATATGCTCATCAGAGATACTCATGTCAACTGCATGGAAATAGAAATTGACACGCTCAAAGAACTGTGCTACTTATCACATATAAGTGCTATTCAAAAGGTGTCATTTAAAGCAGAATTAATTCATGCTTTCAACAATTTGATTTTTCGTTTCTGTTGTGACAAATTGTTTGTAATAGCTCATAGCTTCAATGCAATCCCTTTTATGCAATGTTTAAGTGTATTACTCATAAAAGAAAAAGAAAATTAATTTAAATGCTTCATAAGATGAACATAGGTTAAAAAGTCATTCTGCATAGTGATTTACCTGAAGCCTTGTCTCCACAAACAACACAGAGATCAAATACTTTATTTAGGTTTTGATCTGTTGAAGAATTGTCTGTCAAAATCTGGGGGGGGAAATTACAATGTAATACATCTTGTTTTCACTAACTTCTTTTCTTAAAGTCATATCAATACACAAATTCCCAAAAATGAAGGAGGGTAAGCATATTTCAAAGGAGTATGTATTTGGTAATATTTCAGAAATTATTAGAGTTTTACCTATAATCGTGCACTTGATAAAAACTGAACAAGAAAAATAATTATGATTAAAGGCTTATGAATCACTCTTAAATTTGATTTTTCTATTTTACTCTGTTCATAATCAAATTGTATTTACTTTAGAAAATTAAGATTTAATTTAAGATGCAGAATATCTAGAATGGTTATAAATATAGTTTTATTATAATTTTTCTAACTTCATGAGTATTTATTCATGAGAATAAAACTATTTACTGGACTACATTGTTCATTATCTAATTTAAATCAAAGAACTCAGCACTTGCATATTCCTCTTATCTCAAGTTGCTATATGTTGATAGCATGAAAATGCTTAGCATAACTACTGGGAACAAGGCTTTTATTTTTAAAAGTTGTATGAATAAGCTATCATAAAATAGGACACCATACCTGAATGTGCTGTGCCGATATATCTGGGGATGTAAAAAACAGTTGGCCTCCTGCAGCGTCGGGAGTTGTCAGAAAAACCTTTCCTGGTGTAGCATCTTGTCTTGCAAGGATCACTTTACTTGGGGCAGAACCATCATGATTTGTTAAAATGAACTGCTTGCTTGTTGCAGTCTGATCGAGTGCTGTCACAATCTGAATTTTCTGCCCTGTCTGTTGATCTGTAACAATCTGGTGACATATTTACTTCAACTTATTATTGTGGTTTATTATAAAAAAAAGTTTTTAAAAGATGTGATCTAAGAGAGCTGTGATATTATCAAGTTTGACTGACAAAATGAATCTGCTTTCAGAAGGTGAGTATGTCATAGTATTCCATGAATTAACATTAAGGACAACAATATTTTAACCTTAAACATTGTGCCCAGATAACTCTCAGAATTCTTGTCTGTGGAAAATTCCTCAATGGAATTCATTTTATAGTTTAGTACTCAATTTACCAATAATTTAAAAAAATCTATACTTGGTGGCCTGAAAAGAATTTTAAAACTTTTTATTAAAAAAATAATAGAAATCAAAACCCTAAAAAATATGTGCATATATTGGAATAGATTCAATTCTTTTCAAGGTAAGAATTTATTCCTGAAAATGTACAATAGGAAAAATACTAGACAGGAGGCATCCGTCTTTCTCAGTCAGTATGTTGGATAAAAATTATTATCAAACACATCTGAACAACATTAGATGAGAAGGCTTATCTAATGCCTTAATGATATATCATTCCTTTTATACTACTGTACTTATTTAATTAAGTACAAAAAGAGACAGATTTTTACCTGTATCCGCTGTGGTAAGGAAAGTCCTGCATCAGCAGGAACAATCTGAATTCTTTGTGCTGTTCCGTCCATTAATGTCTGTGTAACAGATCCTTGGGAGTGTGTGATCTACAAAAAAAAGGTGAAAGTTGTGTTCTTTATTGGAAGTAAACTCTTCTAGCACCGGATAAAGTTATTTGCTTTGTACTCAAGAGGTCTATAAAATTCTAGTGTTGGATAATGACCTGCTAGAAAATTTCTATATATTCCTTATTATTATAAAACTTTTTTAAAAATGTAAATACCTCCCCCATTTGTTGTTCCATAATTTGATGGGCCAATTCCTCAATAGTTGCCATGATTCTGAATCATCAGTATTCCCTGTTAAAGAGATATTTTCCTTTTAAAAAATTACAATACAAATAATGAACAATTTGGGTAAGAGAAGTAATTGACCTCATGTTACTTTCTTTAATTTCCCTCTTTTTTGCAGAGAAAAAGGAGTCCCCTTTTCAAGGTCTATTCCATGTAGGTTCATGACATTAGCATTTCCTGCTTATGCAAAAAAAGAACAGCCTTCTTCTGGCAACCACAATTGGTACCAGTAATTGATCATAAAGTGAAGCAGTCACTAAGTGAAACCACGATATCCTTTATAATCTTAATTCAGTTTTCCTTTGCTGAAAGTCTTAAATGCAAGAATTGGACATAAAGCTATTTTTCATCACCTTCATAACTGCAAACAGTTGCTAAAGAAGGTATAACTGCAAGCAAAGCAGTCACTAAATGAGGATTACTTCTATTGTTCTACATTCTCAGTTGCTTATTCACCCAACATACTGTATTAAAAGAACAGATAAGGAAAATATCATGTTGTATGGTTATATTTTAAAAAATGGACTTGAGTGTATATATATAATTACTAAGTTTTGTTTAGGGCATCTTTTAAAATTTCATTTTGAACAAATATCTATCAATTATAGAAGTGTATATTTCCTTAAGAATTAAGTATTAATTTCAAAGCCAGCATAATTTCTAAAAATTCCCCCCTAAAGAACATACCGTGTTTCCCAGAAAATAAGACAGGATCTTATTTTCTTTTGACACCCCCCCCCCCCCGAAATAAGCACTTGGCCTTATTTTCTGGGAGGTCTTATTATTTTTGAGGTGCAGAAGGTGGTGAGCATGGTCACCTCATGGCTACTGCTGTGTTACAATATTTTCGGGGAGGACTTATTTTCAGGGGAAGGCTTATTTTAGTGCATACACTCAAAAGCCGGATTGGGCTTATTATCTGGAGAGGTCTTATTTTCAGGGAAACAGGGCACCTTCTAGGATAATGTTTTTAGAAGCAAATATTTGTATAAGAAAATATCTAAATAGCAATCATAATAATAAATCTAGGTAAACAGGAAAACCGTTTTTTCCCCATCTAAACTGAAGCCATAAAAGGCTAGACTGGTGTTTTTCACAGATCTTATTCTGGTATTTACTACAAAGACAATATAAATTTTATCTGAAATACATGTTTGATTTTACTACACACAGTCTTTGACTTATGACAATTGGGATCTAAATCTTGGTTGCTGAATGAAGTAAGCGAGATGCCCACATGAACTATTTGCTCAACAACCGTAATGCTGGCACTCCTGGTTGAGGTCATTAAGTGATCCAGGGTGGTTAAGTGGACAGAGTGAAAGAGCAGCCTGCCAGAGTATTTTGGCTTCCCTCCATGCATGGAATAGAACTTTAAGATTTGAGTTCCGTTTTTGCGACCTAGTGAAAGTCAGCTTCCTTCTGTGCACAAAGAAAACGCCTTTGCCAGGTTGCAGAAACGGAACTTGGAGTTCCAATATCCAGGATCCATTTCTGGAGTCCAGTAAAGGAATTCAGCTCCCCTTGGCAGGCAGCTCTTTCAATCAGTCCCAGAGATAAGAAGAAATCTTTTTGTCAGGCAGCTTCAGCATGCAATCTTTCCTGTCGGCCTCCCCATTGACTTTCTGGAGAAGCAGGTAGAGACAATTAGAAATGGCAATCACATTAATTTCAAGGAACTTGGCAACTGGTTGTAAGTGCAAACAAGTTGCCAAGTGCCCAAAAACATTGTGACCATGAGGGGAATGTTTTATGAGAGCTGTAATTACTTAATGGACCATAAAGTACCCTTTCTAAGGCCATTATAATTCTGAATGGTTAAACAACAGGTTGTACGTTGACTACCTGTATATAATTCTTTTTTTAAAAAAACCTAATTATTTCTTTTCATTTTTCTTTAATATAATTCTAATTTTTGTATTAGATTGGACTGTTAAAACTATATCCTTCCTAAATGATTAATCCACACTAGAAGGGAGGCTTTATATACTTAAATACCTAAATGTTATTTATGAATATACTGATGTCAGGTGTTTAATTTTTCTTGTTTGTATTATTTTTCAAATTTTTCTTTTGTGAATTGTTCCAGTTAAATTGAATGATGAAATATAAATAAACAGAAATCAAGCATTCTTCTTACCATAGGTATAATGTTATACTTCAGTTCCTGTATTCATAATCATTATTTGGAGACTCCTGTGAGTTTATAGAAAGAAATATAATTCATTATAAAGCATTATGAAATAAAAAAATGGATTTATAGAAGGATTTTCAATCAATGCAAGAATTAGCCAAATACCAAGCACATATATTTTATTAAAATTTAATTATTTGCAGTGAAAATTGCCAGTGACTTTTTAATAATTTTTAATTGATTATGACTATTTATGCACACGTTCATGAATAGACTGTATCGAGATCTGGATTCTAAAGGGAAAGGTGATTTGGAATGCATACTCATCATACTTGTCAGCACTTCCTTAAAGTAGATGCATTTTCATCAAATTTGTGTAACAGTAATTGTGTAAATCAGAAATGGAATTGCTGATAGTGCAAGATGAGTGTCTATACATAGGAAGCACAAGGGCTGTTCAATGCTAGGCTACCATCCAGTTCTCTAACGTTTGACTGAAAAGTATACTACATGGCAAACTCAGCATTAATTAACAGCACTAATTGGATCCAAAGAAGCAGGATACAGGAGAAACCAAGTCTCATAAACTGATTAGCATTTCCCCATGCTAATTATGAAGAATAACATCATACTAATTCCATGCAGCTTTTCAGACCCCCTGTCCTCTCTCCAGCAATATCCACTCAGCAGGTGATGAATCAGGGATGTACATTTGTCCCAATTTCATTCAACTCCTCTACATTAGGCAAACTATCAAAAAAGAAACACCACCCACTACAATGGACAATAAAGAATTCTTGGCCCTTAATTGGTTATGATAAAATTCTATTGGAAGCATAAACATAAGTTTCTTGACCTAGATTTACAAAAAGACCTAAGCTTTACTTCAAAAATCTGAAACTTAGGCATGCTAGGAAGACCATTGTCAAAAATCAAATACCTTACCAGCATTTTGTACCTAGATGCAGATGAGTCTGTACATTAGCTAGACTCAGTGTTTCATCTCCATCTTTTCCAGAAGGGTATGAAATGGCATACCAATACAACAACATCCAAGAAATTGAATGAATGCCATGCCTATGTCACCCTTTTATTCAAATTGGCCTTAAAGACTCAATTTCACTTCTTTTAATGAGAGACAGGTAATATATAGATGCTAATCTTTTGCCTTTGATTCTTCCAAACAAGATGATCTTCTTGGATGATTCTTACCATCGCACTATATGTCCAAAATATCTAAGCTTTACTTTTTTATTAGCATTTTCATCTATTTTTCTCCATGTAGTATTGGTTATTTTATTCTTACACTCTGTAACAGTGATGGCAAACCTTTTTTTGGCTTGCATGTCAAAAGTGGGGGGAGCGCAGGGGGGTCATGCATGGGCGTGCCATACATGCGCATGCTTCCTCCCTCTGCGCACGCGCGCACACAACTAGCACTCCCCCCCGCTTCCAGCACTCTTTTTTCGCCCTCCCCAGACTCCAGAGGCTTTCTAGGAGCCTGGGGAGGGCAAAAACAGCCTCCCACCCCAGAGGCCCTTTGGAGGCTTCAGGAGCTTCCCTGAAGCCTCCGGAGCAACAAAAACCACCCCTACGGGCAAACTGGAAGTTCAGGAACAGATTTCCTGTTTGCTCGTAGAGCCATTTTTTGCCCTCTGGAGCCTTCAGGAAGCCTCCTGAAGGCTCCGGAGGGCAAAAAACGAAGTTACTTGTTTGCTCGTAAGACTGTTTTTCACCCTCCGGAGCCTTCAGGGAAGCCTCTGGAGGGTGAAAAAATGCCTCAAAAGAAGGCTGAAGACACCTTGCATGCCCTGACAAAAGCTCCGCGTGCCACCTGTGGTACGCGTGTCATTGGTTCGCCATCACGGCTCTATAAAGTTCTCAATGAATTTCTCGAGCACCACAATTCAAAGGCATCCATTTTTCTTCATTCATCTTTTTGAATGATGTTGTCAAAGCCATATTTTACAACTCAGAAAATTATGATCTTGTCAATATTGTTCTAACTTTCTTGAGAATGTTATGTCTCTGCATATATATGTAATTGTTAACTTACAGTAGTTTATTTAATGAACGTTCAAAATTATAATGACACTGAAAAAGGTGACTTATGACCACTTTTCACACTTACAACCATTGCAGCTTTCCCTGGTCACGTAATCAAAATTCAGATGTTTGGCAACTGGTTCATATTTATGAGTTGCAGTCTCCTGGTGTCACACAATCACCTTTTGCAATCTTCTGACAAGCAAAGTCAATGGGGAATTCAGATTCACTTAACAAATGTGTTACTAACTTAATAACTGTAGTGATTCACTTAACAACTGTGGCAAGAAAAGTCATAACATGGAACAAAACTCACTTAACAACTTTCTTGCTTAGCAACAGAAATTTTGGGCTTAATTGTGTTGTAAGTCAAGAACTACCTATATTGTCTACATATGGTTATTCATTAACCTCATATACTGGGCTTGTATTTCCAAGTAGGCTTTGGAAGTACGCGACTGCATAAACACAGACTAAATTTGTACATATCTAATTTTGTCCTCAACCTCAAAATTGGGAATTTCCATTGCTAAGAAAGGTGGCTATTGAGTGAGTCTCACCCAATTTTATGGTCTTTTTGCATGATTGGCAGGTGAATTACTGCAGTTGTAAATTGCATCATGCGATTGTTAAGCAAGTCCAGCTTCCCTCATTGATTTTGCTTGCTGGAAGCTGAGTGGAAAAGTTGCAAGTGGTTATCACCTGACCTGGGATGTTTGAGACCTTTTGGAACCATTCTTCATTTAGTAGATAAATTGCCTTCTTAGAAATAATTTTTAAATTCAATTTTAAACTTTTTAAAATATAATATAAAGTTTTTGGATTAAATAAAAGCAAAAAGAGGCTCAGATTATTGATTGTAGAAAATTAGCAACCGATTTAGGATTCAGGTGGATTTGAATTGTAATTTTAAATTATTAGAATTTCTGTCATGGGATAGTGGGACTTCGTAGGTTTTCTTAGGCCAAACAAGATAATGGACACTAGAAATAGCTGGAATATAAGAAAGGGAGCAATTGAATAAAGAATGAAAAATATTTTAAGAGTGTGTTCTGATGAAAATTTATGAAAAATGAAATATTTAGAAATGATGTATAGATTATTAAGGAAGTAAGAGAACAAAAATTATTCTGGATAAATTTGAAATTAATCAGAGTTTAGATATAAATTACACTGTATCTTAAGAGGGATGATAAATTACTTAAAATTGTTTGCACTTGTTGGGATGAAGAGGGAAGCTGGGATGAAAAGGGATGAACCTATGAGATGAACTTATGCTAACCTTTTTGCCATTGTGTGCCAAAAGTGGGGGAGGGCAGGGGGGTCTTGCGTGGGCTTACCCTCACCCATAATTCTATGCATGTGACCTCCAGCGCGCATGTATGCATGACACCCTACACATGTGCACTACTCCACGCATGCGTGCACAAGCCCCCCCCCCCGGTTTTGGTGCGCGATGGACCCATTTTTCATCCTCCCCAGCTCCAGAAGCTTTCTAGGAGCCTGGGGAGAGCAAAAACGCTCCCCCCGGAGGCCTTCCAGAGGCTTCTCTGGAGGGAAAAAAAACTGCTCAATGCACAAACCGGAAGTCTGTTGGCCAGCACGCACATGCTTCGCATGACCTAACAAATTGCTCTGCGTTCCACCTGTGGCACATGTGCTATAGGTTCGCCACCACAGACCTATGTGATGAACCTATGAAATGAACCCATGAGATGGAAGGCCATACTAATTTGACATGTAAGTAAATAAGTTAGGTTTTTCTTCATATTTTTCTTTTTTATATTTTGTAGTCTGCATACTTTTTCTTCTACTTTTACTCTTCAGTAAAATTATTGTGTGTGGGGGGGGGGGGAACAGAAGTATAAAAATTCCAATAGAAAACAGACTAACCATGAAGCAGACAAACAAATACATTAAGGAAGGTATTAATACATCAAGAAGATAAAACCATCCTCTTGAGCATGCTTTTAGATTTTAGTGTTTTTCAGTACCTTATTTGTTTCTCATTATGCTTGGATTGATATTATATGCTTTATCGTGCCATTATATGCCCAGAATCTATTAGGATTGTGGGAGAATATAAACCCTGGAAATAAATATTACAACTAAGATGATGGTGATACTATCTGTTCAATCCTGTCAGATTCTCAGTGATTGTATTGACCACCTCTCTCTCCATATTTTCCTACCTTCTTTCAGTTGTTTTATGCTCTGGTTTGGGTTGGCTTTGAAGGCATCCTGTCTACATGTTTTCTGGCAAGCCTCATTTTTTTTAAATCACCATTTTGAGCATATCTGCCTTTTCCAGTTAATTGCATGACATGGCCAAAATAAATAAGGCAGAATTTTATGATTTTTGCTTCCAGTGAAATGCCTGGTTTTAAACGCTCTTGTCCAAGGAACGCACAGGAGCCTTCTCCAACTCCACAGCTCAAACAAGTTGATTTTCCTCCTTTAATAGTTTTTTTATGGTCCCAAAACTAATGTATCAATACAGTAATAATGCATTACAATTGTAAAGGTAGCTAACACTCATCATTCCCCAAATGCTTCCTTAAAAAGTTGTTTTTACTATTTTTCAGAAGATCGTTATGAGCAGTGATCTGACAGTGATATATTGAAAGATGTATTGAAATGCATATCAGTTTAACACACAGAAGGCAATCTTAAAAAGAATAGAAGCCAAATTTGCACAGGATTGGAAGATGAAAACCAGCACTCTGAAATTTATGAATAACCAGAATAATCAGGGCAGTCAGCATTAATTGCAGCTTTTTGGTGGTCTTAAAAGGCAGACCTTTACATGTTGCCAATCTGGAATGGCAGTATCTTCATTTTATGGGAAATAGGTAATCGTGTGACTACAAAAAATAGCCAAGTCACATTGTATTAAAAAATCTTCAGATACTGCTGAATTATTGTTGAAATTAATTTTTCACCCTTAGCTATGCAGATTAAAGTTGCTAATAGCTATTCCATAATACCCTAAGCATCACGGACACCTTAATCCTGTTATAGCTTCTTATGTTTCTATTTTTAGCAAATGTACACATCACATCTAAAAATTATTTGTAAGCATTTTAATCATTTTAATTTTTGCAATGTTCAGTTGAAAGGGCTAATTGATAACTGCTTGAAAACTAAATTTTCATATGGGTGTTTTACCTCTCTACAGAAATAGAGCACAACAATGATGAGAACTATCTTGAATGCATTTGGGTTCTCTTGAATGCATTTGAGTCAATATTAAAGGTTGGGAGGGAAATGACATTGCCATAGGTCTATACTACAGGCCACCCAACCAAGCAAAATAAGTAGATGAACTTTTTGCTAGTCAGCTAACTAAGGTATGTAGGAAGCACACCACAATAGTAGTGGGGGATTTTAACTACCCTGACATCAACTGGGAAACACTCTGCACCAAGTGGAAGATCCAACAGGTTCCTAACAAACCTAGCACACAACTTTGTTTCCCAAAAAGTAGAGAAGGGAACAAGGGGATCAGCCATATTGGACTTAATTCTCACTAACAGAGAGGAAATGATGGAAGGTGTTGAAGCCATAGGAACCCTGGGGGCAAGTGACCATGCAATATTGGAATTCAACATTATGCAAACACACGTAGTAGAACAAAGTCAAACTAGACTCTTGGACTTTAAGAAAGCTAATTTCAATAAACTTAGAGAGAGCTTGGGAAGAACTTCATGGATGAGAATCCTCAAGGGGAAAACAACCCAAGAAGCTTTGGAAATTTTGAAAAATGAGTACAAAAGCCCAGTCTAGCACAATACCAAGGAAGAAAAATAACAGCTCCCAAAAGAAACCAGCATGGCTACATAAAGAACTCTCAGACAAATTGAAAGACAAAAAAGATAAATATAAAAAGTGGAAAGAGGGGGACATAACTAAGGCAGAATATCAGCACTTCACAGTAAGTATTGTTTCTGATTTCTAATGATAGTTTTTAAATACATGGCAATTACTATCAAACACCATAAAGCCAATATCAGAAAATAGCCAGAGCCTGTAAAGATGAAATAAGGAAAGCTAAGGCTCACAATGAAGAAAGGCTTACCACAAAAGTAAAAAATAACAAAAAAGCTTCTTCCAACATGTTAAAAACAAGAAAAAAGGTAAGGAAACAATTGGTCCATTGCTAGGAGAAAGTGGCAAGCAGGTGACAAGCAACAGGGAGAAAGCAGAACTATTTAACTCATGTTTTGCATCTGTCTTTACACAAAGGGATAAAACAGTCTAACCTATCAAAAAACAGCACCACAAAAATCAGATTAGGAACACAAATTGAAATAGGGAAGAGCACCTGTTTACCCTAAACGAGTTCAGATCACCAGGACCGGACAGTTTACACCCCAGGGTTCTGAAGAAACTGGCAGACGAGATCTCAGAACCACTGAACTATATCTTTCAGAGATCCTGGAGCACAGGAGAACTACCAGAGAACTGGAAAAGAGCTGATGTGGTTCCCATCTTCAAAAAAGGGAAAAAAACAGATCCAGGAAACTACAGACCTATCAGCCTGACCCCGATACCAGGAAAGATTCTTGAAAAGATAATCAAGCAATGAATTAGCGAACACCTAGAAGCAAACAAAGTAATAGCCAAAAGCCAACATGGGTTTGTCAAAAACAGATCATGCCAGACTAATCTTATTGCATTCTTTGATAATGTGACAAAATTAGTGAACCAGAGGAATGCCATCGATAATAGTTTACTTGGACTTCAGTAAGGCATTTGATAAGGTAGACCATAACCTACTACTAGATAAAGTAGATGAATGTGGGTTAGACAGCATCACCACCAGATGGATTCGTAACTGGCTGACCAACCGCACTCAACATGTAGTCCTCAATGGAACTGCATCTACATGGAGGGAAGTATGCAGTGGAGTACCCCAAGGCTCTGTTTTGGGCCCAGTACTCTTCAACATCTTCATCAATGATTTGGATGAGGAAATAAATGGGGAACTCATCAAATTTGCAGACGACACCAAGCTGGCAGGAATAGCCAACACTCCAGAAGATAGGCTAAAGATACAGAAGGATCTTGACAAACTTGAACATTGGGCACTGTTGTGGCCCAGCAGGAGCCGTTGGAGCTGCCACCAGACTCCGACTGCGAGAGTCCCTATGAGTCGGCTCTGGAGGATGTGGAGGACCCTGGGCAGGGTTCTGACTCTGAGCAGGGATCGGAAAGTCTGGTCGGCCACCAGGAGGCGCCTGAGGCATGGAGCAGCGGTGAGAGCCAAAAGAGGGGGGCTCCTGATGTCATGCCTTGGAGCAGTGGGGAGGAGTCACGGGACAGTGACTCAGACATCAGCAGGGAGTTCTTAGATGCTTGTTACCGCCGCGCCCACAGGCGCAAGGAGCAAGGGCGCAGTTACTGGTGGTAATTGCTCTCAGCTGCTGATAAGTAGACTTCTCTTCAGTCTATAAAAGGATTGATTGTGCATACACCCTTTGCAGAAGTCAACGTAGGAACTATTGGGAAAGTTCCGTCTTGTGAGCTTGGCATGCTGGATAGCTGCTATCGTGTCTCTGTGCCGGAGGGTTCTGAGAGTCTTGTCATGGTGGATTGCTGCCAAGGATCTGTCTGTCTGTCGGTGCAATAAATCCTGTTGAAGTAGTTTTGGTCTGGAGTGTATTCTGTGTTGGCGAGGGAAGAAGGGGAGTCAGAACAGGGCACTATCTAATAAAATGAAATTCAATGGTGAAAAGAGTAAGGTTCTACATTTAGGCAACAAAAACGAAATGCACAGGTACACTATAGGTGGTACCTTGCTCAACAGTAGTAACTGTGAAAGGGATCTTGGAGTCCTAGTGAACAACCATTTAAATATGAGCCAGCAGTGTGCAGCAGCTGCCAAAAAAGCCAACACAGTTCTAGGCTACATAAACAGAGGGATATAATCAAGATCACGCGAAGTGTTAATACCACTTTATAATGCCTTGGTAAGGCCACACTTGGAATACTGCATTCAGTTTTGATCGCCACGAAGTAGAAAAGATGTGGAAACTCTAGAAAGAGTGCAGAGAAGAGCAACAAAGATGATTAGGGGACTGGAGACTAAAACATATGAAGAACAGTTGCAGGAACTGGGTATGTTTAGCTTAAGAGAAAGAAGGACTAGGGGAGACATGATAGCAGTGTTCCAATATCTCAGGGGTTGCCACAAAGAAGTGGGAGTCAAACTATTTTCCAAGGCACCTGAGGTAGAACAAGAAGCAATGGGTGGAAACTAATCAAGGAGAGAAGCAACTTAGAACTGAGGAGAAATTTCCTGACAGTTAGAACAATTAGTTAGTGGAACAGCTTGCCTCCAGAAGTTGTACATGCCCCAAAACTGGAAGTCTTTAAGAAGATGTTGGATAGCCATTTGTCTGAAACGGTATATGGTTTCCTGCCTAGGCAGGGGGTTGGACTAGAAGACCTCCAAGGTCCCTTCCAACTCTGCTATTGTATTGTTTCACCCACCCTCACTTTTTAAATAATAAGAACAGCAAAAATTAACACATATTTAATTTTTTAAAAAAACAAGCAACAGAAAAAATTATTAACCTTCAATAACGTCTTTGCAATAGTATAATTGATCCTATCCAGCAGAATTTCCTTTTTGAGATAATGATTCGCTTTTTAAATTTAGAGACAATATGAATGTAAGTTTAACTAAGTATTATAAGTTTCAAAAATCACATTAGTTCACTATGATTTTTGAAGCTTACAAAATTGAATTTTAAAATCTATATCAGAACTATAATGCACACACTACAAATATATTATACAAAGTCTGTACATATGGATATTTTGAACATAGATTACTCATAAAATGGGGAAATGGTTACAATTTTAGTCTAATCATATGCTAAATAAGTAGGTTTCAGATTACCAAAGTGATATTTGTGATCATTCTGCACACTGTCCCATAATTAATTTATTTAATTATTAAACTAGATTGAAAGGTTCTATATAGTAATGCTTGCTTACGTGCAAAATTATCAAATGTATATCTTACACATTTTAAGAATCTATATTATTTTTCAAAGTATTAAAACCAAATTCTGGGAAAATAGAAAAGAACAGTAAGTATTGTTTCTGATTTCTAATGATAGTTTTTAAATACATGGCAATTACTATCAAACACCATAAAGCCAATTTCAATAAGAACAGAATAGAAAGGTTATCTCTGAATAACCTGTATGATATATAATTGTAGGCACATTGCATTGTGAAAATACTCTAATTTTTATTACTAACATTATCAGTTGTAATATGTGAACAATTTTTATACCACAATTTTTAAGAAAATTCAATGGCTGCTTTAATACACACAATTAAAAATACACAAAGAATAAGCAAATAGATGCAAAACTAAAGAATTTTATACGGGGCAAGGAAGAGAAATAGTTCCAGTCAAACAAGCAATCTAAGAAATGCATGTTAAGAATAAGTAACAGAATGGGCAAGGGAACACTTTTAATGTCATTTTCAAAGAAAACCTGATATGTATCTCTTTTATTGAATCAAAATGCAACATCCCAGAGTCAAAGCCAGATACTCTTTGATGTCACTAATGAGAAGTATTCTGGCCACCAGGGGGCAGTGTGTATCTAGTTTGATTATGGTTGGGACTCATTAGGTATATATAATTACATATCTTTTCCATTGGGTTTATCAGGAATTAAATTTGCAGGCAATTGCACTTTAGAAGACTATATATCTCCTCAAAATAAAGTCAGCAGAACAGCATTGTGCCGTTCAGCAACCTTTAAAAAAACCCAAAATAAATACTCCATCACTATTTTTGTTGCCCACCCCACCAAATATATTGTCGAGTGCCTCCAACATCTCCAGGTCCATCAATTCCAATTCTGCTGACACACTGCTAGCCTCTAATGAGCTGATCAGCATGCCAGGTATTCCTTTTTAACTAATAATTATTTTTAATTCATCAACGTGACCCTTGTAGGATTCATTAGCTATAAGGAACTACTCAGTCCCAATGGTGAGTGCTATTACAGGGAGGGATGAGAGTCAGTTCCGACTGGCTGGTTTGGCATAATTTATAACGTCTACCTCCTGGCATACACATTCTTACTGGTTTTTAGAGGGATAGTGTTTTAAATTTAATCTGATATTTTAAACTTTTGTATTGATTTATTTATTAGCTGTACAGTTTGGCATATTTTATCCTCCTCTCACACATGTATTTCTGTAGTTATTTCTATGTTTTAATCTGTTGTATTTTAATACGGACTGTACACCGCCCCGAGTCCCTTTCGGGAAAGGGGGCGGTATATAAACGCTAATAATAAATAAAAATAAATAAATAAATAAATTAGAGGGCATGACATAATGTAACATCTGCACTATCTCTGGGAAGTGCAGAAAAGAAAAAAGTGCACTGTATATATATACCATGCTAAAAAATAAAAGTAAAATAATTAGTACAGCATTTTCTAAAGCAGAAATAGGCAAACCAGGTACTTTGCTACATTAGTTATGGACGACAGCTTCAAATCCTTACCAAAGATTAGTGCAGAGTAAATTCTCATCAGCCTGAGAATTTAAATAAATCATAGTTAAAAGTGTTTTGTGCCAATTATGATCCCACACTGTGCGTAAAAATAGAGGAATGGAGGAATGAATCAGAAAATAATGTTTTATACCCTTACTCAAAATTATGGTTTAAAAGAACTAGAAAATTAAGCTTAATCTTTTAAAATCAAGAACAGAGGTTACCATCCCTTCTACATAACGCACCTCCATACACTGAGTGCAATTCTTGCACTCGGAGAGAGGAGTTACATAACTGTGTGTAAAATCAACATATCAGGAAAAATGAGGAAAGGGGTCAGTGACATCTAAGGTGCCAAGGCTTTGCCGTTGCCATTGTGTCCACTAACGTTCAATGATACAGGAAGGGATTAGCCTAGCCTGCCCACTTCCTCTGGAGTTTTGAGTAACAGGCCTCAGATACTGAGGCCATCCGGGGACCCGTCCGTCAACCAGTCGGAGGAAGGCTCCAAGCCCGCTGTCACTCGCCGACACAAAATGGCTGCTGCGAGGCCAGGCTGCAACGCTCCGAAGCCTTTCCACACCACAGCAAAGCGGCAGCCTAGGTAGCGACAGGGCCGACTCCAACTCCATCGCCTTCCCATAAACCTGAGGGCGAGGGCCATAATGAAGAGAAGGCCCCGGGGCGCGGCTAGGATCCGGGGAGGGGAGATGCAAGCCTTTCCTGTGGGTGAAAGGTCAGAGGGGCGGCGGCGGCACCAGGAGGAACTACTTCTACCGCCCAGCCCATGTATAACGGCATCCTGCCACCACAGGGCACGGAAGAGGCCGCAATTAGGCAGCACCACGACGCCGCTTCGCCAGCCGAGATCCGAAGGAAGGGAAGGCCTCCCTGAGCTGGGCTACCACCGGCGGCGCTTCGGCTCCCTATCCCCGTCCTCTCCTCCTCTTACCTGTCAGGCGCAGCTGTAGCTCTTCGGGGTTTATTTGTCGGTGGCGGCTCCGGATCTAGGAGGTCAGAGTTCGTGACCCCGCCTTCTACGTTCGGTCCTGTCCCGTCGTGTGGCGTGGCGTAACGTTCTGTTTCCCCTCCCCCTTCGCAGTTAGCCTCCGCCGCCCGCAGAACGGCTGCGCATGCGCAAAGGCAGCCCGTAGCGAGGGAAGAACGAACGTCACCGGCGAGGAAAGGGAAGGAAGGGAGACTTTTGCCTTTGCTAGCCGTAACAATGAGGGGAGGGGAAACAACACGAGAACTAGCTAAACATTTTCTGCGCGTGCTCGCGGGTTTTCCTGTCAATCAGGTTTATTAAGGAGACAAGTGGAGAGGACTATGGCAATTCCCGTTCAGTGTTCCGGGCATTTTTCAGAGACGCATAGTAGGATGTTTTATCACTTGGAAGCCACCGGAGGACTTTTTCTAGACTTGGACATTAGGAAGGACTTGATGTAATTAATACTTAGATGGATGGTCACCATTACTCTAGACTTTACTGGGAAATCGAGGAAGCACTTTCCTTTGTTGCCAATAAACTGTACACTGGGACCCGTATAAGTCCTTGAGGTCAAGTTTGGAAAGCATCTTTAATCTGGCATGCTATTTAGCATGCTTTAGAAAGTTGTTTTTGTCCTTTACCAGCGATCACTTTTTATTAAACATTGAGATGTCCCGATAGAAGAAGGAACTGCAGGCAAATTTTCAAGATGCCTCCAGAAAATCTGTTTCCTGTCAAAGTTAGAAACTATCAGAGCTTGCTATTGGTAGCACATTATCGCTAAAGGGGGCTGCTTGCCCTTGTGTCTTGTGAAAAGGCTTGACTCCCCCCCCCTTTCTTCATTCTTTAATTGGGAGGGGGGAAAGAGATAAAAAATTACTGGGTTAAGAAGAGGCTTTGATTTGTTTTGTTAGGTTGTTGATTCTAAGGATCATAGATGGTAAAGGGAAATAAGGGCCGGAAGGAAAGGTGAAGGGATTAGGAAGTCAGAAGATGACTGCTCCTGCTCTGTGGTGGTTTCCCAGTGGTCTTGGGAGAGTATAAAGACCTCCCCGTCCACCTAGAGCAGCGGCCCCCAACTTTCTGGTCACAAGGGACAGGTTCTGTGGAGACAGGTTTTTCCGCAGACTGGAAGCAGTGTGGTTTTGTGCGCTGTCTGCATCCTGTGGATGGGGCTTTGCTTTTTTGCGCAGCCTGGTTTCTGACATTTGCAGACTGATGCCAGTCCACAGACCAAGGGTTGAGGACCCAACCTGGAGAGTTAATCAGGGCAGTTTAATTTGGAACATGAAGAGTTCTCATCCTTGATGAAAAAGGCTATTTGATTTTACATCACTCTGACCTAGCAAGGATTAGACCTCATGTGTATCTCTCTATACCTGGCAAAGTATTACTCTAAATGATTGCACAGAGAATTTACTTCTTAATTATATTCTAGTGAAATGGTCTATAAATAACGTTCAGATGGTGGCTGGACTGCTCAAGGCCAATCTAACTATATCCACTGCAAAAGTCTGCAATATGTTTGAGGATATACCTGCTGCAAATGACGTGCCAGTTTTTACCAATTTTACTGAGTTTAAGAGCTTGCCATCTGATCAGAGTTTAAGAGGTCAGCTTCAATTACTGTGACCTCTAATTCAACAAGATATTGATATGGGCACTCTTGTTTCATGATGGCTATTCACATCCATATTTTTATGTATTTATAAATCACATCGTGGCATGGTGGCCTAGTGGCCTCACACACTTGCTTCACACTCTGAAGCTTAAAAGTTCAATCCTAGGTAGCAGTAGATGTTTCTCTCTTAGGACAGAAATAAATAAATATCTACTGCAAACTCCACATAGGTGTCAGGAAGGGTATCTGGCCAGTAAGCACTCAGCTCCATCCAGTCACTCTGACTACCCTTAAGTAAGGGAGTACAGGGTTGTAAAAAAATTATAAATTACATAAGTACCTTGCATAGGGTGATGCTGGAGGGTGTACAATCAAATCTCCAATACAATATGTAAACAAAAGGGGCAATAAACCAAGAATATAACAAGTAAAAACTCCCCAAAAGCGCATAGTTCTCTACCTAACAGCCAGGTGCATTGCGTGAGAAGACACAGCCCACATCTTATCAATTGGCAATGTCTTAACATAGGAATCTGGAGCATTCTGGTTGTGTCACATCTTATTGGATGGACAGAAATGATGAAAAAAAGTTGGTCTCTCAGATACCCAGGCCTTTATAAACATAGGCTTTACAGGTCATAATCAGCACATTGTATCTGGAAACTCATTGATAATTGGTACAATTCATGTAGCAGAGTTATTACATAGGCACATCTTGCTATTGTTTGTTTGTTTTATTGGATTTATATGCCGCCCTTCTTCCAAAGGACTCAGGGCGGCGTACAACATTAAAAAACACATATCCGGAAAGTTAAAAAGAAATTAAATACATATCCAAAAAAACAAACCCAATTTATAGGACAATACATTTAAAAAATGAGATAAAATTAACAGGCCAGGCTGGCTTGCTGGAAAAGCCAACTTTTTAGGGCGCGTTGGAAGGACCGGAAGTCAGGGATTATGCGAAGCTCCAGGGGCAGCTCACTCCAGAGGGAAGGCGCTCCCATAGAGAAGGCTCTCCCCCTGGGGGTCACCAGCCGACACTGTCTGGCCGACGGCACTCTGAGGAGGCCAACTCTGTGGGATCGTACTGGACGGTGGGAGGCTACTGGTAGCAGTAGGTGGTCTCGCAGGTACCCTGGGCCTAAGCCATGGAGCACTTTAAAGGTCATAATTAATACCTTGAATCGCACCCGGAAAACAACCGGCAACCAGTGCAGGCCGCCTAAAAGGGGTGTAACATGAGAGCACCTAGGTACCCCCATGATAACCCGCGCAGCCGCATTCTGGACCAGCTGAAGCCTCTGGGTGCTCTTCAAGGGCAGCCCCATGTAGAGAGTGTTGCAGTAGTCCAGGCGAGAAAGGACAAGGGCATGAGTGACTGTGCACAGAGCATCCCGATCCAGGAAGGGGTGCAACTGACGTACCAGGCGAACCTGGTAAAAGGCCCCCTTGATCACAGCCGTCAGGTGTTCTTCTAAACTAAGCCACGTATCCAGGAGGACTCCCAGATTGCGAGCCTTCTCTGAGGGGGCTAAAATTTCTCCCCCTATCATCAAAGATGGAACAAGATGCACAAATCGGGATGACAGAAACCACAGCCACTCAGTCTTGGAGGGATTGACCTTGAGCCTGTTCCTCCCCTCCAGATCCGCACAGCCTCCAGGCATCGGGACATCACGTCGAGGGCATCATTTGGGTTACCGCCTGTACAGCCATATTACGGATCAGCTATAGCAGTGATGGCGAACCTGTGGCACGCGGAGCCATTTGTCAGGGCATGCGAGGTGCTGCCCTGTCAGCTGGCCAGTGCGCATGCGCATGCTGGCCAGCTGAGTTCACCCTTTTTAAAAGCCATTTTCCCCCTCCTCAGGCTCCATAGGCTTTATAGGAGCCTGGGGAGGCTGAAAAGCCCCCCCCCCGCCCCCGGAGGCCCTCCGGAGGCTTCAGCGACCATCCGGAGGCTTCCCTGAATCCTTCGGAATGCTTAAAACGACCCTCCGAGCAAACCGGAAGTGACTTACATGCGAAAAAAGCATGTAAAAATGGGGGGTCGCGCCTGTAGTGCGCACATGTGCACTGGGGGGAGGGTTTCGCACATTGCATTATGGGTGTGGCACACCTGCACATGGCCCCCCTGCGCTCCCCCCACTTGTGGCACGCGAGCCAAAAAAGGTTCGCCATCGCTGAGTTATAGCTTCCCAATAGTTTTCAGGTAAAATCTAATTGGATAAATCCAGTTAGTCGTCAGTGACTCTTTATTGAGGGCATTATTTATTTTCTTGAAATAACTAAATTCATAGATTCTAAACAAGAAGCACCCAAAAATAATGTATTGGGAAAGATTTCAGCCATTCAACTATAAGTATGATTGAAAGATTATTTAGATCTTTTACAGTCTGGCTTCAACCAGATGCAGCACAGAAAATCCATACCACTGTGTTCATATTCCTGTATCTCTAAAAAAATTATTAACACTAATGAACTAATCTTGAGATATTGCTGGAATGGGTTGAGTATTTGCTAGAAAGTTGCAACTGGAGATTTACTTGTCCCCATGGTACTTGAATTATGAGGCTCCAGAAGGTTCTGTTCTTGTAGAACCCAAAGTGGTGGCCTGTTGAGAATAGTGACCCAGAAATGTAAAATTAAATGTCATCAGGAAAACTGATGCTTGACAGATGTTTTGAGGTTATGATGAAGTGGGTAATCACTAAAAATCTGAAGCTCAATCCAGATGATGGTTAGATTATTGCCAAACCTGGTGGTAAAGTGGTAGCCACTATTAGACAACACAGCCCTCCCATAGTGCATAGCTTGAGGGTTGTCTTATTTTCTATCCCTGAAAATTACAGTGTTTGTTCTTAGTGGACAGGAAGGCCAGTAGTTACTTTTGTTTGCTAACTTCAGCCTTACTAACATTTTCTGTGTCTTATGTTCTAATAGTTTTTGTAATTATTGTGATGTACTCTCTGAGGATAAAACAAAAATACAGAATGAACCCACATGAACTCCTGGAAAATGAGCAGCTATTTCATTTTTTCTTTTGATTCTAATTATACATTTTTTCCTGTGATTTCTGGATAAAAATATTTATGCCTGAATCAGGCATATAGATAAAAATACTTGGATAAAGAAAAAAGTCATCCTCTTGTGGCTTGTTACCCAACTGAACAGCTAATGTTGCTTGACTATCCGAAGAGAGAGTTCTAGAGAGGTTGCTATATTCTTACCCTTCCATTACAAATATTTGGGCTTTTCCTGCTAAGATGTTTCATTAATTTTCTGTGAAATAGTCTAGTTCAGACTTTAGTGAAAAAAGTCCCACAGAAAAATCTTCCGTATATAGCACCAGCAAGTGATCAGATGCAGTATTATGGAATATTAAAAAGATAATTAACATTGTAAGAGATTAGTGTACAATTAATCATTATAAAGTGATTTGTACATGGCCTCATGTAGGCCAATTAATAAACTTAAACATAAGTTGTTTCAAATATGAAATAGTACGATATGTTTGGTAGAATGCACAGTAGAGTTCAGTTGATTTACCAAAGATTAAAAAAGAAATCCTAAAAGCTTCCTGAAAAGTCTTGCATTTTGCACATGTAAAATTAAATAACAAATGGAAAATTGTCCTTGGAACAGACCAGAGAAATCTCTTGTTGTACTTTTCCATTGAATGATATTGTGGCTTATAAGGTTCTGTAATCAAGGACACTTTCAAATTCAGTTCGAGTTTCAAAAATGATTCTGACCCAAATGTAAAACAGTGGCAGAGTTTAATAAATAACATATTTTGTATAACAACAATTATTCACATTTCTTTAAAAATCATTATGCCTGAACCAGAGACTATGTTCAGACAACACAAAAAAGGTTTTTCCTAGGCAAATTCATTGACTCTAACATACAGAATTGTAATATCATTTAGTTATCTGACATTGTGTTTAAACCCAAAATGTGCTACAATATTGTGGCTTCTTGAAAAGCTTCTATCCACCTATTGAAAAAGAGAAAACATTATTTTAATAACAAAACTACAACCCCATTCCCATATACACTCTCATTAACCTACCCACCAGCCTCTTCATTGATTTGGCAAGCTGCTAGTTGTGGCATCTCTTTTTGTTGTAAAGAGAAGCACATAGTTTTGGCACATATGATATGAAACAAGCAGTTTTTTTTCAAATCCTTCCTTCCTGCTCATTAGTAATCTTTTTTAAATCACTGACGTTGCTAGGCAAAAGGTTGGAAACCCTTTAGACTTAAACTATAATTTGCAGAAAAAAGCATTTGCTAAGAATAAGTACTGTATGAACAAAGGGACTATCTGTTTTGAAGGTTATCTATTCTATAGGGAAATAGGAAAAGCTAGGAATTTATGTTTCATTTCTTTGCTGTATCTACTGGTTAATTCTTTCTTGTTTCTGATAATTAGATTCTTTATTTCATGTTCTATATATTTATCTATGGGAAACATGTCTGTAATGTTAGTTGCTCTATATTTTTATCTTCTCTGCTATTGAATGTTTTATGTGTCAATTTAAAAATAAGAAAAAAATAATTTTATTTCTTTTTAATAAAAGTTTTGATTCCATTTATATTCTCTTCTGTCTCTGTAAAGGGAAGTTGATTTTTTTTTCTAGTCAACCAGCTCAACACAGAGGGCCAACAGTTATTATGGCTTAGTGTTACAACATTTATTTCCATTTCCCATTTTATTTTGTTTATTTGTCAGTAAGGCACATAGACTACGGGTACCATATTTTCTCATGTGCCAGAGTTGGTGGAAGATGCTAGATAGAAGGATTCCTTTTGATGAGAGGTGAGAACAGTAATAACTACTACTAATAACACTAAGTCAGGAAAGGGAACTAAGATATGTAAACCCAGACAACTTCTGGGAGTAAAAGATTTCTTTTCTTTTTTTTTAAACAAAGTTTTATTGGTTTTTTAAAAAATAATAAGGAAAGGGGCATTGGAATAGGTTACATAATTTTGACGGTTACAGTGTCTGAAGGGTATCCCCGCCCCCCGTACTCATAGTATTCATTTAAACAAGTAATTCAATATTACATAGTGATAGTGATAGTTTGTCAGCATATAAGTTCATATAAAAATTTCAATCAATTTATATAAAGCCGATTTCCTTATTCATTTTTGTGATCTGAGTTTTCTTGGTATTGCCCCCTCTCCCCCAGGCGGCAGAGGGGAGTAAAAGATTTCTAAACTTACAGTGTGTTACTACATCAAGTATAATGATTTTCAGAGTATATATAATTAGAACATTAACCAAATTGGAATATTTAAGTAATTGACTTAGTTTATCCTTATTTAACATAATTACAATCAAAGCCACACTAGAGAACGTTACAGTTAGTTACCTTGAGATAAAATGGGAGGCCTATAAATTTTATAAATCTAATGAAAGAACTAGTTTTTAGATACTTCACTGAGAATACTAAAAACATATATATATATGTTGGCAAAATAATTTCTGTACAATCAGGGAATAATCAATAGTATCACAGACGCATAGGCACAGATACATATATGTACATACATACAAACAAATAAATAAAATAACTGGCCACTTACCTCTGTGCTGACTGGGAATCATCCGATCTGAATATGTAAAATAAAGTATTTTTGTGCAATAAATGGAAAACTTTAGATTCTAAGTGTTCATCTTTAACTTCAGCAACTGTAAAACCCAGTAAAGGTTGGCTCTCTAAAGCAGCTACATCCTAATATTAAAAAGAAACCCAGAATTAGATGTGACTTTTCATTTTTGAAACTCTGAAAATGCCATACAAGAATGTTTCTTGCAATTCTAGGCCAATACCAAGTCCTGAGTTTGAGTCTAAATGTTCCAGTTGTGAGCAAACAGGAATTATTTTGGTTCAGATTCTTCAATTATTTAGCTAATGGCTCAATACATAGCATTTCTACCTACACTTCCTTCCAAACTCATAAGCATGAATAGAAGGGTGATAGGTCTCTTCCACTATTGTGGTTAGCCTGATATATATATAGTGGTATATATATATGAAGTCACCCAGTTCCCTTGAAATCTATCAGAATTGCTGGCTGTTGCTATGTGTGAGAATAATGAATTCCAGCTATATATGGTTCATTATTTTGTGTGAATCATTTTACATATGTTATTTTTGTCAGTGATTTGTTTAAAGATACTCTCTACATTCAGCTCATCACTTAATGATCAATCAAAATTATGTCAGTGCTGATTGAAAGGACTTATAAGCCTTGCCTGAAGATATGGCACTGCAGAGTCTCCGCAGTCACATGATTGTGATCTGTTCACATTTATAACAGGTTACCAAGTGTTCTCCATGTGCTCACCATTTGCAATCTTGCGTACTAGATGTTCCAGAAAACCAGCAGAGAAGGTGCCAAGCTACAGTCACCTGCTGAGAGGACTCCCTCTAGTTTCTGGTGGCTGATTGAAAAAGGTCAATCCAGAAATGATAGCTTGACAACATGATCACTTAATACCACAACCAGGAGTGCTGGGATTGTGGTCATTGAGAGAAACAGTCATGTGATCGCTCACTTAATGACCACTCCGCTCAACGACTGAGGAGTCCAGTGTCAATTGTGGTCATAAGTCAAGAACTATCTGTAAACGGAATCCATAGGAGTGCCATTCCAACATTCTATATGAAGTGTTTTCTCAGTTTTTCATTTCTTACCTCACTAGCAGCATATGTGTATAGCACTTTATTTTTTATCACAAACCACAGGTGTTTCCATGGTTTCTTAGTGCCTTTTGATCTGTACAAGTAGCCACTTATTGAAGAATCTTCTGTATTAGCTGATACCTATAATGAACACAAGTATATAGTTTAATTACAAGAGACTGTAATATAACTGCTCCTCTCCCTGATGTACTGATCTTTATCTTCATTATAATCCTGCTTAAAACATAAATAGTTTCAGTTAAGCATAACTGCTTGCTACATTTATATGCTACATTTTTGTTAATTTACTGTCCAAAGTGTTCAAGTTCTATTACTAAACTGTCTTTTCAGCAACTTTTGTACTCTATGACACTTTCAGCATTTCCAAAAAAACTAGGGATCAGTCTTACTCTCCTGTTAATTAGCGGTCAAGTAGCAAAGGGGTCACCAACTCCCAGGCCACTACTGGGCTGTGGCCCCTTTGGAACCAGGCTGTGCAAGTGGTGGGGGTTTGTGTGCATGTGTGCGCACACGCAGCTCCATTTGCACGAGTAGCGGGAACTCACACATGAAGCTGCATTTGTGTGAGCGGCAGGCGCTAATGCACAAAGTTTCATTTACGTGAGTGGAGAGTTCACACCTGCAGCTCACATTGAACCTTCCCCTTCTCCCCTCCGCCAGACTTCCAAGCTGAAAATGTTGGACCGCTGAAGTAGAGAACTATTTTTAAAACAAACAAAATATTTTACAAATGCAATATAGAAAAGGTTTGATTCAAATATACTATAGCAAAGCTATGAAAAGTCTTTAAGAGTTTGGTTTGCTTATTTCTTGGACTCTTATTTCATGTTATTTTCCCAAGGGCCTTTAGAATGAATGAACGAATGAACAAAAACAATTTACAATTAGGTCTTATATTAAAATCTTATTAAATAGATCAGGGGTGTAAAACTCAAGGCTCGGGGGCCAAATCTGGCCCACGGAGTGTTTAGATCTGCTGAGGCTGTCTAGAAAACAGCAAAAGACTGGCCCGCAGTGCCTCTGCCAGCAAAAATGGAGCTCAGGAGGGCTTTGTGCAGCCCTCTCAAGCTCCATTTTCATTGGCAGAGGGTTGCAGGAGCCCATGCAACCAAAAACAAAGTTCACAAGGGCCGCGGGCAGCACTCCCAAGCTCCATTTTCACTGGCAGAGGGTTTCAGGAGGGCATCGCAGCTGAAATGGACCTCGGGAGCCCGTTTTCGCTGGCACAGCGCTCGGGCAACCACAGGACCCCTAATACAAGTGACATCAATCTGGCCACACCTACCCTGGCTATGACCACCCCAGCCCCCCAATGTCAAACAGAACCCTGATGCGGCCCTCAATGAAATTGAGTTTGACTGAAATAGATCAATCAGATACATATTTTAGCTTCTACTCTGTCTATTCCATTCTCTCCAAATCAGAATCTCAGTAAGAAACCCAGAGCAATTAAACTGAACAATAGTCTTCTGAGAATTTCAGAAAAGATATTTTCTAGCCTCTCTAGACATACCAGGGATTGTGTTACTTGATTTACTATACTCCACTTTCTGGTTAGTCGTTTTCTCATTACTGTTTTTCCTCACAAGTAAGACAATATTTTTCTCTATAGTTGAATCTGATACTGCACTTCTATATTCACCTAGGATCAAACCCATTTCACACAATGGGACTTATTCCTGGGTAAAAAGGAATGTGCTGTAAAGGACATTTTGTTATAATTTCTTTTGCATCTGAGAATATCCCGTGGGCAATTTGTTGTTTTTAAGATCCTTTTTTGAACAACAATTTTATTTTCAATTATACATATGTAGGCTGCATATAATGGTTGTTGATGCCTTCTGGAAGTGTTGAGCTATAATCTTTCACCTCTATAGCCAGTATGAACATTTTAAGAATCTACAAAGGAAGCACATTATATTTCATAATTTTGATGCTATTAAATGCAATTCAGCTTGATTTGATGGTGGATAAAAGCATCAGATTTTTTTCAGCACAGAATACATACAATTTCTATTAAAACTAAAAAAAAATACTAGCATTTACTTTTCTATAACAATATCTTTTAATGAAAAATTAACTCATATTAGGAATCCCAAAGAAAAGTTGAACATGGGCAAAACTCAAATCTCAACATTCTCTAAGTGGTATTTTGTATTTCACAAAACATCGCATAACATTCTTCCCAAGATAAATTAAAAATTAAAGCAAAAGAATTACAGCAGATGCTAAAAGGTTTCTGACAGCAGGACTAGAATATAAATATACTTAAACTATATAAATAATTTGTGTTCAGTAAATACTCAGAGGGAGCCAGTCTGGTCGAGTGATTAATGGCTTCAGGCTAGAAACTGAGACACCATGACTTCTAGTCCTGCCTCAGGCACAAAGCACCTTGGGCCAGTCACTCACTCTTAGCTCCAAGCCATGTGAGGGAGGATAGTGATCATCAACCAATCACCATCCATCTCTAAGGCAGATCTGATACTAGCTTATACAAGCCCCATGATAAGAGGTTACTAAGAGTTAATCTTGAAGTGAAGCAGAACAGAAAGCTTATTGGATCAAGGTTGACATCAAGGCATTATCTAGCTTTCTCAACTCAGAACAGGCCCAGCCTTGGAGAAACTCTATTTTCTCCTCTACCCAAGATTCAGATAAAATCCTGATCCAATTTGCAGATCTGTGTCATTCACTGAGAAAAAATTTAATAGTCAAACTTCCTACTAAAAACTGTCAGCAAATAAGTTCAAATTGGTTTGATTCTGTTTATGTAACAAAAAGCTATTGAGGACAGCAATGTATCGGGCCTGGGACATCCTACCAAAAGAATTCCATGCTAAAATGCTAAAGCTTAGCATGACCGTAAGAAATTATTAATATTTTTTTTAAAAAAGTCTTCTGTAGAGTTAAAATATGGTAAGATCTAGAAGGGACAAAAGGGACAATTTTCTTCTGGAATGCTATATCAGGTTTATTGAAGTTTATTGAATGCTATATCAGGTAAATTGCAATTTGACATTCCAGCCTCAATTTGGGAGGATTTTGGGTTTTTTTGCAAATCTTTTTTCTAATTCTAATCATGGTCTCCCAAACAAACTACTGATACTGTAGCCTTTGAAAACCTTCCTCCCTGGCCTCCAGTGTATCAGAAATAAAATTTATAATTTGATCGCTAAAATCCAATAAGGCACCTGTGGACGATTTTCTACTCCCAGAACTTTTGAAGACTAATATTGATTGGTGGGTCCCAGCATGGTGTTCACCCATATAAATAATATAGTTATTTATAGTCAGATAGGAAGTCTCCATTATAATCCCCCTATATAAAAAGGGAGGCAAAAGTGACCCAAAAACCTACAGACCCATAGGCCTTATTGGGTAAAATGTATGTGAAACATCTGTTAATCAAAACAGAAAACGGGGTAATGGAAATAAATCTCTTAATGGAGGAATGAGCTGGATTCAGACCAGAGTGCTCCACAATAGATAATTCTTCCAATCCCATTCTTCCCATCTCATAACAATTAACAAGAAACTGTTTACCATATTTATGAATCTTAGTGCGGCTTTTGATTCTACAAACAGAAACATTCTATGGATAAAATTGGCTGGCTTAAATATGGAACCCAGGCTTTATTCTTGGTTAAGTTCCTCTACTCAGAAACATATCAGAAAGTCTGTACAGATGTTAATAGTTCTCTAATAAACAGGATACCCACCCAAAACGATGTCAAGACAGGATTGTATTCTAACCCCAATGCTTTTTAATTTCTATGTCAATGATTTACCAGGATTCCTGTATGTTGTAGATACTCATATTCCAAAGGCCTATGATAATTTTATTCTCTTAGATGTTGATAACATGGTTCTAATAGTACATTTCCAAACAGGCCTGAAAAGACTGCTGCTAAAGCTAAATACCTACTGTGCCCTTAATTCTTTAAATATCAATAAAACCATATCTAAAGGTATTTAGCAGAACAAGTGTGAAATATATATGGGAAATATCTGGACACCGCATTGATAAAAATACAAATGCATTTTTAAAATCTATTTAGGGATGGTTTTTACCAGAACTGGGTCATGGTTAAATTATTTTAAAAGAAACTCAGCAAGGGCAGAGGTAAGTACTAAAAGATAATACAAATGTAACTAGAACTGCTTGGGTATCTTGATCTTTATGCTGAAAGTATTCAAGGCAAAAATAGTCCAATGCTAACCTATGCCCAGAATTCTGGGCCCTTAATAAAGCTATCTCACTTGAACAAATTCAGACCTGTTTTTTAAGATGCATACTGGAAACTGATAAGAACACATCTTCCCCTGTGGTCTGATACTCATTTCTTGCACGATCACTTAATAATTAAAATATTCATATACTGCCAGAGGATCCATTCAAAGAACCTTGACAGACATTCCAAAACTTGGCTGCATAAAGAACTATCTGACAAACTGAAAGATAAAAAAGGTAAGTATAAAAAGTGGAAGGAGGGAGACATAACTAAGGCAGAATATCAGCAAATAGCCCAAGCCTGTAAAGATGAAGTGAAGAAAGCCAAGGCTCACAATGAAGAAAGGCTTGCCACAAAAGTAAAAAATAACAAAAAAAGCTTCTTCCAACATGTTAAAAACAAGAAAAAAGTTAAGGAAACAATTGGTCCATTGCTAGGAGAAAGTGGCAAGAAGGTGACAAGCAACAGGGAGAAAGCAGAACTATTTAACTCATGTTTTGCATCTGTCTTTACACAAAGGGATAAAATAGTCCAACCTATCAAAAGCAGCACCACAAAAATCAGATTAGGAACACAAATTGAAATAGGGATGAAAATGGTAAGTGAGCACCTGTCTACCCTAGACAAGTTCAAATCACCAGGACCGGATGGATTACACCCCACGGTTCTGAAGGAACTAGCAGACGAGATCTCAGAACCACTGAATCATATCTTTCAGAGATCCTGGAACACCGGGGAACTACCAGAGGACTGGAAAAGAGCTGATGTGGTTCCCATCTTCAAAAAAGGGAAAAAAAATAGATCCAGGAAACTACAGACCTATCAGCCTGACCTGAACACCAGGAAAGATTCTGGGGGGAAAAAATCAAGCAACGAATTAGCGAACACCTAGAAGCAAACAAAGTAATAGCCAAAAGCCAACATGGATTTGTCAAAAACAGATCATGCCAGACTAATCTTATTGCATTCTTTGATAATGTGACAAAATTAGTGGACCAGAGGAATGCGGTCGATATAGTTTACTTGGACTTCAGTAAGGCTTTTGATAAGGTAGACCATAACCTACTACTAGATAAAGTAGAAGAATGTGGGTTAGACAGCATCACCACCAGATGGATTCGTAACTGGCTGACCAACCGCACTCAACGTGTAGTTCTCAATGCAACTGCATCTACATGGAGGGAAGTATGCAGTAGAGTACCCCAAGGCTCTGTTTTAGGCCCAGTACTCTTCAACATCTTCATCAATGATTTGGATGAGGGAATAAATGGGAAACTCATCAAATTTGCAGATGACACCAAGCTGGCAGGAATAGCCAACAATCCAGAAGATAGGCTTAAGATACAGAAGGATCTTGACAAACTTGAACATTGGGCACTATCTAATAAAATGAAATTCAATGGTGAAGAGAGTAAGGTTCTACATTTAGGCAACAAAAACGGAATGCACAGGTACAGTATAGATGATACCTTGCTCAGTAGTAGTAACTGTGAAAGGGATCTTGGAGTCCTAGTGGACAACCATTTAAATATGAGCCAGCAGTGTGCAGCAGCTGCCAAAAAAGCCAACACAGTTCTAGGCTGCATAAATAGAGGGATAGAATCAAGATCACGCGAAGTGTTAATACCACTTTATAATGCCTTGGTAAGGCCACACTTGGAATACTGCATTCAGTTCTGGTCGCCACGATGTAAAAAAGATGTGGAGACTCTAGAAAGAGTGCAGAGAAGAGCAACAAAGATGATTAGGGGACTGGAGACTAAAACATATGAAGAACAGTTGCAGGAACTGGGTATGTTTAGCTTAAGAGAAAGAAGGACTAGGGGAGACATGATAGCAGTGTTCCAATATCTCAGGGGTTGCCACAAAGAAGAGGGAGTCAAACTATTCTCCAAGGCACCTGAGGGTAGAACAAGAAGCAATGGGTGGAAACTAATCAAGGAGAGAAGCAACTTAGAACTGAGGAGAAATTTCCTGACAGTTAGAACAATTAATCAGTGGAACAGCTTGCCTCCAGAAGTTGTGAATGCCCCAACACTGGAAGTCTTTAAGAAGATGTTGGATAGCTATCTGTCTGAAACGGTATAGGGTTTCCTGCCTAGGCAGGGGGTTGGACTAGAAGATCTCCAAGGTCTCTTCCAACTCTACTATTGTATTGTATTGTATTATTGTACTTCCAACTTCCAAAGTTATTTCACAACATAGCTTTTCTACCCAGAATCTACTATTAATGACTTTCCAGGCAGAGGAAATTTTTAAAGAGGTAGTCCTGGATTTTAGCACTCAAATCAACATGGAATTAAAAGGTTAAAAATAGACCCCAGAATTGGCTAACAAGAAAATGTTGGCTAACAAGAAAATATTTTTTTTTTAACCTGAGAAATATCTGTCATTGAATCTGACACAATCTTTAAGAAAGACCTATTCTAGAGCAAGACTGAGTCTCCATGGCCAAATATGAACGCTTCTTCCACTTGCTTTTAGAGAACATACTATTGAAAATATTTCTCATATTTTGTTTTGACTGTCAATTATATGCTCCGATTAGCCTTAAATATCTATCATCTCTTTTGGAAAGAATAGCCCACTGGGATCCTAACCACAAATTGTCATATTTCCTTCTGGGCTAAAATGTACATAGAACTGCCAAGTTTATAACTAAGGGAGTGGTTTTATGAACCACTGTATTCTGTAAGGGACATTTATTTATTTGATTACTGTCTCTTTGTATTATTAACACATACATATTTTATTACTTTATTTCTTCCTAGCTTATTGCAAAATTGGACTATGTACTATATTTGATTTGATTTTTAAGGTCATAAGATTAATAAATCAATAAACTACTATTACCACTCCCTCTCAACCTAGGAAAGAGGCAAAGATAAAAGAGTTCTGAAAAATTGACAAATCGGTTTCAGACTTTTCACTATCTTGATAAAGCTCTGAATTAGATGGGAATAAGGGAGGTAATCTTGCCTGCAGTCCCCAGAAAGAATATTGGGGGAGAGAGAGGGAAATCAGAAAGCAGAAAGAATAGAATTAAAAGAAGTAATGTTATTCTACAGCTACTGTCTTTGAAAAGAGCAACAGTTAGATGTCAATACATTAGGTCCCTAATTAAGCAACAGGTCTTTATTTGTAAATACAACAAAATTAGTGCTGAGAAGATCTGACATACTTCCTTCAATGCAGCTGGAATTTTTTTCTGCTTCCTGCCAGATGGAATACTGTGTAATACTGTAGACAAAGCATTAGTTGGAGATCGGTGATTTAGTGGAGATCCATTTTTAGAAGTGTACATATTATCTGAAATCAAGGTTAACAGTTACAGTTATTTCTGATTCAGAGAACTAAAGGAGTGAATTTTTAGTTTATCATTTATTAATTTTATAATAAATACATATATCCATCTCTGATTATATTTCTATACAATATTTCAAAAACAGCTTGTAGCTTTTAAAAATGTCTTAATGTTCAAGTGATTATACAGCTATTCTGAATGTTTTGCTTTCTCATTACTTCTGATCATAAGTGGAATATTGGTGATCAAAGACTTGCAGGTAACAATTTTCATCTCAGATAGATGCCAGTTTTTTTAATAAAAAAGTAGCAGACATTGTAACTCAAAATGGCTGACTGCAAATAATTTAAGAGTTAACAAGATAGGTTTAATCAAGAGATATATTTTCATGCTTGAAGAACCACAATACTATAAACTAAAAATATTGCTAAATAATGCATAGGTTTTATATTTAGGATTTTTTTTGTATTTAACTCTTGAAGTACCATTTTAAATGAAAAATTACTATTGTAATCTTAAAAATTCTAATCCCTGAAAAATATCTAAAGTAAAATATAGGAGCAACAGTGAAAAACAGGCAAACATTTAATTTTAACCTTGTTTCTGCAACTCTTTAAAGCAATGATCACACACTCTTGCGGGGTGATTTTTCATGTAGTCTAATCCATGTTTATTTGATGAACAAGCTTGGCAGATTATCTGAAAAAAGAAACAGGTTAATACATGCACAGACATCTTTTTCAAATGCATTTGTCTCCATTTTTTCTTCTTTTTTTAAAACCTAACAATATTCATTTTTTACAACCTTCCCACAAGCTCTGCAGTGGTGCCTTCTCCATGTCAGAGTGAATTCAGTGGTACAAATCATACACATGGTAGCTCTGGTATCAGGAATCCAGATTGGAGCTTTGGATCCTACGGGTCTTTCTTCTTCTTTTTCTTGGTCTGCCTAAGGAAGAGTGAGCAACATTGTATGCAGAAAAATATATTTACAGAATTTTTATTTTTATTTTTTTTCTATTTATTATGTAGAAAAGTACATATTACCGGCTCACTATCAATATCAGCACAATTTCTTAGATTTCAATGTATATTAGAAGGGGAAATTAATTTTTTATTTGAAGGATAAACATTTTCAGCAAGGTAAAGGAAGCTCTCTTCTCATATCTCATAGTCAGAGTTGGGCAAAGATGTTTAGGCAAGGGTGGATTCCGTCAGGCACTACTGCCGGTTCTCTTGTGGGCGTGCTTCGTGGGCGCTTGATGCGCACTCTGCACGCACAAGCAGTGCAATAAAAATTGTTCTGCACAGAAGTGAAGAACAAGATGGCAGTGCCTACGGCGGCACCTGGAAAACCGGTTCGGGGGTGTGGCATTCCTGGGTTGCTGCCGGTTCCAGCGACCCAGGCCGCCAAACCCCCAAACCGGTTTGACCAAACCGGTCTCTGAACCAGTAGGAACCCACCACTGTGTTTAGGCTGTATAAACTATTTTTCTGTCCAGTACAAGAAATGCAAAATTGGAATATACCCACCCAACAATAGATTGTTCAGCTTTCTCTCGGGTCCCAATGTACAGAAAGAATTATAAGGTCTCTTGAGTGTTGAGCATAACATGGTTTCAACGTTTATAATTTCACATAAAAATGTATACCTTCTAGAAAGAAAGCCTACCTCTTCCAGACTTTTAGTAGGGTTAAAAGTGATTCTTTTTTTGGTGTAGTCTTCAATTGACTGAGAGATTGTTTCTAACCATTCATCTCTCTCTGTGGCAGAACTGTTGGGATTAAATACACACACTAGATAAGCAACTTCTTTCAGAAAACATCACTAAGTAGATTTTCCTTTGACTTCATGAGGCTTTTTTGGGGGGCAACACTTACTTTGCTGAGAGGATGAAAGATCGCTCTACACTTTCTATGTTTAATTCATTTTGATAAGCTTCATGCGTTGGCTTCTTAACCTGGCAAGGTAGTCGAAAGTATAAAAAGAGAAATGTTCTATCACTTGTCATATTGAAAAATTTAAAAAAATATATAAGAGAATGACATACTACCCCAGCCACAAAGCAGGTTTGCATGGCAGGACTAGCCACGCTATGGCTCACTAATTCATTTGTGCCACTGTTCTGATTGTGTCTGCCGGCAAGATTTGCAAATGGTCAAGCCTAAGATGCCATGGAAATAAACCAGTGAACTAAAACTGACTTTTTAAAAAAAAACTGAAAGGAAAAAGCCAAAAAGCCATAGATAAGGACAGTCATAGGACACGCCTATCTGTAGAACAGCCAGCAGATGAGTTCTCCTGAAATAAGCTGGAGAACGGTGCTTATTTGCTAGTGAGACCTGAGAAGGCTGTATGATGTCAACTGGCTCAAGTGACAGAACTGGGAACAGTCTAACACAGGGGTGTCCAAAGTTGGCAACTTTAAGACTTGTGGACTTCAACTCCCAGAATTCCCCAGCCAGCTCTGCTGGCTGGGGAATTCTGGGAGTTGAAGTCCACAAGTCTTAAAGTTGCCAGGTTTGGACACCCCTGGTCTAACATATAACCAGAAAATCTGACAAGCTGTAGAAAAAAACTTGCCATCTTTGCCGTTTCCCTGCCCTGCTTTTTTTTATTGCTACCAAGCTTTTCTGAAAACGAGACAGCTAATAGTTACCTACGCTTAGCAGAATGTTCAGAGTAATTGGTTTCTCAAATAACAATTTCAGACTCTTAATTTTGGTGCACAAGTTGAAACTATGTTTTGTTAAGGCAAACTACTGTACAAAAAAAAAAAATCACTCACTTTCATTCCAGCTAGCGATAGCATGTTGTTGAGTTTATACATTCCAGACTGCAGAGGAGTTGTATACAACAGGGTGTCATTAAACTGCAAAGCAAATTATTTTTTAAATGTAACTGATATACCTACATATCAACTTAACAACTGTACAAGTCTAGCCTAGAAGGTCTACCTCATTCCCATCTTAATGGGCATATAGCAGAATAGACGTGAGATTTGTCTTCTTCCTTAGGGCTTTTCCTACCCATTTTTCAAGAGTAAAATTCGGATTACAGTAATTTCTATATTTATGAAGAATACAAACATTGATAAAATTGCACTGACAAACATGAAAACATTAATATTAATTAAATGTCAATCCTTTAGGATAGACCCGATCAGGAAATACATACTCCACAGAAAAACTAGAATTATATCTTTTATTGAAATTAGTTATAACAACAGAATCTTGGAAATCCAAAATATGTGTTACCTCCCGTCCTTCTTATACCTCAGGGAACTAAGGAAAGCATTTGTCTCAGTTGCTCCAAATATATTTTGTACCTTAAAGACATCTTCTGATTTTTTTACAGCAATATATTGGAGAAAGCAGTGGAAATAGCTATCCTTAAAAATAGCCTTTTTTAATTTGCAAAATGCACTTAAATTATTTGCTTTGTATGAAACAATGCAAATCTTACAATATATTCTTGATAACAAACATCCACTTCACTGCTATTTTCCCTGCAACTGGCGAGGTATTTTGCCCCAAAATACTAAGATCACACTGAGCCTCAAAACTAATAGACGTACATCTACAAGTGTATCTAGTTCCTCTTTTAAAGCTATCCAAGATAGCAGTCAAGTCTACTTCTTATGGGAATGAATTGCCCAAGTTCATTATATGCTGTGCGAAGACATTATTTCTTCCGTCTGTCTTAAATCTTCTAATTAGCTTCACTGGATGAAGCATGTCCTAGTGTTTTGAGAAAAAGAAAATCTTCCCTCTGTTTACTTTCTCCATGCCATGCCATTCCATACACCTCAATTACATTCCTCCTATCGATCATTTCCAGTTTAGTTTGCAGCCAACACACTCCAGTCAATTCCTACTTCCAGATCTGAGCAAGCAGATAGAATACATAAAACAGCTGGAAAAAATCCAGTTGATGTTTATTTATTTAAAATTAGCAAAGAGCAAAAACTTGTCACTGGTAAAAGGGTGAAAGGCAGACATAACCACGGAAAGAGACTCTTAAAGTCAAGCAAACTTTTACATTATCTACATATGTGTATATTAAAAGGACATATCTTTTAGAGTCATTGCAAACAGCATTGTCGGCAACTATCATGGACAATCCAGAGCTAATGGACTTTGGTTATTTTAGCCTTAAGCCTTTTTTGTACATAACAGCAGAGAACAGAGATAGAAAGCAGGTCACTTGAGATGATCCTTCTAGTCTGTGCCATATAAAAGTTCTATGAAATCCTACATTACTTGCTGGTCTTTAAGCTGGAATTGTTGTATTGTATGGAATTTTATTATATGGAATTTGTTGAAACTAGAATCTTACTTTTCTGCAGATCAATATGATTCAGTGATTGGTTCATAAATTACAAGCTATGATTTCATTTTGTTTGGTTTCAGCTAAGTCAGCTATGCACATTCAGTCAGTATTGTTGGTAAACAATTATTTATGGCTTAGTGAAATGTATGAACCTAACCAGGTCACTGTTGAAACATACTCCAGCTTTCTGCATTCATTACATATGGCAATTTTTTGCAGTCAGATATTTAGCATATTGTTAAAATAATTATGTGATTATGAAATACATATTTGAATTGTATTTAGTCATTTACCAAGTACAATTCAAACATGTTATAGATGAAAAGTAATTTTTACATTACAAGAAGTGAGCTGCTTGGCTGAACTTTGAGGGGAATCTTTCTCAAGAACAAAAAGATCATGAAGACCACCAACTATGGAGGAATGGTTACCGCAATTCACTTATGGAATATTAATGAAGCCACAATAAAAGAAACACAGTAGCACAAATTGCAATGTAAATTATTCAAAACCATTAGCTGAAATTGCTAGCTGTTGGTATTTAGTTCTCCATTAAAAATTACTTTAGCATTAGGGTGTGCATCTTACCAAAAAAAACATTCTTGGCTGCATTACTTTCCGGGACAGTTTCATCAATGTTCCTTCTTTCAAAAAAACCTGGTCAACAAATATACACAGAAAATCAGTCAAGATCATATAAATCTCCTATCTAGTAGTAATATACTAAATTCCAGACTCTTTGATACACCTTTGTGAATATGCTTTCCTTTTGGCCTAACTCTATAGCAAGGAGAGTAAAGTTGCTTCTTACACAAAAAGTAACAAGCCTTAGTTTCCATTCAGAAATTGGTTCTTCTTGGCCAGAAAAAAAGTCAGTGTTTGCAGCTAGGTAGAACATTGTGCGTCACTTTTTCCAAGCCCAGAAAAAACAATCTTTAACTTATGTCATGATTTTTTTAAAAAAATATTGACTTTTTTGGATAATAAAAGGAGTTGAGTTAAGGAAAAGCATTAAACATTGGGTACAGAAGAAAGGAAGTTGCTTGGACCTTTGATGAGGAAGTGGCAGGAAAATTCTATTGATTTAGTTTTCATGTGGGAATATAAAGGGTAACTACTGCCACTTACTTTTGCCTGCTGTATTTTAGGGGACTTTTGCTTGGGCTCCTATGATTGGGAAACTTTGGGACTGCTACATGGATCCCTGTTTGAAAATTTACCAATTCTGTCAAACTTTTGATTGTTTATTTATTTATTTATTTATTCTTCGCATTTCTAAACCGCCCCCTCTCCCAAAAAGGGACTCGGGGCGGTGTACAGTCCACACAACAAATAAAAGATAAAATACAAATATAAATATAACTATATATATACGTATATATGTGGAGGAGGTTAAAATTAAGAGTACTGTACAGAAGAATAAATATGGCTCTAAAGCCCTAAAATCAATTAAAATTAAAACATTAAATCATTACCCTTAAAATAACCAGTTGAGAGTATGCTTCCAGGAGTGCATAGTTGTAACATTTATAATTATGCCAGGCCAGCTAATCGGAACAGGTGAGTCTTCAATTTTTGTCGGAAGGAGCGGAAGTCCAAGGTGGTTCTAATGTCGGGGGGGAGGTCATTCCAGAGGGTTGGGCCCATCACAGAGAAGGCTCTACTCCTTGGCGCCGCCCGCTGGCATTGCCTAGTGGACGGCACCTGGAGAAGGCCCTCCCTGTGAGAGCGGATTGGCCGCAGGGATGTATGTGGGAGGATGCGATGCCGCAAATTGTGTTGACAATGGCTTCACCCAACCTTCTTTTAGAGCTTTTGAAGACTGTTCCAGGATCTATGAAAAAGCCTGTTCTTTCAGAGCTCTAGTAGCATCTTTGAATGTATTTTGGATCTGGATTTTTTAGGTGGGGTGGGCTTACTCTGTGGATAACCTCTCCCTCCCCCCAAAAAGGAACTGCAGTAGAGAAATCAGGTGTCTCTTACATAAACAGTATAAATAGTCACAAGGGTATATTCCCTGACAGGAGGGGGCAATCCTATGACAACTTTCCTGCAAGAGCAGATCTTGAGGGTTCCAGAGTTCCTTCCGGCTCCTTTGTGTAACAGAATGTTTCTGTAGAAATTGCTATTGCATTTTCTGGTGAAAAAATACTACTTTTCTCCTTGAGCCAGCTTGAGTCTCTCTCAGCAGTTATATCTTGGAGCTAGTGTTATTGAGAGTATGTGCATGACCTTATAATAAGTAAAGAAGGCCATAGAAGACAGATCCCCAAAATAGTTTACATTTTATTGGATAGGGAAGCAATCCAATTGCATGGGAGGAAAGGAATAAAGAAGCTAATTAATAATCCACAGACTACATTTAAAAGTAGATGCTAGAAAAAGTAAGACAAGGCTGGATCAGTCTATGTAGACTTCCATGAAGCACCAACAAGCACCATGAAACAGTGGACTGTGCTGTTGACATCATACTTTGCTTTGTCCTGCCTCTTGCAATGGCAGTAACTCTCTTGCTTTTCAAAAGAAACAAAAGTTAACATCCCAGCTAGAGATGAATAATTATTATTTTTCCTTTCAGAGCTGTTAATATGCAAAGGGAATGAAAGGAAAGACTTTAATCTATAGTTTTCCTGTGATATCTAAATGAACTTACCCTCCCAGGCTGCACAATCTCATGATGACCAGTTAAGCTGTATTGTATTTGCATAAGCTTCTGAAAATTATCCTGGGAGGTGAAAGAAGAAATGTTACTGTCTAGTTTTTAACATCTTTTATTATTTTATTTTTGTTCAATACTATATTCTTTTGTTTATGAACTGCCCAAAGCTGTTGAGAGTTGAGCATTTAATAATAATCCAAAATAACATGATATAAATAAATATCAGAAATCATTCACATGCAATCAGCCAATATGGCCATAACATCCTCTCAACCTCAACCTTACCATTCCTTTTTAATAAAACTGGAGATTACAGAGTTATAAAAAATGATACGTACACACACACTTGCCTTAGAACAGTGGTTCTCAACCTGTGGGTCAGGACCCCTTTGGGGGTCAAACGACCCTTTCACAGGGGTCGCCTAAGACCATCGGAAAACACATATTTTTGATGGTCTTAGGAACCGAGACACCAATTTTATGATTGGGGGTTACCACAACATGAGGAACTGTATTAAAGGGTCGTGCCATTGGGAAGGTCGAGAACCACTGCCTTAGAATATATTTTGTAATACAAATACACACACACACACACACACTTGCTGTGGCTATATATATTAAAAATACAATACAACAACCATAGCATATTTTAAGAATTTTAATTTTAAAAATAATAATTTAAACATTCATAATTTATTTCAATTTTAATGTGATTTTACACATTTATATATATGTTTATGGTTTCATTTTAATGTTGTAAGCTGCTTAGAGTTGCCTTGAAGTGAGATAGGTGGAAAACAAATTTAATAAACAAATAGCAATGCTTAAATATATTTAGATATATTTCAGTAGAAACAAAGTATCAACAGCATGTAAAAATATAATGATATTCTATTTGTATACCTTTGAGCTTTGTGACAAACAATAATTCAAATTTATTTTAGCAAAAAATGGTGTCTGCTATTTTAAAACTTTACAACTGGAATACTACTTACCCCCTGTTTCATAATGTCATTTGCATGATTGGCCACTTCTATGACAACAGCAAGAGCATCTTAAAAAGAACATAGAATTATTCTTATATATTCTGTATTGCTTTACTATGTATTCAATACCTGCATTCTAATTCTCCTATATGGGCACTGCTTGAAACGTATCAGAAATTGATTGTTCTAACGGAAGAAATCACCTTACAGAAAATTGGTACCCTTCTTAATAAGACACTTTAAAAGCAATCAAACTATAATAAACTTATTAAGGACTTCCAACTTATCAAGAAAATCTTAATGATGGTAGTTCATGAACTTGATTACTTCAGGTCTATCTGTGGCTGTCTATGAAGACGATTCAGAGGTTACAAATGATACAAAATCAGTGACCAAACTGCTAGCAAGGGAAACCGAAATATCACCCATTTAGAGTTGCTGCACCCATTACCAATTAACTTCTAGGTCCAATTAAAATACTGGGTGTTAAATTTGAATTTATATGGTAGTGCCTGCCCATCGTGTAGGACCTCCAGAGCATACCTGCTCAAAATTTCATTCAGCCATGAGGTAAAAGGGAAACAGATCAGAAAAGGGGCTTCTCAGTAGGTTGCCCTATATAAGACAGCACTCTGCATCCAAGGGTGCCCTTGGCTGCCCTTTTAAAATAGGCTTTGTTTGCTTAAGTACTGCTAGGAGGCAGATTGTTCTTTCACTGTAATCTGGAGTTTAATTGTATTACTGTACGTGAGACTATTGGATTGCCTCATGCTATTTTATATAGTATTCTATATCTACAAAAAATCTTAGCATTGGATAGTATAATTTTAGAGGGAGTAAAATGAAATATTTAATAAATATATTTCAGCAAGTATTTACAGCTTACCATGGAGAACTATGAATTTCTTTAAGTAGATGCAGTTAGAATCAGTATAAAACCGGCTGTATACTTAAGTTCAAACATTATGTGGAAACACTTAGGTGTTATCTTCCAGAATTCATTTAAATCATTTAAACTCCTTACATAAACTGGCCATACATTGGATTTAAATATCTATTATTATGGATAGTTACTTGAAATTACGGAACTTAAAACGTAACACATTTGGGAGGATACCAAGCTGGGCAGACCCCACATCGAGCATAGCATTTCTCTGCTATTCATTATGGGAGCCCAGCCATTTTCAAGCATGAATCTAGAAGGTCAAACTCCTTGAAAAAATAGTAGAGAGAGCCTGTTCTTAAGTGAAGTCTAAGACATTTCCTCAGAATCCTTTTTGAACTGTGCACAATCAAAAAGTCATCTCTTCTCCCCTCGATGTCATATCACAATCAATGATAGCATCATGTTGGAAGGGGAAGTGAGAACTCTCACTTCAGTTGCCCAAAGTGGTACATACAGGTGAAACTCGAAAAATTAGAATATCGTGCAAAAGTTTATTTATTTCAGTAATGCAACTTAAAAGGTGAAACTAATATATGATAGACTCATTACATGCAAAACAAGATAGTTTAAGCCGTGATTTGTCATAATTGTGATGATTATGGCTTACAGCTCATGAAAACCCAAAATCCACAAACTCATAGAATTAGAATATTACATGCAATCAATAAAACAAGGATTGGACATAGAACAATATCGGACCTCTGAAAAGTATAAGCATGCATATGTACTCAGTACTTGGTTTGGGCCCCTTTTGCAGCAATTACTGCCTCAATGCGGCATGGCATGGAAGCTATCAGCCTGTGGCACTGCTGAGGTGTTATGGAAGACCAGGATGCTTCAATAGCGGCCTTCAGCTCTTCTGCGTTGTTCGGGCTCATGTCTCTCATCTTTCTCTTGGCAATGTCCCATAGATTCTCTATGGGGTTCAGGTCAGGCGAGTTTGCTGCCAATCAAGCACAGTAATCCCACGGTCATTGAACCAGGTTTTGGTGCTTTTGGCAGTGTGGGCAGGTGCCAAGTCCTGCTGGAAACTGAAGTCAGCATCCCCATAAAGTTCGTCTGCGGAAGGAAGCATGAAGTGCTCCAAAATCTCCTGGTAGACGGCTGCGTTGACCCTGGACTTAATGAAGCACAGTGGACCAACACCAGCAGATGACATGGCTCCCTAAATCAACACAGACTGTGGAAACTTCACACTGGGCTTCAAGCATCTTGCAGTCTGTGCCTCTCCATTCTTCCTCCATACTCTGGGTCCTTGGTTTCCAAATGAGATGCAAAAGTTGCTCTCACCAGAAAAGAGGACTTTGGACCACTGAGCAACAGACCAGGTCTGTTTTTCTTTAGCCCAGGTAAGATGCTTCTGACGTTGTTTGTTGTTCAGGAGTGGCTTGACAGAGGAATACAACATTTGAAGCCTATGTCCAGGATCCGTCTGTGTGTGGTGGCTCTTGATTGCACTGACTCCAGCCTCAGTCCACTTCTTGTGAAAGTCCCCAACACTTTTGAATGGCCTTTTCCTGACAATCCTCTCCAGGCTGCGGTCATCCCTGCTGCGGTCATCCCTGCTGCTTGTGCACCTTTTTCTTCCACACTTTTCTCTTCCACATAACTTTCTATTAATGTGCTTTGATACAGCACTTTGGGAACATCCAACTTCTTTTGCAATTACCTTTTGAGGCTTTCCCTCCTTATGGAGGGTGTCAATGATGGTTTTCTGCACAACTGTCAGGTCAGCAGTCTTTCCCACGATTGTGATTCCTACTGAACCAGATTGAGAGACCATTTAAAGGCTCAGGAACCCTTTGCAGGTGTTATGGCTTAATTAGCTGATTAGAGTGGGACACTTTGAGCCTAGAATATTGTACCTTTTTACAATATTCTAATTTTCTGAGATTGTGGATTTGGGGTTTTCATGAGCTGTAAGCCATAATCATCACAATTATGACAAATCACAGCTTGAACTATCTTGCTTTGCATGTAATGAGTCTATCTCATATATTAGTTTCATCTTTTAAGTTGCATTACTGAAATAAATGAACTTTTGCACAATATTCTAATTTTTTGAGTTTCACCTGTAAATCTTCTCAATTGCTTGACTACAATTAAATCATCCAGAATGGTAAACTTTATGTAGCTTTGGGATTCATTTAAGATTGATTTCTAAACAATTACCGGAACAACTTTTTCAACTAAAAGCAAAGCTTGTTTGTTTTTGGAAACACTGTAATGAACTATACTAATAAACCCATTCCTGATCTCTTTACATTCCTTGATTTTGCAGAGATTTTTATTTCAATAACTAATATTCAACAAAATAATTACCCTGAGTATCTTTGAAGTCAGCTGAATCTTCTAAAAGGTTCTTTAGATAATCTGCAAGGGGAACAGAATGATGTTATTATCAAAAACAACCATGGGATCAATAAAAATTAGTGACCTGAAGTTCAAAAAAATGAAGTGAAAGTTTTATACAAGCTAAACCAGACAATATTAAGGATTTTTAAGTATTGAAGGGTTCTGACAAATTGAGATACAAAATGCTGGCATGTTGTATGTGAGGAACATTTCTCTCTTTGCTATGAGAGAATCAGGAGCTTTTAGTTTCGAGAGAAAGAAATTACTGAAAATTCTGACAGTGCACTTTTACCACCGTGTTCAGTGACACTTTTCAACTAATAAATTGGACTGTGGTCTTGCTAACAGTTTTGCTCTCGGCCACTAGGTGGCTGCACTAACTACAAAATAATTCCAGCAAATCAGATTCCTCAAATCTGTGAAAACCCTAAAGCCCCTGATGAGAGACAGACAGAGAGAGAGACAGACAGACACACACACACACAGAGAGAGAGACAGAAAGACAGACAGACACAGAGAGAGAGCATATTTCAGATTCTTGCTAAAACAAAATCAAAACAATTGAGAATTGAGCTAAATGCTTAAAATGGCAATATCTTATCTAAATGGTAAGACACCCAAGAAGACTCAGACAAAGAAGTGGAATTGATACATTTTTATCTAACCCAAACTTCCTTTCACTTGTTCTGCCTTAATATCTATGCAGATCTCTCACAAAAAAATAGTTATTTCTATGAGCTTTCCTTAAAATTCACAGTATAATATAATCCATCTTCTGAATCCACCTTAACATAATTCTTTTTTCCACATAAAGATTTCTTTCTACATTCAAGTTTAATATGACAAAGATGTTAGGGGGAAAAGCCACCTTTTTATTTCTACAGAAACACAGCATTTTTGGAATATTTATTTCAAGTATTTGAACTTCTAATTAATGCAAACGTTAAGGAATACCCAACAGTGCTATTCTGGCAAAGAAGTATCAAAAAGAGGATGTTGTAAGTAATAATAGTCCAAAGAAAAAAGAGGAAGAGCAGAAGGATATGAGTAAATGGAAGGAAGGGAAATAAATGATCCTTTTGAGTCAGAAAAGACCCGGAGGAACATTTTGCTCCTCTATTAATGTAGTTCTTTTCTATCAGAGATTAATCTGAGCCAGAACTGTTCTAGAACCAGCTGTCCTTTTCTATAGAACAAGGAGCTCTGGAATATATACAATTGTACAATTGCTCCCGTGGTGGGTTCTGGATTCCGTCGCAGCCGGTGCGCATGCACAAGCCACCACCCTGCGACACACAGCTGCTCGGCGGGGGTCGCACAGGCACCGCATGCTGTGCGTGCGTGCGCAATTGCTGGTTGTGTTATAAACTGCAATGGAACGCGAGCGGGTGGGCTAAACAAGCCACCATACCGGTACAGTGGCTGCTGCTCCCAGCTACTACCGGTATGACCGTACTGGTTCGTACCACCCACAACCCACCATTGAATTGCTCCCAAACTTTTTATACTAGGTGAAACTTGCAACATAATCTAACCTGTTTGTGGGGGGTTAGAAGGGAAATTTGCTAATTTAATGGATAATTAGCTTGAGCCCACATGCTATAAACCTAAAACCATCTTAATTATTATGGTTGCAATAATACCACCCAAAGTTGAATCACATCTTGACTGACATAAAATTCTGCCATTTCTACCATTACATTAGAAAGTAGCACAAGCAAAGGAAAACAAGTCTTTAAGTTTTTCTGCAGCTGGAGGACATATAAAGGAAGAGGGGTTAATATAAGCTGATGCAGTCGAACAATTATACAGTATGTAAATGGTACATTGTGCAGCTATTTTTTCAGTTTACTTTATCTAGTGTTTGTATACAGTAGCCTGATCTAGAAAGAGGCTCCCTAATAGTTTCCTCCCAGCCTCAGTTTACAAACAATTTGCTATACTATGAAGGTGCAGAAGATGGTGTTTGATGAAGTGAAAATATATTTTTACTATTAAATAAGAGCACTGGAGAGACAAATAAGGACACTTTCCCACAGTACAGAGTGACCCTCTATCTGGGACTTTTTAAAAAACAGACACCCCCCCCCCCTTTATTATGTTAGTAAGAATCTTCTTAAAATATGTTATTTCAATACAATGACATAGTATATCTTAACATTTATACAGGTAGTCCTTGACTTACAACCAAATTGGGTCTGGAATTTTGATCCTAAGTTGTTGTGATCATTTTGCTAACAACTGCAATCTCAGTTCTCCCAGTTATAGTTGCTAAGCAACCATTCAAGTTGTTAAGCAGACAGAGTAAAAGAGCTGTCTGCCAAAGAAGGGCAGACAGTTCCCCTCCATGTTGGAAGGAAACTCCTGCATTGGACCAGAGAAAGAAACTTTCGATCTTCAGGATCCAAGCTTCCTTCCTCTGGTTCCCCTCTCCTCCGTGTGCAGAAGGGAATAACTGCTGGAATGGAAAAAGGGAACTGGGATCTTCAGGATTTGAGCTCCCTTTCTCCGGCCTACTGCAGAAGTTCACTACTATTTCATTAACTACCTGCAATTAATTCTCCAAAATGTAACAAAAAGGAAAACTCCGAGTCTCTATATTAAAGGAATAGAGCTATATTAGTCTATGAAGGCACAAAACCTGGTAGCACCTTTTTGAAATATCATGGTCATTTCCTTAAAAAACCCAGACATATCAATTTCATGATCCAAATCAAATGGATTGTTTGAGAGGCTATTCTACTATACTACAGTTCTTTTTTAAGTACCAAGGCTCATTTTCTCTTGTAAATAGTTTCAGCTACAGGAACTATATCTCTTTCTAATTTCTTTCATTGAATGAGTAACTGGAAAGTTCAGGACTGCAACAATGGTTCTGGGATTACTGAGCTACTGAATTGTAGGCCACAATAATTCATCCAGCTGAATCTATTAAGTCTCACTGACTTAAAGGAGCTAAAGTAACTGGAAGCGTTTCATGGTTCTGCCTTAAAGCCCCAGGCAAACAAAGGCTTTCCTTTTTATCTAGGAACTAGTTATAGGGATTATGCATTGTCCACAATAAGATACGTTACTCATATCAAAGAATGGAAGCAAAAACATGCGTACATCTGCACATGTAGCTTTTATGTTTTCAGAGATTTATAGAAACAGCAATATTTCCTTACAACAAGCATATTTCATATTTAGTAATTCAGGTAAACAAATCCAAAGAAGTGGACAAATCACTTATTTGTTCATATGTAAATGATTAAGTAGAGACTAATTAACATAATTACCATTTAGATTGCATAGTCAACTAAATAATAAGATGGAAGAACTTTTGTCAATCAAGAAAGACAACTTGCTAAGTTACTTTCTTTCATATTTCACCCAGCAGTTTCAAACTTTTCCAAAAACCACAGTATGAACAACAAGACCAGAACCAACATTTATATCTCCTGATCTGCCACTTGCACTAACTTGCTATCAGAAAAAAGGTGAGGAAACCTGAATAGCATGGAATCCATTAACTCATCAAAAATACCATTCTCTGCACTCTTGGCAACAAAAGCAACATTTCTATAATTTGTAAAAATTATCATTAAATACAAATTGCCTCTCATTGATCACAGAAGAGAGTTTCAACTCATTCCCATAATTCATAATGAATGCAGTCAAAATATTAAAAATAAAATCCCCCCCCCCACCAAATTTCTGTTTTCCATGCCAGTGAATACAAAAATAATATCCAGTTTACTGTTGGAAGTTCTGCTTCATTTTTTTATTGAAAGCATCAGCTCTGAACTTTTGGTTTAAATAATTTTAAAACACAGTTATTAATTCTAATCACAGCTATTAGCCAGTGAAAGAGTTACTGCATGTATAAAAATGGCTAGCTATTATGTAGCAGTGGACGTTAAAGTAATCCATTAGGTGGACAGGAGGATCGTGAGCCTCTTCAAAACTTCATCAATGGGACATGAATGGTTCAGACACTGTAATCCTATAATTTGGTTCTGAAGGAAATAGTAGTAAGTATTTTACAGAATAAAAACACCTCAAAATGTCTTGTGCAAATGAATGAGCATACACTGGAAATTCCCACTTTTGTTATATAATTTTCTATTATTGCTTACCCAGATGTTACACATGCAAAATTTACTCATTAAAATACAGAACAAAGTGATATTTTAAAACATTTAATTTGGGGGGGGGGGGAATCAAATGTCTTATATAAAATACTGCTATCCCTTTATTATACCCGTTTACCCACACAAATATTTTTAGCTTGTAAAGTTTAGCCTTACCTGTTAAAAGAAGCCTGTATTGAGGGATCCTCTGAACTGGCTTCAGCAAATAGTGTTTCAGTGCCAAGTTAGCACAGCGGGGACTCATCTGAAAAATAAAATTCTAGAATTTCCACACCAACCAACTTCATTTAAAGCAACCTACTTTAACACTTAGTGAGTCGATTTGAACCAGATGAAGCAGTTATCTATCCTTGTGACTATATGTTAATTTTTATACCACCAGAGGACTAATATGGGCTGGCTACACTTTAGAAATGACCTCTAACAATAAATTGCATGTCATTTTGCTATGATTTTAAAAGCTTCACTGTTTTGTCTTTGCCCATTCCTGAATGAGCTGAATATAATTCATCCATATTAGGCCGATACCCAACTATAAAACATTGAAGAAAATGGATATTTTTCTTCTTAGTGAAGCTGAGGCATTATGCCTTAGATTCATGTTCAAATATGCAATGATAGATTCATAGATTTACGTACAAGTACACAAAGAAACTAAACATGGAAGAGTGGTGCTTTAAATGTGCATTTTGGCAAAAGATTTCATATGATGTGAAAAATGATTTTACCAAAAGCCTTGGTTAATGCTAACATTTAATAGCAAAGTGATGGGATTTTCCGTTCATATTATATGAACCAAGGCTATCATGGACCTTATAATCATTTTTAAGTCAATATTTTGACAGTTGTATCAAAATATTGATCGTTAACCCCTTAACATATGTGCAATGTAACCTTCACAAAACCCTCATTCATACCCTACATCTCCAAAAAAGATATATGCATTAGATATCCTGGACTTACAGTACATAAAACTGTCCTTAAACCTAGAGTCTGTAGATGAGGTGGAAACCAATATATTTGAAAAGATTAAATTACCTCAAATTCTCGAACAACAGAGGCAAACCCAGGGTTCTTTTTACAATGTTCATCAAGGAGGGCTATATTCCTATCAAATTCTTTTATGTAAGTTGAATACATCTTTAAGTAAGGCCCCTTTTTCACAAATATATCAGCAATTCTCTGATGGTCAATCCTAGAATTCAACACAGTAAACAATTAGAATTTGCAGCTGAAGAATGCAGTATAGGTAGTTCTCGACTTATGACCAGAATTTACATTGCTTAAGCAAGGCAGCTGTCAAGTGAGTCACATCCAGTTTTATGACCTTTTTGCCATGATTAAGTGAATCACTGCAGTTGTTAAGTTAATCATATAGTCATTAAGTAGATCTGACTTCCACAATTTTCCAACTTTACCTAGTCAGAAATTGACTGGGAAGGTCGCAAATGGCGATCAAATGATTCCAGGATGCTGCAGCCATTGTAAACACATGCCAGTTGCCAAGTGCCCACATTTTGCTCACGTAACTATGGAGATACTGTGATGGTTGTAAGTGTGAGTACGGGTATTGGTGAGTAATTTTTTCAGTGAAGTTGTAACTTTGCATGGTCATTAAACAAATGGTTGTAAGTTGAGGACTATGTAGGGTAGGGGGGTGTATTTTCTCTTTCTACTCTTTCTGTCCTTATATATTCTGCATCTAGAGGTCAAGGAATCTCAAAAGAGGCCACACTCAGATCTAGGTTATTCATACTTAGGTTTGAAAATTTAGTCCAGTCGCTGTAATAAGCTCAGAAACAAAGGGGATTTACTTTCAACATGTATTCCAAATAGCTACCTAAAATCAAAGGGCTCTCAGTAGCTTGTGAACTAAATTTAGGCTTTGGACAATCACTTTATTCTAAACGTTATTGGAAGTCTAATACTCATCAAGATATTTTATCAATCTCCATGAGAAGGAAAAGGTATAGAAAGAATGAGAGAAAGAAAGAAAATGTTACCAATGAGAAAGGCGTTCTTCTAGTTCTCTCAGGAGATCCCGATTAAGCTCATATAGCTGAGGTAGATAGTACAAGATCTGATTCAGAATCTTATCTTCAATTACTGGCTTTCCAAACTGCCTAGACGCATGTGCCACTGAATCCCGAAAATCCTATTACAGGGCAAGTAAGAAACATATATACATACTTTGAGAAACCAGCCTCCAAATAACAATGCAGGTTACATTTCTTTCTTTTGTATGGACATTGATTATCCATTTACCTAACTTTCTAGGACCAAATAAGCAATCCAAGGTAAAATAGACTTTGGAAAGGAAGACAAGCTCAAACAAGCCTGAACAAAATATAGATTCAATCTCTTAGAAAGTTTGCTTTGAAAAGACATAACTAAATATATAAACCACTTCTCTGACTTAGTTAACTCCTATCTAAATTTATATTGAAAATATATAAAATAACCTTGCACCACTTTAACTCTCACTGTTTCCTGCAAAGAAAGCAGGAAATTGTAGTTTGGGAAGAAGGATTATTTATCAAAAATTCTTCTACAGAACACTTTTTTCCAAAAAGTTGTTAGTGAGAAGTTTTATTATACACTATGGATATGACCTTGGATAAAATTAGAATGTGACTTTATATGTCTGATGTCATAAGGAATATACTGTATGAACTATAGCACTCATTGTTGTGTCCTACTGTTGGATTACTTCTTCCAAGAGTTCCTCAGGAAAGTATAGTTAAAGTAGGTTGTATCAATCAAGTTGAAATTTTGAGATACCTTAGTCCGTCCAGGTTGTAGATTTCAGAAGATTTATAGAACAAGTAGTAGCTGTAACATACATAACTCTTGACATTCCATATTAGGATTGCGCAAGGACCATTCAGTTTAAGAACTAGACTACTGTTTTTTTAAAAAAATATTAATCCTGTGTTGTGACAGTAGCCAGTAATCTATTATCCTAGAGCATGTATCAAAAAACCTGGCCCCTCCTTCCATTCGATAACACTAGAACAGGATCACAAAGAGTTATGTCACTCATGCCGATCATCTCCTGATTGGATTACCGTAACATGCTCTACATGGGGCTACCCTTAAAAAATATTTGGAAGCTACAATTGGCACAGAACACAGAAGTGTGGACAATTCTAGTGGCCCCTTGTACGGCACGTGAGACATAGTATGAACTGTACTGGCTGTCAGTTTGATTCCAGCTTCAATTCAAGATGTTAAATCTTTATGGGTCCAGGATATATGAGGAATTGCCTTATTGATTGGATTAGCCCACCCCACTCATTCCAGCAGAAAGGACCTACTTCAGATCCCATTGGCCAAAGAACTTTGGCTGGCAAAGTTCAGGAAAACAGCCTTTTTTGTTGTGCCCCCCCACCCCCTGCTGTCCTCTGAAATATTCTCCCATCAGAGATAAAGTCCACCCACACTCCTGGCTTTTTAGAAGAGCCTAATAACTTGGCTCTGCTGCTTGGCCTAGAGCCCCAACAGAGATTAGCTACACTGAATGTGGTTGATAAGATAGAGGGAATCTCTACCTCCAGGCCATCCATCATTTTGATTTTAGTTTTTCTATTCAATCTCTTCTATTCATTTTTTAATTTTAATTGTTTTCTAGTATTTTTAACCTTTTATTATATTGTAAGCCATCCAGAGTCACTGTATCAGTGAGATGGGCAGCATAAAAAATTAATTAATAAATACGTGTACATTACTCAAGGCTCCATTCCATTTTTTTTGTCTAAAATGCTGCTGTTTGTACTATTCTGGACTCTATACATTTTACTCCTAGTTTTTTTAACTGACAAGTATTGCGCTAGATGGGAATTTGGGAAAGATATAGTGTAAAATGATGACATTTTGTTTCCTGCACATAGACATTTCTAGTTATTTGAAAAAAACTTGCCGGTTATTCCTGTATCTGTGCTTCTGATCTAATTATCAGACTCGGGTCAATTGGTTCTTCTATATACTAGAACAGTCACATCATAGTTGAGAATTTTTTGTCAGCTGGTTTGGTACTTAGAATTTACTCTCACTTGAAATTAATTTGAAATTAGATCATTTAAATTATTAAAAGTGCAGCTATTATTTTGAATATATAGATGTTATATTAGTACTGTATATGTCATGGGTTTATTTTATACCACGGTTATGATTTACTGTAATGTGTTACAATCTTGTTGTTTTATTGTGTTGATATTTTTCTTACTTATAAACACATGATGAATAAAATTAGTACTGTTGCTTTTTACGGAGAGAAAAAAAATCTATTTACATATATGATCACTTGGAGTTGGAAATGATAGATGGTACCTAATCAATATATCAATCCTACTATTATTGTTTTTAATGCAGATCTCCTAGCAAAATAGCTACATTACCATAGAGAGTAGATGTGACAGGAGTTACGTTTTATAAAATGTTTAGTTCTGCCATGTTTAAATTGCATGGTATATCTGCAATTTAAACTGCAAAAGGTATATCTGACTAAATTACACACTAATCAATATTCATTATTAAAATGTATATATCGCTTGTACAATATTCTATCACAATTAGTAAAATATATCACCTACAAACCAGCTGATTCTTGTGCACATTTAAATGCACACTAAATAGAGAATTATCTGCCAACATGAAATGGAATTTCAGTACTTGTGCTTTTGCTTCCTTCTCATTATGGCTACCATATCCCAAAACAATTCCATCATCCATATGTTGGAGACATGAGAAAAATCAAATTAGAATCGATTTGTTCCACGTGTTCATTACCACATGCATTTCAATGCAAATAAGGTACAGCAACTACAGACACAGATGCATAGCTGTTTGAAACATTAGCTTGTGCACAATTTTTAAAACAGTGCATTGGTGGAATGTATATTAGTAGGCTTTTCCACTTTTTTTAGTTTACTGTAACCTCCTTTTAACATTGCATGACCTAAAACTGGAATGGGAACGGATGGAGATGCCTCTTGGTATTAAAGCCTCAAGTACATTAAATTCCAAGGTAAAACAGATGGCTTTGTCCATATGGAAATAAAGTGTTTTCATGCAATGGGAGCCAACTGGCAACATTTAACTAACTTCTTACATCATTGGGGGTTTATGATTTTCACATATAAATAAATAATCAAGTAACTGCTATTGCTTAATAGAACCCATATGGAACTCAATAGCATAAGCAACATTTAACCCTCTTAATATTAATAGAAATGCTTAAAATTGCTAGAAGAAAAATGCTGGGAATGTATGCACTTTCCATTTATTATGTCCCATTCTTGAATACACTTATGCTTCAATCTTGAACACACCTATTCATGAACATGGATCAATCAAAAACAACACTGAAGTGTAGCCTTTTTTGACTCAAATAACACATTACTTCTCCTCTCAACTTAGCCCCACGAAGAAAATAGCTGATGTATACTTCCACTAATGCTCCAGTTAAGCAAAAAAAAAAAAAGTGGGGGAGGGTGGGAGAGAAACGCCCTGAATGCCAAAAATTAAATCTGAGCATGTGTTGATTCACTGATACAAATATTAATGGATATATAATCTTGTTTTATACAAGATTAGAAGAAAAATAGCTTTTCAGAAAAACAGATAAAAAGCAATAATAAATTCTTCTCAGTATACGCAATCCACATTCATTGTCACACAAACAAAATGACACAGAAAAAAAATGCAAGAAGCTTATTTTTCTATATTGTTATGCTGAGCAGAGCTATAATATTGAATTATAATGCCTCTCGACTTTAATATTACTGTTACTGTAAATACATAATAAATCATTCATTACATAGTACAATATGCAGCCCGTTGTGTTAAATAAATTTATACTTTTTTGATGGTCATTTTTTGCTAACATTAGAATATTTATTGCTACCCTCAAATAAAATTATTCATACGTTGAAGCTGTATTTCTGCTATTCATCAGCATACACTTTCTGCTGTATCTTGTAGACTGACTTTGGAATAGTCAAAAGTGACTTGTAATGCTCCGATAAGCCCTCCTAAATTTAGTGCATATAGCACTCTGTAAACTCTATTTCTGTAACACTGAAACAACACTGAAAAATAATGACAATATTAAAATGGAAGAAGTTTGTATCCGAATACTTTTCGTGAAAGGAAATTTTAAGTATTCTTCTTTGAAAGTACAAAGCATTCATGTTCACTGCTGAATCACACAAATTTCTAATATGCAGATTATCTCTTTAAAATTATATGCAGATATCATTGTACTAAAGCATTCATACCCATTGGTTAGGTTGTTGTATGTTGTATGCCATCCAGAATTTGGGCAGCTTTCTAAATTTGCGACATAAACTAATCTCTGAATTTATCTGACATATTTATCATATGTTCCTCACCCATACACTTGCCATGCTACTGAGATAATAGCCATTAGGGCAGGCCTATCAAACTGACAGCCTGCAGGCCAGATAAATCACACGCAGGCTATGTCCACTCTGGCTTCACAAAGGAAAAAAACGTCATGATATGTCACAATCTGGCCCGTGATGTAATTGGATCAAGGAACAAGATACTCCCATATAACACCACTCCTGCGTGAGCTGCACTGGCTACCTGTGGTTTTTCGGGTGCGTTTCAAGGTGTTGGTTACTATCTTTAAAGCGCTCCATGGCATGGGACCTAGTTACCTGCGGGATCGCATCTCACCTCACACATCTCTACGACCTATCCGCTCTCACAGGGAGGGACTCCTCCAGGTGCCATCCGCCAAGCAGTGCCAACGGGTGGCGCCTAGGAGTAGAGCCTTCTCTGTGATGGGCCCAACCCTCTGGAATGACCTCCCCCCCGATATTAGAACTATTAACGACCTCCGCTCCTTCCGACAGAAGCTTAAGACCCACCTGTTCCAATTAGCTGGCTTAGCCGATTTATAGCTCCATCTTTCACCTCCTGGCAAACATCTTATCGTGGAATTTTTAAGGGAATTTTAATTTTATTTGCTTTTTAATTAAATATGGTACAGTATATTTTCTACCTCCTCCGTCTATGTCTATGTTTTATGTATATGTATTCTATTTTGATATGTATATGGTTTTTAATAATGACTGTACACCGCCCCGAGTCCTGTTTAGGAAAGGGTGCGGTTTATAAATAAAAGTTTGATTGATTGATTGATTGAATTTTACACCTGTGCATTAGGCGAATTAGCAAGCACAAAGTGGTTCCCAAAGGAATCCTTTTTTAACTAGTGTCTATTTGCCCAAATTCTAAATTTTCATTTGTTCTTGCAAAATCAAACATTTTGCCAGGGCTTTCAATGCAGCTAAAATTATATCTCTAAAAATGAATAGTAAGCAATGTATAGGATAACATAATAAGAAAGATAAAGAATTTAAAAAATCAAAGTGCTATCTGAAAATTGGAAAGATCTTTTAAAAAAAGAACTGTGCAGAGCTATCAATTTGGAATATAAACTTTTAATAGCCTATTATGTAAAGCTATAAATTTCTATTCCATCAGTTTTAATAGTGATCATATAATGAAGCCTAATTTTCTGCACAAACAAAAAATTAGAGTGAGCTCTTTAAATATGCATCCAACTGCACACTTTTAGCATTACTCCTAAAAATATAAAGGAATATAGGAGGTAGAATGTTTGCTTTAAATTTTGTGGAGGTATTTTGGATTTCATGGATGATAGACTACAAAATTGAACTTTGATTGCCAAAGGAAAAGAAAAATCTCAACAATCAACTTTAAATGTAGATGCCTAGTAAGTCAAGCTCACATACTTTTGGTAATACTCGAATACGCTGGAAGGGGGGAGGCAGTTACTTAAAAGCATAGTTAAAATAATACTACCAGATTATTCAAGTCTTATTGTATATTTCTTCATTTACATGTTTTTAACACATATAAATAAAGCCTAAACAAAGCCTAAATAAATAACAATATATATATTACTATTTTTCACTGTTGAATAACAATCTGCAACATTTGCTCCTAAAGGACCTTATAAGAGATTGTATTCTGTATTTAATTGCATAAATAAATTAAGTCCAACATTTTATAGGCTTATGGATCATAACTATAATTAGATTAAATGCATATAATAAAATAATACAGCATAGTTACATTATATTTTCCTAACATATGAAGGTTCACCTATGTACACATAAATGAAGAATGTTGAGATGTCAAAAACAAATCTCTGGTTCTACCACATTTTGACCGTTCTGGGAATGTATATGAATTCCTTTCTGTCTATCATGTGCTTATTTTCAGCATTATTAGCTCTGAATCTAAAGACTTAAGAACATCCCCATTTATGATTCAAAACTTTTGCAGAATTTGGATCAAACATCATGATTATATCTCTTCTGTTTTAACTTGTTAGCAGAGTTCCATTAGATTTAGTGTTTTTACAAAGAGGAACATTATAATAATCCTAGTTTAAGACAATTTTTTAAAGAATTTCAGAGATGATTAAGCTAAGAAGTTTATAAATTAAACATGTTTATAAAAGTAAAATTAAATACTTACAATGTGCAGGAGCTTTAGAACATCTACAAACCTATTACCAAGAGAAGAACAAAAGCATCTCAGTGGAAAGGGAGAGGAAAAGTAAGGGAAAGTAGATTTAATTAAGTACCACACAGATACTTACACTTTTTCTGAGCTCATGATTTCCTTAGCGATGTGACAAACCTTTGTTTTCTTCGCAGATGCCCTAAACTAAAAATAAAAACAAATATTAAAAAATCAACATAGGAATAGTAAAAAAGCAATATTACTGTATTATGTATATTTTAGACATTATATTTTTACACAAAAACTTTTCCTATAATTTTATTGCATGCAGCTCTATTGTCTATATTCAATTGCATAACGATCCATATGCAGTTGAAAATTAAGTTATTATAATGATTGATAATATATTATAATAAGAATATTATAATGAGATGGTTCCATTTCTACATCTCTCTCTCTCGAGGTAGGTGTGTGCGTGTGTGCGTTAAGAGCAATAATAAGAATGGCAGAAAGCTAATTTAGAATAGAAAAAGTAAAATAGAAAGAATGAAGAAAAAAGTTAAAAGTGCAGTAAGAAAATATAGGTAGTCCTCAACTCATAACTATTTGTTTAGTGACAAATGTTCCATGTTACAGTGGCAGTGAAAAAGTGATTTATCACTGTTTTTCACACTTACGTCTATTGCAACATCCCTGTGGTCACATGGTAAAAATCCAGATGCTAGGCAACTGGCATGTATAGTATAGTATAGTACTGTGATGGCGAACCTATGGCACGCGTGCCGGAAGTGGCACGCAGAGCCATTTCTCCTGGCACGTGGAGCCATCACCAGTTGCTCTTCCGGGTTCGGGCGCAGCAGTCAGCTGGTCTTTACGTGCATTGGCATGCCAGAAAACAGAAGAGGAGCCGCCCGGTGCGCATGCGCACGCCAGGAAAATGACCTTGTTTTCAGTGTGCACATGCGCACGCAAAAAACACCAACAGGAAGAGCAAGGGCCGCGCGTGCCAAAAGACGTGGAGAGAGGATCCCGGCCGTCGCTTAGTAGAGCAGAGCTGTGGTCGGGGTTTCCCACCCTCCCTGCCCGAGTGGGCTTCTTGCGTGGCCCTCGCCCTCCAGCCCATGGCTCATCTGCAGTCCGAAGGGCTTGGCTGGCTCGGGCACTTCAGAAAAGCAGCGGCAGCGGCAGCCACAAGGGGAAGGGCAAGAGCGGCCAGCCGGTCCCTGCAGCCACTCCCGCACCAGCCAGAAGCGGCACTGTGATAGCCGCCAGGGCTTCCCTCCCTCCCACCTAAGTGGGCTTCTTGCACGGCTCCAGGCTGCGCCTCTGATGAGGATCCGCAGTCCAGAGTGCTGCCGCTTCCAGCGGGATATATATGGCCACCCCTTACTCCCTTCCCCAACAGCGGCTGTTGTGCTTTTCCTTCCACCCGGGATGCTGGCGGAGGAGCTGCTGGTGGGGAGGTGAGCTAACCGCAAAAAGACGCCGCCAAGGGCCTGGAAGAATATATCCCGCTGGAAGCAGCAGCTCTCCGGACCATGGATCCTCATCAGAGCCGCAGGCTGGAGCCGTGCAAGAAGTCCGCTTGGGTGGGGAGGGAGGGAAGCCCTTGGCCGACCGTCCTCGCCACCGCCACCCCTTCAGCCCTGGTACTGGGACACCTTGGCAGCGCTCGCCTTGCGCGGCAGCAAAGTGTGTGTGTGCGTGTGTGTGTAATGGGGGTCTGGCTGGGACCGATCAGCTGAGAGGCTGGCGAAGAAGCGGCGCTTGGAGGAAGAAGGCAGAGATGCTGGCTGGCATTCGCTTCCCTTACTTTTCACCGCCGCTGCCCCGGCAGGAAGGAGCATTACCACCCCTCCCTGCTGGTTGCAGCCCAGGCCCTGCCTGCCCTGCTTAGCTGAAAGTGGCGAGGGAGCAAGCCGCGATGAGCAGGAAGGGAAATGAGCGCTGGCCACACACACACACACACACACCACTTGTTGCCGTGCAAGGTGAGCGCTGCTGGGGAGAAATCAGGGGGAGAGGGGGGAGAAGACCATCCCTAGCAGAAGATTGTTTTCTTCTCCCCTTCCCAGATTTCTCCCCAGCAGCGCTGGTCTCGCGCGGCAACAAGCGGTGTGTGTGTGTGTCTGTGTGTAACAGGGGCTGGATGGGATCGATCACCTGAGAGGCTGGCAAAGAAGTCTTCCCCACTCCTTGAAAAGGCAGGGATAGTGGCCAGCGCTCATTTCCCTTCCTGCTCATCGCGGCTTGCTCCCTCGCCACTTTCAGCTAAGCAGGGCAGGCGGGGCCTGGGCTGCAACCAGCAGGGAGGGGGTGATAATGCTCCGTCCTGCCGGGGCAGCGGCGGCAAAAAGTAAGGGAAGCGAATGCCAGCCAGCATCTCTGCCTTCTTCCTCCGAGCGCCGCTTCTTTGCCAGCCTCTCAGCTGATCAGTCCCAGCCAGACCCCCATTACACACACGCACACGGACACTTTGCTGCCACATGAGGCGAGCGCTGCCAGGGAGAGATCAGGGGGAGGAGAGGGGGGGAGAAGGCATCCCTAGCAGAAGTTTGTGTTCTTCTCCCCCTCCTGCTGATTTCTCCCCGGCAGCGCTAGTCTGGCGCCGGGGCAAGCAAGGTGGCTCTCAAAGAGAATGAAACGGGTGCAGCGCTCTTCCAACAGCCGAGGAAGGAAGAGGAGCCAGGCTTCAGGAAAGCCCCCCTGGAAAGGACAATAAACGGCCCCAAAGAATCTGTTTCTGCTTCCAGAGGACATCTAGAAGGGCGGGGGAGGCCATTTTTTCCTTCCCCAGGCTTCAGGAAAGCCTCCGGAGCATGGGGGAGGGGTGCATGCACAGTGTGTGTGGGTGTGTGGGGGTGTGTGTGACGTGCGCATGCGCAGTTGGGTGGAGAATTGAGTGGGCACGCGGGGGGGTGCAGTAGCGAGCGTGCACGCAATTCTGGCACGCCGTAGAAAAAAGGTTCGCCATCACTGGTATAGTATTTATGATGGTTGCAATATCCTGGGGAAATATGATCACATTTTGTGTTCTTTGACAAGCGAAGTCCATGGGGAGGCTAGATTCACTTAACAACTGTGTCACTAACTTAACAAATGCAATGATTCATTTAACAACTGTGGCAAGAAAGGTCATAAAATGGGGCAAAACTCACTTAACAACTGTCTTGCTAGCAATGGAAATTTGGGGATCAATTGTGGACATAAATCAAGGACTGCCTGTAGGAGAAATAGCAAGATATAAAGAAAGCGATAAAGGAAAAGCCATAAAGAAGCGACTTCTGATGTTCTTTACAGCAGTTAGCCTCACTCTTTAAAATTACTTCATGACTTCTTTCTACTATCTAGCCTGTCTCATCATCAAAACCATAAATAACAAGTTCATTTTTTATATTAAAAAAACCTTTTGTGGTTTCCCAAGTCATAAAAACTTGGAAAAAGGGGTTTCCAGTCATCCATAAATATAAATATTGTCTTTTCTCTAATAAAAGAAGTAATGGCATTTTTTTTCTATTGCTTTCATTTTTCCCCCAACTGTTAACAGTATTTTCTAAAGACTCATGACAAAATAGATTATGTAAGTAAATGTTACAGTCTTACTTGCTTGTTTTCTTGTGCATCAGATTCCCCTTTACTGGAGTCTGAATTCGTATCATCATCATCATCATCATCATCATCATCATCATCATCAGAGCTGTTCACATCTCTTGGCATTATTTCATCATCTGAATGTATATCTTCTAACATTAATTCTGATCCATCACGTTCTGCTGATGACCTACAACATTGTGTAACATAAGCAGAGTTCCATCTAATTGTTGGTGGAAGCACAGAATGCTATTCACTGTAGAAATCTGTTAACTATTAATACAACAATAAAGTGTGTAATACAATCCTCAAAGAAAGAAATAACAGTTTCATAAAGGAACACAAATCTTGTTCAATCACAATTGTTAAAGTGATCATCCAAGTCTCTTTACAAAATTACCTTGTTTGATAGCTGTCTTAAAATTTTTGTTTTACTGGTAAAAATGTCAACATTTCTCATGATATCATTCATTTTTCTGTCCCACAATGAGAGATGTGCTTTTTAATTATTTTCTTATGAAAAAAGAATCATTTTTACCCATACTCACTTTCAAACAAAAACATTGATATTCAAAGGTTTCTGAAGGCAGTTTAAATGTACTGTATGTTATCCAATTATTGTTATCTGCTCTATTATATAAGTAATAGTCAGCTCAGAACTTAAAATATACTTTCTTAATAAATATAAATACCTCAAAATATCATCACTGTTCATTAGCTGAATTTACCTTAATCAGATTATTTTATATACTGATCTTCTGTAATAATATCAAATAATGAAATGTTTTAAATGTTGCCTACTAAGAACCTTACCAAATATTTTGGAGTAGCATACTAGTAAGCACATTAAGTTAGCATCAAAAATATGGCATGGCATTATATTCTGAATTAAGAATAAAATCGTATAAACTAGTTTAACTACATCAACACCCCTAGCAGAAAGTGTTTACTTTTGCCTTGTGCAAAGCACAGCTATGCTGCTGGAAATAAAATATGACAATTGAAATTAATTACCTGAAGTTGTTTTAAATGTAAACAAAGCTCTAATATTCCATGTTCTAGAATATTCAGGTACAGAATGGATGTGTTACATGGCATTATGATTCTGGAACACACCGTGGACCATAAGAGGTTCTTTTTATTTTTTTATTTTTATTGTTTTAATTAAACAAAACAAAAAACACAAAAACATTCTTCATTACATCTTCCAGAAAGCATGTCGATTGGTTACAATTAAATTTCGTGCGTTACTACAATCATTCTTTATATTTCATTCATATTGAATTGTACATTTTAAGTCAAAAATCTTTATACCATCAATATACCGACATTCTTATTTAACTATATTTGTTTGAGAGGTTCTTGCTTAATTAAAATGTGGTTTCATTCTAATTTTGGGTGTTGTGTGAATGGAGACAATTGAGGGTTATTTACCTGAGGAGTGGCATAAATCATAGATTCTCAAACTGCGAGACATAACTTAAGTATCACAATGTTTTTTTTTAAAGTGTCTTAGGCACCATAATTGAGCTTAGAATTCTGAGAATTACTAAATTATAAATGAGTTTTATACTGGGTTCCTGTGTAAAAACATTTAAATCATCAAGAATGTATACTTTTATTATATTATTATTATTCATATTATAAAAGATTATTTTTGGCATATGCATACACATAAATGTAATCAAAGTAGTATATTTACCTAGTAAAACCATTAGTTTTATTCATAAAGGGTTGCAAAATTCATTTTAGAGAATTGTGATATCTCAAAGTCTGAGAGCCCCTGCCACAAAAGGTAAAGATATTGGACACATGATGCAGCTATATTGGAAAGCAAAGCAGAAGGTGCAAATGTCAAACACCCAGAAAGGCCAGAATCTACGGTTACTCAATTTCTCATGAACTGATTTCAAGAGAAACCCTTCAAAAAAGGATAATTCTGAATATCAACGTATTTCAATATGTAAGCTAAAAATATAGCATACTAGGCTAATTAAAACAATCTCCCACACTGTCATGTTAAGGATTACCACAAAGTAAGATGGGTTTTTTTTTTGGAAAGAGAAACTTCTGCATAAGCAGTCATGTGAAATAAATCACCACTGAGTCATTACACTGTGCTTTGATGAAAAATGGCTTGTCACAGCCTGTAAGCCAACAGGTCTTCTCATATACCTAGAGGAAGCATTCTGGTTTGCTGCATGTAATTACTTGATTTTACTCTTAAATCAAATTAACTCAATTAAATAAAAGAATACTGTACTAGATTTTTGCCATGTTAACTTTAGAAGACAGTTTCAATCCAACGATCGTAGAGACAGATGTTCTGTCTTGAGCTGCTTCTACTAATAACATATAGCTTTTCCCTAGACATCCCAATAATCTTTTCGATCCCATCTATCCAATTTATCTGTTGTATTACCTTTCTTCTATTTCCTCAACCTGGCTCAAAATAATTTATTATTTTGTCTTGCATATTTGGTTGGTTGTTCTTGCAGTCCACAATACACTTGATTCTATTTCAAAATCAATAATTCAAAGCAGATGTTAAAGTATGTAGACCTGGTTTGAGTAGGAAGAAGGGAGCTATGAACCAATAAGGGAGGAGAAAGAATTAGTCAGTCCTGGGAAAAAGGAAAAAGCCTGGGAGAGAAACTCATAATAGCCCCGCCTTGATTTTGTTGCTCATAAAATGTGATAGAGTGAAACTTTGAAGACTTTGTTTTGCTACCTTACAACAAAGAAGAGATTCCTGAAATTCTTGCTGTTCTATGTGTTCTTGCCTTCTTCAAAGGACTGACAATACAGCTCCCTTAATCCTGGACTTAGAAAAGTTAATTTAGTGACCATTCAAAGATACAATGGCATTGAAAAAAGTTCAATGTAATCATTTTTCACTCTTACGACTGTTGCAGCATCCCCATAGTCATGTGATCAAAATTCAGATGCTTGGCAACTGACTCACATTTATGACAGTTGTAGTGTCCTGGGTTGCATATGATCACCTTTTATGAATTTCTGATAGGCAAACTCAATAGGAAAGCCAGATTCACTTCACAACTGTGTTACTAATTTAACAACTGCAGTGATTCACTTAACAAGATGTCATAAAATGGGGCAATATTCACTTAACAACTGCCTAGCTTAGCAATGGAAATTTTGTGGTTGTAGGTCGACGACTACCTGTAGTCTAATTTCTCTCACGTTTTCTTAGTGTCCAGTTTTCACAACCATATCTTATCACTGGAAGATAATCTTTTTCACTATTATGTCCTTTCTCATCATGGTATGTCATCATTTTCCAAGATGTTATATGTTTTTGTTATTAATTTACTTCTTAGGATTAATGCTCTTTTTGCTTCCCCATTTTCTTCTGTTCCAGAAGAAAATAATATAACTATCATTCTCTTCTCTGCTGTTAACTGTAGTTAATTTCAGATATTTAAATTTACACATTATTCATGGATAAATCTACTTTTTATAGATTCTGTTCTTCAATATTTAAATGCACATAGTTATAAAATCATAGGTAGTTTGGAAACTGATCATGACAAATAATGAAAAAGAGCATGGTAAGTTCATTAAAACTACGTTTTTCCTTCTTCCTTTCAAATCCATTGTTTAAATCAAATCTATATAATTATAAATTCTGAAAACAATATATATGTACGTATATTTCAGAGAAAACTGACCTTGATCATTTTTTTGCTGAACTGGAAATGTTCAAGGTAATATTTTATAAATATCAGATCAGCGTTATCATACAATTTATGTTTTCTAGAATTAATTTACAATTTATCTGTAAAAAAGTAGTAGCAGTTCTATTGGCCAAAAGCAAACATTATCTACAAACAATACCTTCTTTAGATCAGTTAAAGTTTAAATTGTATTCATTCAGCTACAAATTCTATGCCATTAAGGGAGAAGGAGACTTTTGCATCACTACACATTTTCTAACAGCTTCATTCTAGCTGTATCTCACAAATAAACAGATTTCTGATTACATTTTGCCAATAGTTTATACAAAAAAACATTTACTTTGAGAGCTGACCTAAAATTTACAGTCAAGCAACTTCTGATTCTCAAACATCAATTCTCACAGGTTGTATACATTTCCAGTTGACAAACAGTTCTTGAGATGTCAAAAAAGTTAAGGCTATGTCAGTTATGTTTTTTTAAAAAAACAAGTTTTAACATGGTACCATATAATGCAATTATATTCAATTGCATATAGTGCAATTTACTATACCTATTTCCTTAGGTGTCATGTTTAAAGCAGAAAATTAAAGAAAGGACAAAAGGAAAAAAGATTAAAAAGATGTAATAAACAAGTCCCATTCTACACAATAAAATTACAAGTGTGCTCCATTTGTAAAGCATGAATCAAATGAATATTTCCAGAAATTAAACATTAAAACACATTTTATATCAATTCAGATACATATTTTATAGTTTGTAAAATAAATTGTGATTTTAGGGATGAAAAACATAAATTACATTATCTTGGCTTTCTTAAACAGTAATCTTACCAAGTTTAAATCATTAGCTCTTTATGTCTAAAAAAGGATCTATAATTTAATGTCAATTTACAAACATAAAAAACAAGCTACAGTTTGGACTCTTTCATATTTTTGCATTATCTCATATCCTAATTTTAGTGCAATTTCTTAACATTAGTTATATGACATAATTTCTCAATTCAAATGCGGAAATGCCTTTATTTTATACTAGTTTGCTTCCTTATTGGTCTACTGAGACAACTAGTGCAAAAAATGCAGAAAATAGAAACCCAAAGTTTCACCCATAATAAAGTAAAAATATTTTTTGTAATGCAGATAATACCAAATAAACGTTCTGCATATTTATATTTACATAGATCATAGAAGCAATTGAAGATGAAACATGACAAAAATTTCCAGGTTATAATATTGTTCAAAACATGATAATTTTTTTAAATTTTTGGCACAATATCAAAACATCAGGAGTGTATACTACTTCAAGACAAGGCTTCTGTGTCTTTTCAAGTCCTGCCATTGTTTGGGTTTATGCTATAGATCAGTGGTTCCCAAATGGGTGGTACCGCCTCATGGGGGCGGTGGGATGGCTTAGGGGGGTGCTAAGAGGCAAGGGGAGGCGGCAGAGGAGTGCTGGAGGTGGCCCCCTCTAGTGACCCATTTAGAACCAGTTTGCTCATTCACCCCCGCCCATCCAGAAGCTGCTCGATCGCTCGCTCCCCCGCCCATCCGCACTATGGTAGCCCTGCCCACCGCTCACTGATTGGCTGGCTCACCAATTGCCCTGCCTGCCTCTAAGAGCCCTCTCTAAACCCAGTTACCTTTTTTTCTGCTTGGCTTTCTATAGATAGGGCTTTTAGGGGCAGGCAGGTGATTGGTGAGCCAGCCAATCAGTGAGCGGTGGGCAGGGCTACCATAGTGCGGATGGGCGGGGGGAACAAGCGATCAAAGGGAGGCCCCTTCACCTCCCTTCGCTCCCACTTTGTCTTGATGAGGTCGCCGCAGCTACCAGGCGCGGACAGATGGAGATAGCCAGAGCGGTGGGGCAGCCCGGGCGGGCGGGCATGCGAGCTGCCTGATCCTCGATCGCTCATCCGCTCACCTGGGCCGCTCTGGCTACCTCTGTCTGTCCTGCCTGGCAGCTGCAGCGACCTCATCAAGACAAAGTGAGAGTGAAGGGAGGCGAAGGGGCCTCGGTGCCCTGCCTGATCCTCCTTCGCTCGCTCGCTATTTTACCTGCACGGGGCATCTTTTGCCCTTTGCTGGCGGCCAGACCTCCCCTTCCCGGGGCGACAGGCGGTACTTTACGTGGTGCGGCCAACGCCTAGGAGGTAAGCTCCCGCCGCTGTCCCCACCCCCGTGCCCATGCTTGCAGGCGGCCATGCAGCCCTGCGCTATAAGCAAGCCAGGGATCCTTGCAAGGCTGCTGAATCCTAAGGGAGATGCAAATGGGACCAAAATTTGAAAAACAGGTGAAATTCTTTCTGGAGACCAGAAGCGAACACACACACACACACACACACACACACACACACACACACACAGAGCAAAAGTGTCTGGTTTTGAATATAATCCTCCCTAGTGCTTGGGGAAAAAATAGAGGAACATTTGGATATACATTTTGAATTAACTTGGGAAGAAAATTGCTAAAATCACTTTTAGCTGTGTTCTGTATTAAGGATTCATGCAGTAGCATTTCTTGTTGAATTAGTAGAGTAACATTTAGAACAGTCAGCTAAGATAGTTTTATGTCTTATAAGGTGCGTGGGTAGAGGACTTAGGCATAAGTGCAATGTTTGCCTGTGATTATATAATACATTTACAGCTTATACATTTGAATTAGATGTTTTTCAATTCATGTTTAACCTATACTTGGTATACTTGTATTCAATACATAAGGTGTTAATTACATCAATGGAAGAGATAGGAAACTGCATTAATGATATATATGTCAATGCATTGATTTGTACTAAAAATGTTTAGCTTAAAGAAGTTATAAGGAATCACAAATATGAGTGTGGAAAATGTAATGTAGTTGTGGATGACCCTTTGCATGAGTTGTATTGGAAAAAATAAAAAAAATCATAATAATAATTTTTTAAAAAGAAAATGATTCCCCAAAGAGGTAAAAGGCTACATTTTGCTAGAGTTATTCTTTGCTTCCAAATTGTTGAGGAAGGGGATTGGACTCCATTGTATATACTTCCCTTTCCATCCCCATGGTTCTTGAATGAAAATTATAACCCAAGAACATATAGATCTGTTAAATGTTCCCATTCTCACTTTCCATATTGGGAATCCCCATGTACCATGCAATAATCTCATCAAATAATTCAAGCAAATGTTGATGACATTGAGCTGAAGCCAAAGTTCAAGAAATTGTACCAAGAGTTTTGGTTACAGAAAGAAATTTCTGATCACTATCCTGCACTATGGACAATGGTTAAGAAACTCCTTGTTGCATTTCCAACATCATATTTGGTGGAACATGGCTTCAGTGTGGTCTCCAAGCAAAGAAAATGATTCCAGATTACTGAACGTGGTGATTTAAGACTCCTGCTAAGTGACTTAAAACCAGACATTGGGAAACTGGTATCACTTCATCAAGCCCATCCATCACATTAAGAATTTACTGAACAGTGAATTAGTTACTAATTTTTACTGAGTTTACTAAGTTACTAGTTACTAAGGTTCTTGATAAATGACTATCAGACTTTGAAAACCTGGTATCACTGGATCATGTTCAACAATTTTGTTAAATTAACATTAACTACAAAGGTTTTTAAATTGGATTTTGAATAAATGTGCAATTAATTGTTAAGAGTTTTGAATTTTACTGTTGCTATCTTCTTTCTGTCATGCCCAGTCACATGACTCCCCCAGCCACGCCCACCAAGCCACGCCCACAGAACCGGTCATAAAAAAATTTGAATTCCACCACTGGGTGGGGGGCACTGAGGATCAGTTTGTAGCACCAAGTGGACTGAAAAAGTTTGGGAACCACTGCTATAGATACTATGCTATTTTTCCCAGGAGAAGCCCATCGCTGGCATTCATTCATGTTAATTAACAATATGCTGTCAACTTATGCTTTTCCTTGGAACCTATTCATCAATACTAATGAGCTTCACATTATGAAAGGAAAAATCTTTCTTTGCTCAAATATAGATAAAAATAACCCTTATTGCTGCCATAAGGATCTTTAGAGAAACAGCTTACTATAACACAGAATTGCTTTTAAGTTTTGTAACTTCAGGCTGCAAGAATAGAGCTGTATGAATCCAATGTTTCCTTATCACAGTCTTATACATAAGCTTGTCATGGAGAAAGCTGGCTATTTGAATTATTTTCTATATGTGCAGGGAATGTAGGGCGTGTTTTACCTCTGGAGAAAAATTTAGATTTTGCAGTCCCTGACATGTAGTCTGACATACAGTATGTAATTTTGAAACAGATTTGCCAGCTCATCTAATAATACTGCAATATACACAATTTCAACATTGGCCAAATGAATATAGCAATTTCTGTTTTGAAACATATGTAAAAGTAGGCAATTTTATAATTCTAACAACTATAGGTTTTTATGTTGTGGATTTTTAATGTTATAAGCTGTTATAACCTGTGATTGAAGGAGGGCGTATAAATTTATTAAATCAATCAGTCAGTCAAATACACACACACACACTTTTTTTTCTTCAAAATCCAATGGAATCATCAATAAGATTTGTATGTAAGTTTGCAATAATTTCATCAAATTTAGTTCAGGTTTGTAGGTGTTCATATGGATGTCCAATCATCGTATTTCCACATTCAGCTGCTTAGGGACATTTGCTTGCAGATTAGGATAAAAGTTAACAGTTGTTCAAAAAGTCAAATTGCTTATGCCATAAACTGCTTTCAGACAAAATCAAGCCAGTGAGCCATCAAAAATGGTGAAAGAAAAATGTGTATTTAAACAAAATATAAAAATGGGAAAAGTAGCCTGTTCTAAAACAGTAAAAGTTATTTTGCTAACCATGCAGGGGTGAAATGCTGCTGGTTCGGACCGGTTCTCCTGAACAGGTAGCAAAAAATTCTATGGTTTGGCCGAACCGGTAGTAAAAAAAGGTTCTGACAATCAGCGGTGACAATGTCGCGCGATTATTGGAACCTTTTTTATAACTTTAGCAGGGTTGATTCTCCAGCTCTTTAGCTCCTCCTTGGGGTCTTCCCTGGCTTGTCTGGGAGGGGGGGAGAAATGGCTTCCTTCTTGTTTGCAGGGGTTGGCGAGAAGGATTCCCCATTCAGCCTTGATAGAAAAGAAGCGCGCCTTTGCTCCTAGCATTTTTCCATTTGGTGGAAGCTTTCAAAGCGAGCAAGTGCAAGCTTCTTTTCTCTCGAGGCTGAATAGGGAATCCTTCCTGCCAACCCCTGCAAACAGGAAGGAAGCCACCACCACTACCCAAGAAAAGCTGGGAAAGACCCCGAGGCTGGGCCACACCCCCATTTGGTTTTTATATTGAAGGTGGGATTGAATCTCCAGTGATTGGCAGAAAGTTCTTCAGCTGGCTTTCATTCCCGCACCCTCACCAGGTGGTCCTCCCCCCTTTTCCAAAGCACAAAAGTCTCCTTCTGAAACTGTGCATCCCGCCTCCCCTCCTCCCTCACCCTGAGACAGCTGTCACTTAAGCCCGTCCTGCCCTGCTCCCTCGCGCCCAAGTCGGGCAGTGCCACCCCCGGCAGGCTGGCTGCCTAAACCCCCTCCCCTCCTGCTGCCTTTTCTCATGCCAAGCAAAGTGGGTTGGAGAGGAATGGAAGGTTGGAAGAGCCGTGGCATTGCCTGGAGCTTTTCATCAGCTGCAGATTAGACTTCTGTCAATTCTGCTCCCCCCTCTCCCCATGATCTGAAAGGATGTTCTGACATTCTTCCCCTCCCCCCTCCCATTAATCACTTCCCCGGTCTTTGTCTGACCCAGCACTCCCCACCAAGCCAAGCCCACAGAACCAGTGGCAAAAAACTTTTAGATTTCACCACTGTAAGCATGTATCAGTAAAATCACAAAAGTGATTATGACATATATGGAGACCAAATGCACTATGCTTCTGGATAGGTTAAAAACAATTTTGAACATAGAGATGTCAGCAATAATAAAAAATATTTCACACATCATGCTAATTGTAGTTTTGAAAAGTAAGCTTTCATGCATAATGCTATGCCATAAACAGTTTACAAACCACAATAGGTGAATGTAAACAGCCTATTAAAAGTAAAAACAACCCTACAGATTGATGCAATGGGAAAAACCACACCCATCCATACAACCATAGTGTTTCCATTTTAGCACCTTACCTGCCAAAGTTTAAACAGCTTCCTGCAGGTTCATACAGCTCTTCCACCTCATACATATTAGCATCCTGGTTGTCAACAATGCTAGAATTTTGCCTGTCAAAATGTATGTTTTCATCAGTAGCTGCAAAGGGCAAATTCTCATATTCTGGAATTTCTTCGTAATGGCTCACATTTTCATATTCATGTGTATTGTCTTGAGTAACAGAACTCAACTGTCCTTGTAATGAGAAAGACTGTTCATCTAAAGACTTTGATCTTTGATTGATTTTAATTTCATTCTGAGCTCTGATTTTTTGTTTTCCCTTTTGTGAGAAAAAGCTGCCTATTTCTGCAGAATGTGCCTTTGCCGGTTTAGCTTTCCTTCCATTTGCCATGGCAATGCCATTCCCATTTTTGCTAGGCCCCTCTCCGGTAGGAATATCCCCATTGGCATTATCTGTAGACTGTGTGCCCTTTGCCAGAAATTTCTGGAAGTCACTTTTCAACATCCAAACAGACCACTTTATGTTTAGGAATTTTTTTAGTGAGCTTTTCTTTTGAGGTTCTTTTGGAGGCTTGTGTATTCTATCCATATCTACTGAAGACAAGGACTTGGCTCGAGGTTTTGTTACAGTACTGAAATTTTCTACTTTTTTTGCATTTTTTGTGTTTTTTAAGGTTTCTGGGTTTCCTGAAAATGGAAGAATAGGATGAGGTAATTTCCAGATTGGTTTTTCCAAAGATAATGTTGGAGTATCACACAATAGGACTGTGTTTTGTTCTCTGGCTGAGTTATGCCTTATCCGAGGCCCCTCCAAAGGAGCCTCTAAAGTTTTACTTTCACTAGAAAAGTAAGCACTTGTGTCTAATAGTTCCTCTGATGCAGATTTTTTCAAAAGCCCAGCTATAGCAATGCCATGTCTCTGAGGTTTCTTCGGAATGATTCGAGATGAACTTTCACCTTTTAAGTAAACATCTTTAGCTTCCTTCTTTTGTGCAGAGTCATCAAGGGTCACCATGGCAGGTAAAGGTTGATTGCATGATAATTTTATTTGTTTAGGCAAACTCATCGATAGGTTACTACACCTTACAAAGCCAGTCTCTTTAGCATCAGTTGCCAACATACTGTTATCTTCCATTGTGTTAATGGAAGTTTTTATTGAATTAAGGTCTGAAGAATGCCCAATATTTTCTAAGACATGGCAGTGTTCATGTACAATTTCAGATGACTGGCTTTGTGGAATCAGTTCTTTGGCATCAATAGATTCTGATTTTTGATGTACTTTTCTTACAGAATATGAAGCAACTTCAGATTTATCCACTGCACTTTGATGTTCTTGATTTTTATAGGAAACACTTTGAATTAGAACATTAATTTTTGCTGTATGCTTAATGGCAAACTCATGAATCCCAGAACTATCACATTCATCCTCTCCTGAAGCATCTATGCCATCTTGACGAACTAGACAGGGAGTGTGTAGCTTTCTTGGTTTTGGAACTGGAAAAGGTTTAGTTGATACTACCGAGTTGGTTCCAAATGAAAGTTTGTCAGATGCATTATCCACGTCCATTTTTTCCATATGTGCTTGATTACTCAAAGAGAAACAATTATTGTTGTTTTCAATCAAAAGAGGACCTTCTAACATTTCAGATTCTACAGCAGTTAATTTTGCATCATTACTTGAATTCTCCTTAAGTTCTTCTACATTGGCTGTAGATGGGGGAAATTCTATTTTAACATTTTTGTTATAATTAACTCTATTAACTGTTTGAAGTTTACTTAAATGTTTTTGCCTCAAATGGCCATTATTAGGGTAAACATTTTGTATCATAACATCTTCAAGTTTTTCCTCTAGATCATTAGCCTTTAAGACAACCTTATAATTATTTAAATTGTTTTCATTATTGCTTTCAAATATTGTCCCATGCTTTAGAGATGATGATGGCTGTTCATCTATATTAATGTTCTCTAGGTTTTCTAACTGTTCAAAAATGGTTGCATTTTTGTGGGTATCCTGATTTCCACATTTATGAATGCATTCAAAATTGCAAGAACAGAGAGATATAATATAAGCTGCATTATCTGTTGGAATCCCATTTTTATAATTCAGATGAACCAAGTACTCAGAAGAGTCTTTTTTGTGATCTTCTAAAGTCTTTAAATTTCTCCTTATGGAAGAGGGGACAGTTTTAACTTCAGGAACAGTCGAACATTTAAGCACCTTTGGTTTTGGCGCTATCACTGGCTTTGTTTTTTTTGAGGACTGCAAAACATCCACCACCACAACTTCTGGTTTTGGTGCTACAGGAGGTGGCACTATTTTGTGTTCTATCACCAGTCTTGGTTTTGGAGCCACTGGTGGCTTCTTAGTTTCTAGGAGGGAAAAAGGGAAAAAGAGAAATATTAGGTTGGTCAGAATAATATTGTTATAAAAGTTATAAAATTCAAGCCTTTGTAGTTTGTGGAAATAGATCTCTCTAAGGAAAAGCTTCCTCAACTGATGAGAAGGAAGATTAGTGCTAATGAATCATCATTTAATTGTGTTTATTTATTTAATAAATTGATATGCCACCCATCTCACTATCCCAAATGACTGTAAATGTTTTTCTGCCAAGAATGGCTCTTCTGAACAACAGCAGAGTGGGAGCCATCTGGATCCACCTCATTCCAGAGAGTAGGCACTGTTACAGAAAGGACATTTAATTGTCCTGAAAGATGACATTGTTTAATTAAAGAAACTCAGAGTGTGCCAACCCTTCAAAATCAAAGTGGATGGATAGAAGCTATCTCAAGTAACTTGGCCCTATGCCATGTAGGGTTTTATAGGTAACAATCAGCACCTGAAACTTCACATAGAAGCAAACCGGCAACCAATGCAATTCATGAAGCAGGGCTATAACATGCACATATCAAGGCATGTCCATTACTGCTCATGCCACTGCATTCTGCACCATTGAAGTGTTTAGGTTGTCTTCAAGGGCAGCCTCCTATAAAGTGTGTTACAGTAGTCAAGCTGAGTAGTGACTACAGCATGGGTTACTGTCTGAAGGGCCCAGAATAAAAAAAAAGTTGGCACTTCAGATGTTGTTCAAAGGCCTTCTGTCACCTGTTCTTCAAGTAGGAACTGCCTCTCCAGGAAGACCCTTAGATTCTGCACCAATCTTGAAGGGGAAGCGCTACCTCATCCAAGACCAAAGATGGAATACCGATATACCCAGATCTGGATGATCCAATCACCCACAACCACTTGGTCTTGGTACAATTGAGTCAGAGATGGTTTATCCCCATTCAAACCTGCACAGCTTCCAGGCCCTGGGATAGAATCTTGCTACCCTCATTTAGCCAGACCAGATTTGAAAGGTATAATTAACTGGGTATCATCAGCATACTGATGACACCAAAGCCAAACTGATAGATGGCCTCCCCTAGTGATTTCTTATAGAAGTTGTTGGGGGAGGGGGAAGAGAGCATGACTTTATGACGGTCCACACAGGAGGGTGCTGGGGAGCAATCCTTTGCCCCTCCCCGTTCAATCAAGCACTGACTGGAATTGACTCAGCATTATACCTTGACTATATTTATTTCTTCCACTAAAACACTTGCCTAAACATTCCTATCAAGACAACAAAATCATGAATCCTAGCCCAAAAACATTTGAAATTATCTGCCTCACTTTGCCCTGGAAAAAAAAGTACCAGTTGAACAGCTGAATTAAGGCAAATCTGTAGTTACTGACTTTAACCTCTTTGCCCTGAAAAGTAAGGAGCTTGTTAGAAGCATGCACCAACAAGAAAAATAGTTCTGGCGCTCTGAGGAACAAGACAAGATAGAAAAACAAAACAGGAATGTAATAACTTCAAAGAGAACTGTGTGGGTTTGTTTTCTTTCTGTGGGAAACGGGAAGTGAAATGAATCTATTTTAGAATAATATTATACACTTTAGAAATCTGTAAATAAAGTTTCAGTCTTGCTCCTCATTTGTTTGTAAATTCTCAACCATCAGAGATGATCTGGATATTTGCAAGCTTACTCTAAGAGACCATGCAAATTCAAAATCAATACAATAAACTCAGAACAGAAAAGAACCTGATTTCCATGCAACTCTGCCCATAATTCTTATCCACTTACACACTAGACAATTTAAGGTAACTCCCTCTCCCCCATCCTTTAAAGGAAACCTGTCCCCCAACACTGATAGGTCACATTTTCTTTTTACATTGAGAATATGTATGAAGTTTTGTTCTCAACCTATAATCCCTTCACATACAATGACTGTGAAATCAGAGGACAGCATAACTAATGTTTGTATTAGAGGTTAGGAATGAGTTTATTTAAGACACAATGACCATCCTATTCTATATCCCAAATTTTATATTAAGAAAACCCTGAATACCATTCTGAATATTTATATATTTTTGCAAAGAACATGTAAGCTTCCTCACCCAAAAGTGTTGGCAATTTTCTCTTTTCACTAAAAAGAGTACAAAATAAGTTGGAATAAGTTTTAAAAAACACATTTTTTTCACTTCAAAACAGAACACTTCCCTATTCACAGTAGACGCTTGTCCTGAACAACTGGAGACAAACATAACTTTTTTTAAAAAAAAGCAAGATTGTCCCCACACTGAGATGAAGTAGCCTATCCTCACTTTAACATTCAGCAGGATACAAAAAAGTATAAAGACTAAAACATCTAAATGTATCCTGAAGCTCTAAAAGCTGTAGTTGGAATAATCAGATGGTCTCCCATTTTTCTCCAGTTCCCTTGTATTTCATGACTAAATTTTACACTAATAACCTCTGTTGACCTACATTTTTACTCCAAAAAATACAATAATCTGTTATGGTTCTATGAACAAACTAGTAGAGATTACTCTATAATCATCATTAGGAATATGAAATATTTACAAATAGTTTTTGAATTACAACCCTTTGTTTAACAATAGTTCAAAGGTATGACAGCCTTGGAAAACATAACTTACGACTTGTACTCTCACTACCACTGCACCCTCCTCGTGGTCACATGATTGCAATTTTGGTGCTAACCAACTAACATTTATGACCCATTGCAGCATCTGTGGTTCTGGTTTGCAACCTTTCTTGCCAATTTCTGCAAAAAATGTCCAATGGGCAAGTTGGATTCAGCTAACATCCATGAAATTCACTTAACGACCATTGTAAATATTGTTGTAAAATCATTTGACTTACAATCACAACGACTCACAATGAAAATCCGGGTCTCAAGTGTGATCATAAGTTGAGGACTATCTGCCATATTAATAAGAAATATGGAAGACATGCATCAGAATTCTGGAATAATTGACCTGAATTTGTCTCAGAATAAGGATTTATCATCTGTGACTTTGTTATATAATCTCAGCAATAATTCAGCAAGACGTACATCTAGTAAAGTTAAGCTGTCAAATCTATGAACCTGAATACTACTCTTAGAAAAGTAATGGCAAAAAATGGCAGTCTTTTCTATCAATTGGTGCCTTCTCTCATTAATAATGATGCTGCACAAGAATTCAACAATGAGGGTTAGATGTATAAGTGATAGAGGATTTGCCACACATATCCAAACTCCAAAGAACACAAACAGAAATTTATTTATTTGTCAAATTTAGACACCACCCATCTGTCTTTGGTTCATAATTCAGTTTCCATATTATCTTTACCCATTTCAGTAGGGTTTGATTGGGGCACTTGACGCCATTGATTACATTTACAAAGAAGCTTTGGCAAAGCCAGAATGGGTATGGTGTGTCCATCCTTCCTGGTTCATCTTGACCTCTCAGAGGCTTTCAATATTATTAATCACCATACCCTTTTAGACTATGCGGAGGAGACTCAAGTCTAAGTGCTATCGTTATTTCCTTTTTTCTGTGGTTGATTCCAGTCAGTATTAATTCAAGGGAGAAGTTGAGTCTGAGGCTTATCATTTGAGCTGAAGGCTTGATACTTTTGCCCTTTTTGTTTAAGAGCGCTGGATGAAATCATCTGAGAGCGCTGGATGAGAGTGCTGGATGAAATCATCTGTCATTTTGGGATCCAGTACTATTAGTATGCTGATGATATCCAACCGTCCATCTCAACCACAGAAATATTCTATCTTTAATAATAATACAATAATACAATAGTAGAGTTGGAAGGGACCTTGGAGGTCTTCTAGTCCAACCCCCTGCCTAGGCAGGAAACCCTATACCGTTTCAGACAAATAGCTATCCAATATCTTCTTAAAGACTTCATGGATGAGGTAACAATTCCATATCTGAACTAGGGAATTCTCTAGAACCGTGATGGCGAACCTATGGCACATGTGCCACAGGTGGCATGCGGAGCCATATTTGCTAGTACGGCAGCCCTCAGCTCCAGCGGACATGTGTGCATCGGCCAGCTGATTTGGAAGATATGGAAGATTTTCAAGTCTCCATGTGCCAATATATTTTTCTTTCACACCTGCAACAGACTTACTGGTATCAATTTTTTTTTCTAAAATGGACAGTCAAATCTGATTCACTGATCTAGGGGTATCGCCAAGCCACGTGAGCCCGTTCACCACCCTCCGGCTCCTGTGGCTTGGCGCCTTCGGAATGCCCCTAGGTCACTGAATAGGGTTCTGCATGGCTGGAGAGGGGGGGTTGCGCAAACGGCTTTTCCGCTCCCCTCTTGCACACCTCCCAGCCTCACGATGCCCTTGCCTACCTCTCCCTGCAGAGCCAGGGCATCTCTGCTGTTACCGCCGCCCGCTGCCACCGCATGGCTTTTTCTGCAGCTTCCAAAGCACGGAGGTAGGATGCCAAGTCTTCCAGAAGTTGCCTCTCTGGTAATACGCTCTATGGTTGTATGCTCTGGGAATACGCTCTGCTGGCACCCAGCCCACAACCATAAAGCGTACTCACAGAACGGCCGCTGCCGAAAGATTCGGCTGCGGATCTCCGGTTTGGAAGCCGGAGAATAGGTTATGCTTGGAGCGCTGCAGCGGCAGCAGCACCCTGGCCCTGCAGGGAGAGTTGGGCCAGGGCATAGTGAGGTTGGGAGGCACACCAGCTGGGGATGGAATAGGCGCTCACGCAACCTCCCTTTCCAGCCGGGCAGAGCGCCATGCACTGACCTAAAGGTATCCCGAATGCACCAAGCCACGGGAGCTGTGGGGAGGGCAGAGCACCACACGGCTTAGCGCCTTTGAGATATCACTGGGTCGGTGAGTGGTGCTCTGCCCAGCTAGAAAGGGTGGTTGCCGGGTGGTTGCTCGTGAGCGGGGTCACTTCATGGCTGGTGTATTGCGCTGCTGTGACAGCACAGCATAGCTGTTTGCCCCTGAGACTGTGCGTGGCTCTTCGGGTGCCCACTCACAAGAGACTAGCCACCTGGCAATCCCAAAACAATAAGCTCCCCCCCAGATAATAAGACCTAATCAATATTTTGGGGGTCAAAAGACCCTGTCTTATTTTCAGGGAAATACAGTATGTGCTAGTTGTTCCCGACTCTAGGGGGCAGTTCTCATCTCTGTTTCAAAGCTGAAGAGCCAGCGCTGTCCAAAGAAGTCTTCGTGGTCATGTGGCCTGCATGATTAATTTTCAAAATGAAAATTGCATACTTACACTGTTCCCCGAAAATAAGTCCTCCCCAGATAATAAGCCCAATTGGGCTTTTGAGCACATGCACTAAAATAAGCCCTTCCCCAAAAATAAGCCCTCCCTATAATATTTAAATGCATGCATAGCCAGTTCCCGCCATTACCTGAGGGGGAACATGCCCCATGCACCTGCCATCCATATAGAACAGCCATGCGGAGGTCGCTTCTGCAAATCCTAGCTACCACACCCCTTCTCTTAGTGGCAGCCGCAAAAAGAGGGATAGGGCTGGAAAGAGTGTGCCAGAAACAGAGACAGAACTTCTGGCCCTCTCTGGATCAGCTGATCCATGTGCCGATGTTAAGGGGCCTCCTGCACCTTAAAAATAACAAGACCTCCTCAAAAATAAGACCAAGCGCTTATTTTGGGGGAAACACGATAGAAGTTACAGCTTCATGTTTCCATTGCCTCAAGTTGTATTTTCAATAAATATTTATTCTCTCAATCTTACCCTATGTCATGACTCTATTAAATCAATTGGGGTTCTATAAATTAAAGTGAAAAGTTATCAGTGATCTCATAAAAGAATATTTTTCACAGGAAAGTCCCCAAATTGTTTAGCAGCCACATACAGTTCTAATTAATTCAGGACTCCTTTATTGTTCAATTTACCTCAGGTTGAAACTTGCCTTTTGATTATCATCATCAAATATACATCCTACAAAAAGTTTTATCAAGTATGAATCACAGTCAGTGAGGTTTAGCAATTCATTTCTCCTTCAAAATGCTTCAGACTTCTTTGCTCAATCATGATAGTAAATAATTTGTCAGTGGCAGCTTTCAAATGTAAAACTATTTCTAAAATCTCAGAATAAAAGCAGTTTCTTATACACAAAGGGAATTGCAACAAATATTTCCCTAGACTTTTGCCAGTGAAGCAGTATTCTTCAAGCTTCATTATAAAATAACTTCTTTTATTCAAGTATCAGTTTATTTTCTTTCTTAATTTCTTAATTAAATGTTTCCTTACCACTGTTCTCCCATAATAGCTATTAGCATTATGCACAACAAAAATACATAATTCTTCTTCCAGTTTGATGCAAACTTATATATTATATATATATGCTGTTTTTCCAATGACTGTGATATCCTTTAGATGCTTGAAAGTGTAAACATAAAAGGAAATGACTCACAAAATCCCGGAAGATGTTCTTTAGAACTTTAAGGGAGGGAGAAAAGGAGAAAAGAAGTTACCATGTAAATTTTTAGAAAATCACCAATATATTCAAAACCCAAATGAATATAAATTAAATGAATAATTTAAAAAGGACAATCAATCTTGAATGTCTTTCTGAGAAGTGGGTTTAAATTAAATAAATGTTGAAACCTATCTCAATACTAGAATACTTCAGCATTAATATTTATTCTAAATCAGTGGTGCCCAAAGTGGACGGTACCGCCTTCTGAGGGGCGGTGGGATGACTTAGGGGGCCACTAAGAGGCAAGGGGGACAGCAGGGGGGCGCTAAGAGGCAAGGGGGGTGGCAGTAGGACACTAAGGGGACAACCCGAAGGGAACATTCTCCCAGTGGCTTCTCAGGCACCTTTCTCTCTTGCCGTGCAAGGAAGCAAAGTCAAATTTATTTATTTAACTACCCGCTCCAGCCTCCCCCGCCCTACTACATTAAGATCCCCGCGCTTCCCATTTCTGCTGGAAGCACTCAGGCCATGTGAGCGAGCAGGCGCGTGAGGCCCCTCGATGATCTGAGGTGCCAAACTGCACCCAGCCACCCTCACTCCCTCGCAGCTAAGGGTGGGAGCGCCTGAGATGCCGCTGGGAGAATGTCCCCTTCGGGTTGCCAGGACAGCAAATTTCAAGGGAAAACGCAGCTGCTGGAATCAGTGCGCCTGCAACTTAATGCTCTCCAAGAAGCCTGCATTACCAGGAGTAGCAGCAGGCACCACTGCCACCCCTGGTGTCCAGCATCCTCCTCAGGAGCCTCATGTCTCTCCCAAGCTTCTCTCGGGAGATGAAATGGCAGGCACCCCACTGGCAGATCCTCTGGGTGAAAGGCGAATGAAGGGTGCAGTGACGGGAGAGGCTGGCCATCCCAGAAGCCACCTCTCGAGGAAGGAGGCAGAGATGAGGCCCAGGGCTCACTTCCCTTCCTCCTTCCTCCAAGAGCTGCAGGTGGCAGGGAAAACGAGGCTTCTTTGCCAGCTTTCCAGCTGGCAAAACAGAAATTTTCACCAACTGGAAGGTATGTGTATGTGAGAGAGAGAGAGAGAGTGGGGGGGGAGGGAGAGAGAGAGAGAGAGTAAGAGAGAATAAAAGGAAGAAACAGGGAGAGAGAGAAAAAAAGAGAGAGACAAAGGGAGAAAGAGAAAGAAAGAAAAAGAAAGAAGGAAAGAGAAAGTAAGTGGGGGAGAAAGAGACAAGAAAGGAACAAAGGAAGGAAGGGAAAGGAAGAAAAGAAAGAGAGAGAGAGAGAGACATACAAGAAAGAAATAATAGAAGGAAAGAAAAGAAAGGAAAGGAAAGAAAGAAAGAGGGAAAGAGATATAAAAAAGAAAGAAGGAAGAAAGAAAGAAAAAGAAAGAGAACTTATGATCACAATTGAGCCCAACATTTTGGTTGCTAAGCAAGAGCATTGTTAAATGAGTTTCACCATATTTTACAAGTTGGCCACTCCCACCTGGTCACATGACCGCCAAGCCATGCCCACAAAATAGGCCACACCTACAGAATAGGTTCTAAAAATTTTGAAACCCACCACTGGTATATGTGTATGTTTGTGAGGGAGAGAAAGAATAATTAAGGTCATTGATCTAAAGATGAAAAACTTTAGATAAAAGACAAAAGTGTTTATTATCCATTTTGGGTTTCTTACAAGAACATCTTTTTGTGTACGTTTGTGATATCTTAATGATATCTGTTGCAATTTTGTGCTTTGTGATAATACCTTACTGAGATTACTTCTTTCAATATCTACACAGGAATTATCATCTACTAAGAACAGTGAAGTAGTTACTAAATTTTACTGAGTTTACTAAGTTACTAGTTACTAAGGTTGTTGATAAATGACTATCAGACTTTGAAAACCTGGTTATCACCGGATCATGTTCAACAATTTTTGTTGAATTAACATTAACTAAAAAGGTTTTTAAATTGATTTTGAATAAATGTGCAATGAATTGTTACAGTTTTGAATTTTACTGCTACTATCATCCTTCTGTCGTGCAAACAGCCCAGTCACATGACCCCCCCAGCCACACCCACCAAGCCACGCCCACAGAAGCAGTAGAAAAAAAAATTGAATTCCACCATTGGGTGGGAGGCACTGGGGATCAGTTTGTAGCACCAAGGGGATGGTGGACTGAAAAAGTTTGGGAACCACCGTTCTAAACAAAGCATGAATTGAGTTTCAGGTAGGAAAAAAACCTCCACTGGTTCATTCCAACTTCACCATTGCTAAAACTACTAACTGCCATTTTCAAAAAATAAACAAATCCTTTCAGCTGACTCCACAAAACCTAGAAAATGTATGGGTAACCTAGAGCCAAAGCTAACAGGAACTAACACTAACTTAACACAATCTGAAAAGAAATAGAAATTCTATACGCATCAAAATTATGAGAGTGCTTTAAGCAATGTCTGCAAGAATTAAGCCAATTGCATTTAACTAAGTTTTCTTCCAATTTTCTGTCCCTGCAAACAGTCATATGAATTATAGTGCTCAACCAAGAGTAGCTTTTTAAAAAAGGAAATTTGGATAGACTTTTAACATTCTCTCTTCATAATCATGTCTTTTGCCTCTCCATGAACAGTCATAGTGCAGAAGATATCAACAATCTTCAAAAAGAACACTGAAAACAACACTTTTCTTCAATTAATAAGAATTAAAAGTAGGGGCAGGTGTTAACTCATATGTTCTTGCTATGTCAATGTTACTTCTGCCTAGCTTTCAAACAACTTTAAAATCAAGACCTGAAGCTGATTTGCAAGCCCAGAAAATTGCTAGTTTTACCTTGATTGACTTCTCTACCCCTTCTACCAGTAGCCATTGTGGCACAGTAGTTAGAATGCAGTATTGCTGGCTAATTCTGTGCACTGCAGGTGTTTGATCCTAACCAGCTCAAGGTTTACTTCCATCCTTCCAAGGTTTATATCTGATTTTCCCCATTGATTTTGCTTGTTGGAAGCCAGCTGGGAAGGTTGCAAATGGTGATCATATGACTCTGGGATGCTGCAATCATCATAAGTAAATTCCAAATGTCAACCACACAAATGTTTATCATATAGCCATAGGAATGCTGTGATGGTTGTGAGTGCGAGTATCAATTGTCAGTTTTCCAATGCTATCCTAACTCCAAAAGGTCAGTAAGCCAATGCTTGCAAATTGATGACTACCTACATTTATTAAAAATAGCTGTTTAATAGCATTTCTTTTTTACTTCTATCACCCAATATTGTTTTAGAAAATATATAACATTACTGAAAGCAAAAACAACTTTTTATATATTTATATGGCAGTTATGAATCTGTAAAAAAATAAACGGAAAGAAAGAAACTTAACAATACTCTAAAATATACCTACAGACAACCATGCAACAATTATAAGGCAAGAAATAAAAGTAAGAGATATGGGACTTGATCAAACATTACATGATAACAGTTTACAAAGTCCAGAGCATAAGCTATGTGTCAGCGTCACCAACAGATAAGAATTTGAGCTTTAGTGCTATACAGACTTAATCCTATAGACAACAATTACTATCAAAAATCTAGTGGTGCTTTCAATATGCATTTAAATTCCAAAGGGCCATAAATTTCTAGACTACCATGTTTATATTGATTCTATGACTTTTCCATACCACTTTTCATGTCTGTCTGTGCTCCTTCCTAATATATACAAATACTTATTCCTCAGTAGAAAAAAAGGAAGCTGCATAATCACACAATTCTGGTTAGTTCATACAAAAATAAGTTCATAAATACTAATGTACAACTTTATATACTAATAAAATACAGCATACAAGCACAAGAAGTATATATACATGTTTACAGAAACAGACTAAAATAGCTGTATCCAGATAAACGATATCCTGTTCCATTTCTTCATCACACTACAACAACATGGAAGTTATCATAGATACATATAGATACACACTTTATTATGAAGTTGCTTATCAACTATTTTTAATCCAATTGTTTGCTTCACTGCCAGTGAAAATACTGTATATTTTCCAGTAAAGCACTATTATTCAGAGCACTTTAGTACTGACAGCGCCTATGTCAAACCCAGAGAACAAAATAACACAATTACTGCTATACCATATATTTTACTAGGGCAGTCTCTTCAATTCTGTATACATTTATAAGAAAATAATGAAATCCAAAAAGTTGACTTCAAGAAGAAAACTGTAAATTCAATTATTTGCAATTAAGTATGATGCAAACAAAATATTGGCCAAAAGTAGTGTCTAAAATTAAACTTTCTATTATAATTATATGTCTACCAGCGGCTGATTTTCTGATTAAGTTCAATTTTACATGCTCTCAAGATATAGCTGTTTTCACAATGCAGTGATCATAAACTAATTTAGCAGGCTGTTTGTTAAAGTATGCTATTTAAATGTAATTGGGTAGTCTGCTACAGTATTTAGTGTGTCAAGAGAAGGCACCCTTTAAGCTACCCTGATTCCCCTAGAATTTACTTTTGAATAAACATGTGTATGATTGTTCTATAAGTAAATTAATAGGTAATCTTCAGGTCATACCTCAAAAAAAAAACACCTTTGATTTACTCTCAAAATACACTATTTAAAAACACATTGCAGACTATTTAATGTGTGAATTCCCACATTTGAAACAGAAATGTTTTCTCTGACAAGAGCAATGGCATTCACATGAAAGTAACAGATAGCAAAAACCATGCCAATGACTTAGGCAGAGATAGGAAAACAATTATAAACAATTATCTTTTTTGATTGGCAAAGCAAAGTTTAAATCACAAAACTCTTACTACGTTATTTCAAATCCATTCCTGAACTCTTATTTGTAATTAACAGCTTTAGAGTTACTTTCATATTCAGTATTCAAAATGTCAACAAAACATAATATCAAAATGCCCTTAACAATTGCCACAACATACTTGTGTAACTTCTCAACAAAGGATCTCTTAAATCATTCCCTTACATATCTGCACAAAATACAGCTACACACAAGAGTAATCTAAATTCTTACACATAAAACACAAAACCTATAAATGTTTCAATCCTTAAGTTTTCTTGCCTGGAAAAAAAGTGGAAAGTCTTTTTTTCCCCATACAGTACTTCCCGGGTCTATTTAAGGTGATCTCCGCACTCCCAAAAACGATGGGAAAAGAAAAAGAAAACACAGAGCAAAAATGGATTCTTTTCCAACTACAGAAGGCAGGAAATTGGGGGTTTGTTTATTTCAGCTTTCCTCCAGATGTGTTAGCCTATATAGGTCTCATCAATCCCGGCAACAACGAAGGAAAGTGTAGTTCAGCCGAAAGATCGTTCTCCCAACTGATAAGATCGCGGGGGGGGGGGGATAAATTGTATTAGATAATATTTAACAGTTCAGAAAGGGTTACTTTTTCACTCTCTGCTGTCGCTCTGAAGGTGTTCTTCACTAGGAAAACTTAATAACACAGATCTCACAAACAGATAAGAACAGGGGCTGAGAAATAAAGTAAAGGTGGAGGACATGCAAGTCCCGGAGAGCTTTTATTTCGAGGGTAGTCGATCTTCCCCGCTTCTCCCTGACTCAGGAAAGATAAGAAAACAAAGAAATCCTTGATGTTCCCTGAGCTTGGTTGTTTTCTTGTAGACATTTCATTACTCAAACTAGGCAACAAACTAGGTAAGTAGCACTGGTGAAGTTACCTAGTTTGGGTAATGAAACAAAGAACTCAGAAATGAAGGCAAACGCCAGACAAGGAAAAAGAGTTCGCACTTCCAACCCCGAGGAGTTTCTCGCAAGTAGACCCTTAAGCCACCTCCCATCTCTGTTGGAGCTTTAAGGAACAGGCAGGAGCAAGAAGCGGAGAGGGCTCTGAGGAGGGGAAGCCATTTCCTCCTATTATGTCCCTCTTGCACAGCTGGCACGGGGCATTTTTAAAATCTGCACTTTGACCTGCCACATCTGTGGCGGTGGCGGTGGCCAGAAAAGTTCCCAGCGCTTTTAACTTCGCGCTCCGCTCGTCGCGCCGAGCACTTACCCGCTGAACTCATGGTGCCTCCCTTCCATGCGCTTTGCCTCACTCCGCTCCTTGTCCCCCTTTAATGCATAACAACCCCTCTCACAGTGCCTGCATAGCAGGGTAAAGTCCGCCGAAAACCGCAGCCCGTCGCTCCGGTTCCTGTATAACATTCCCGCAGCGAAGAGAGGAAGACTGACGGACCGAACGAGCTCCGACGGTCTTTGCCATCTAAAAGCAAAGTTCCCTGATTTACCCCGCGCGAGTTGCAACACAGAGACCCCTGCAGGCAAGATGCCGTCAGTGCAGGCGCCCTCCTCCTCCTCCGCGAGACCTCCTCGGCCCGTTCAATCTGCGCAGCAACGCCACAGATTCTTCTCCTCCCCTTCTCCCCGCAGTGGCTATTGGGTAGCCATAGTTGTTGGGCCGCCGCGGTGGGGCTTTGTCGGAGGGAGGGGGGGGATTATAACGCCGAGCTCGGCGGACTCGCTTTCCCATGGTGCCTGAGGAGAGGGAAACGGATGGCGGAGAAGGATGACACCGGAGTTTGACGACGAAGTGGTGTTTGAGGTGCGTAGCGTAGCCAAAGGGGCTGGTGGAGAGGTTTTGGGTGCCTGTTGGTAGAGATGGAGAGGCTACTTTTTTTTTTCTGACGGTGCCGTTGGCGAAACGAGGTGGCGTCGTAGAACGAGCGCGTGGCTAGGGCAGGTGGAGCTCTTTGCAGGGCCCTCGGAGGAGGAGGAAGATTTCCCAGGGCGGTTGAATCCAGCCATGTCTCTGATGGTGAAACCTCGCCTCCGAAGGGAAGGAATAGTGGTATTAATTGAGTTGGAGAAGTTTGGTGTGAACCCAAGTGTGACTAGCAGATTATTCATGTCTCGTTCGAAGTAAGTCTCACTGAGTACAGTGCAAACGTACCATCGCAACCTAAGAATAATTGGAGGAAAGGTTTCACACCAGATCTCCCAGAAATAACGCGTATTTGCAGCGAGGTAATACTACTCGCTTTCAGCAAAACAGTTATCTTCTGGAAACATAAGTGCTAAGCATTTTATTATGACACGTTTTAGTGAACTGGTCTTTCTTCAAGATATATGAATTACCACGTAATATCCCCTTTGTTTATTAGTATAAAACTTTGTGTATTGTCTACTATCTGGGACTCAAGATGGTTTGTAATCTGGAACCAACAAGACACAACAAACATGCAACTACATTAACAAAAACTAACGATATTAATTGGTTTGCTAGAAAACATTAGGGGAATCTTTAGCCTGATCTATCCAAATCCAATCAATGGGATAGAAGTGATAGAATTGATAAAAACATGATTATTTGAATTAAGTTAGTTTATAAATTCTAATATCTGTATATAAAAGCTCCCTATGAGCTATTGATTTGGAAAAATGTTAGTAATAAGGCCAAAAGTATTTCTACTGTTCTCTCCCACATTCCCTCTATAATATAGCTCACTAGAAGAATATACCGGTAACTGAATTCTGCTTTGGAAATACTATCAATTTTAAATTGTATGTGAACAGAATAATAAAAAATTTAAACATCACCTCTGTATTAGTATTAATGCAACAAGTACTATATAAGTATGTTTATTAATATATACGAATGCTGCAGAAGCCTAGATTGACTATTAGGAGATGATCTCTTTCTCACCGTTACAATTCAAAATACATAATGCAAAGAAAGGAGGGGGCAGCATTACATTATAGTGATCAGCTGCAATAAAAATAAGGTAGTGTAACAGTGGCTGCTGACTGGGCTACAGTTGGATGAAGCACAAGTCTGCAGCTTGTTAAAATGGCTGCTAAGTAGTTTATGATAATGAATGTAGCTTAAGGCATAAGTAATGCATTGCATTATTATATATTTATTATTTTGATAGTGGTATTTATACTGTATTGATTAGAGACTGTTAACACTAATGTTTAGCTAACTTAAACCTTTTGAGGAAGAAAAAAGATGCCAGCGTTAATTATTGAAATGTGGATGTAAGAGCAGTTTAAATTTTGCATCCAAAGCTAAATATAGTGTTAATAAACAGTTGCAAATCACATCAAATTATTTTTGTACAACAGGGCTTCTGTCCTAAATTCAATACTTAATACCAAGGTATCCACTGTACTGTATTGTAACTTAGCGTTCTGCTTTGCTCTTCTCATATTCATGAAAAAAGTAGCCATAAGGAAGGCATTGGAAACTTCTAATATCAGTTTGAATGGTTCATAGATTTAACAAGCTATCATTATGTTTTTATAGTACTATTCAGATATTAAACTGTTAGTAATTGAAAACTATTGGGTTTTTAAAAAGTGCATGTGTATTTGTACAGCCCAAATATCCAGAGAGCCTACTATAGGAACTTACATAGGTCTGCATATCCAGTTACAATTGCTTAGTTTCATTCTGGAAAAAACTTACCTGTTAAGAATATCTCCCTCAGAAGATTTGGTCTCAGCATCCAAAACAGGATATAAAAGTAGACTTATAATTAACTAAAAAATGGAGAAGGGAATTATTGAGGATGAGAGCAAAAATGTGCAAACTTGAAGTGGTCCCTACTGACATGTAGACTAAAAAGCAAAATACATTTGATGGTTTTTCAAACCATTCTCAGTGTTATTGCTAATGAACAGGTTTTCAATGTATATATACTCAAGATTCCAAGGTTATACATTTTATGCTGTGATGTAATTTATTGGGTATTTTTCTTGATGTATTTATCCCTATTATTATAATATTTTAACTGGGTTTTTATGCTTCTGATTAGTGTTAACACAGAAAATTAAGTGTAAAATTAGCAAATTAGATTTATGCAAACTACCTGTCAAGCTTCACACCAGTTGATAGTAAATCATGATTCTCCAAACTTTATTCAGCATTCAGCTTCACTGCGGAAGACACTCAGATGCAGTTTGGCTAGGTTAGAATATTCTAATCCTTTCCTCCTGTCTTTCTGAGCGAATGAATATTCTGGCAGGTCTCTTAAACGACTTGAGAGGCAACTGAGAGAAGTTTGTATAATGGTTCTCTCTAGTCTAGTAACCAGTTGCTCTTTGTGAGTTTCAACCATAATACTTTTCCTATTTTCTCTTTTCTTCCCTCTATGAATCTAGATATGTCACATGTTTCTCACCTCCCTATTTCTGGTAATGGGTAGCTGGAGGATACTGTGCCATCTCTTCCATTTTCATTTCTCCTTTGGCTGGAGCTAAAAAAAATTAACACCTCCCCTCAATCCCTCCATTTTATGACATGGAAGGGGATGTTTCTATCTTTTAATTCCTCAGAATTAAAATCTTCTGGCAGGTACAAAGGCCTTGATTGCCAGTCAGATAATTTGGACTGGCAGATAAGATGTTACATATGGAACTGTTAAAGGAGATGTGGTATTTGAATGTAATAATATCTCAAGTATATTCAGTTTATGGATAATTTTTACAGTGGATCAAGTATTCAAATCCACCCATCCTGTGTTGACAGTCAAAATGCCTTCTACGCTGAATTATTTTCCCCTGCCCATTTGAATGAAAAATTGTGTTCCGGGACCAGGAGAACAGTGAAGAATTGGATATATTTCAATTTGTGCTGTTAGAGAAAGGGGTGCAATAAACTGGACATTCAGCTTCGTAGCCAGTTGGATAGAAAAATCCAGTACAAAGACATGATCCCTAACAATAGTCAGGGAGGGTCTTTCCGATATGAAGTCAGAGTCCTTGGCATGATTGGTTGCTCTTTAAGGAGGCACAGAGAAACCTGATAATTCTTAAGACAAAACAAATTCTCTGAAAGAAGAGAAGGCTTGGAACTGTTTATCAAAAATGCAGGTGGCAATCATAGTTGGCCTGAAATGACTTCATCCAAGTGGAGAATGAACTGAGTTATTATATAACACACTCATCCATAGAGAAAGGATCATGCCCATTGTCTTGCTGCTAGATTACAATGAAGCAGTGAAAGTATTGTTCTGAATTTACATTTGTCCTCCTTGCTTTTATGCTTGACAATGGGTGATGGGTAGAGGACAACTAAAGCTTTACATCCAGTTGTAGAAATACAGCTTTACAATCTTCCATGAAGATTGGATTGGCCAAACTGTGATTTTGGAAAATTTGCTCAATGACCAACAAGCTTTTCAGAAGCATAGGAGAAAGCAGAACAGACCATCTACCAACTAAATAGCATTGTGAAGGTCAGAGGTAATGTCCAAGAAAAACATCCCAAGGGGAGAGGATAGAGCAATCCAGATAGCTTGCTAGTGAGAAATTGGTATGAAAAAAGCATGACAAGAAACAGATACAGGCCTTGACATCTCTAATGCAAGACTGCCAAAAGTCCCCCCTCCCAAAATGGGTCATTTTGATCTATCCCCAAGGCTGCACTCATAGATCTGATGGGCGAGCAAGGTCTAGGCTTTCTCCTTTCCAAATACATCAGCCTCTTTTGTGTAGTTGGCAGGCAAGGTTGAAAGTTATACTTCCAGACAAGTGGTAAATGATGGAAATGTGAGCTCCAGCAGACTTAGTTTTACATTCTGGATGTCAAAAGTTATTTTGTTGTGGCATAAAATGAATATGTGGATTCTGAAGCCCATGGCTGCTCCAGCAACAGGATTGCAATATATGGGGACCCTCAGTTGTGACACAGTTTGTCCCACCTACTGTGGTAGTTGGTTCATCTAAGTGGCTCTCATACTGGAGCAATATATTGCCAACATCATAAATATTTATTTATATTTGACTTTATATGGCTATCTTTCTTGATAACTAACTTGAGGTCTGCAGCTCAGTTAAATTTTTGATTTCTGGTGATGCTAGTGGAAGGAAATAATAATACCTGAAAAGCTGGTTCCTATCTCAGTCCTTATCACCCCATTTATGACTCCAGTCAGGACAATCATGCAATTGAAATGCTTATGTCACATGGTTTGTGACAATATTTATTATTCTTTGTGTATGTTTTCAACATCTGTATGATTTATTCATTTATTGAGGATAATTTTAAATACCAAGATAATTTCTTGGAGCACAGTTATTAAGCAGTTTTGAAGGGAGATAAGTGTGTTTTTTGTTCTTGAAATCCTGTATTTAATTATTTTGTTGACTCTGAAAATGAGATTTTGAATGTTTCTTCAGGTGACTCTTATCAGAAAGACTCTTATATAAAAACAACAGAACTTGTAACATGGGTAGAAAAAGGTTGATATTTAGAACTGCCTAGATCATATATATTATTTTATTTATTATTTATTTTATTTCAAAATGACCGGCTTACTTCAATGTAATAGCTGTTTTGCACCTGTCTTTCGCAGTACTCTTTTCAAATTTGGATACTGTCCCCTTTGTAAACAAATTACTAGTCTACATAGACAGATTACCTATCTAGAATCTCTAACCTCTGCTCTCCAAGCAGAAATTAGGTGCCCAATTCAGCCATTCCATTCTATGGAGATGTAACGCTATCAGCCCCCTCTACCGCAAAGCTCCTGCAGGAGAAGAGCAGTCTGGACAATTGAGGGATCTGGCAGGGTAAGAGCTGTGAACCATAAACACAAAACTTTTGCTTTGAGCCAGCATAACAGATATAGCGCCCTTGCCAACCTTAATGGGGACATTAAAGAGACAGGTCAAGGTAGTTGTGATAATGATGACTCAAATAAGCAGGGGATCATGGTCCAAAATGAAGAACTTTCTTTGGAAAAGCGAAATGGGGACTCAGGTATCACACATCAGTCACATAAGAAGATCAAGGTATGCAAAAAGAGAAGTCATCTTCTGGTTGGTGATTCAATCGTAAGGGATGTAAATTTAGGAAAGGATGTGGAGGTTTTAAAAGAGGTCAGGTGTCTGCCAAGTGCTACTGCCAGCAGAGACAAGAGGTGTATTCTTAAGATAGTCAAGAATGCAAGTAAGGACTATGATGTTGATGCTATTATACATCTTGGCACAAATGATCTCTCCCAAAAAGATGTACTTTCTGTGAAGAATGATTTCCAGAGCTTGGGGTATGAAATTAGTAGTGTAGGTTGTAGGCTTATCTTTTCAGAGGTTTTACCAGTATATAAGGAACAAAAAGGGAAGGGCCAGTGTGTAGCAGAGTTTAATGTGTGACTAAAGGAGTGGTGTAAAAGGAAAGACTTTGGTTTTATTAGTCATGATGCCTGCAGCTGGTCCAATGAAAAACTGTACAAAAGAGATGGTTTGCACCCATGCAAGAAAGGGACTGAGTTACTTGGCATTAAATTCACAGATTTTCTGTTTAAACTGAACAGCGGGGATAGAGAATTAATTGATACAGAACATTTCTGTCCCCAGCAATCTAAAATTCATAGGGTTATCAGTGCATGTAACATAGATGTTTGTGCGGGTAAGATTATCAGTCCTGCTGTCAAGCAAAACCAAGCATTTAATAGTGAGTGCCATACCACGTGCACGAATCATACAAGTTGCAAGAAAATAGGGGCAGTCAGGCATAACACAGGTTATGTAGACAGTAAACAGAGGGTCAATCAAAATGGACTCAAATGTCTATACACCAATGCACAGAGTATGAGGAATAAACAGGGTGAATTAGAAATTCAAGTAAATGAGGGCAGATATGATATTACTGCCATTACAGAAACTTGGTGGGATGAAACCAACAAATGGAACATACAGCTAGAAGGATTTAAATTATTTAAAAGAGATAGACCAAATAAAAGAAGAGGTGAAGTTGCACTATATATAAGAAATAACTACATCTCTACAGAAATAGAGCACAACAATGATGAGAGCTATCTTGAATGCATTTGGGTCAATATTAAAGGTTGGGGGGAAATGATATTGCCATAGGTCTATACTACAGGCCACCTAGCCAAGCAAAAGAAGTAGATGAACTTTTTGCTAGTCAGCTAACTAGGAAGAACACCACAATAGTAATGGGAGATTTTAACTACCCTGACATCAACTGGGAAACAAACTCTCCACCAAGTGGAAGATCTAACAGGTTCCTAAGGAACCTAGCACACAACTTTGTTTCCCAAAAAGTAGAGAAGGGAACAAAGGGATCAGCCATATTGGACAATTCTCACTAACAGAGAGGAAATGATGGAAGGTGTTGAAGCCATAGGAACCCTGGGGGCAAGTGACCATGCTTTATTGGAATTCAACATTATGCAAACACAAGTAGTAGAACAAAGTCAAACTAGAGTCTTGGACTTTAAGAGAGCTAATTTCAATAAACTTAGAGAGAGCTTGGGAAGAATTTCATGGATGAGAATCCTCAAGGGGAAAACAACCCAAGAAGCTTGGGAAATTTTGAAAAATGAGATTATAAAAGCCCAGTCTAGCACAATACCAATGAAGAAGAAAAATAACAGTTCCCAAAAGAAACTAGCATGGCTGCATAAAGAACTATCTGACAAACTGAAAGACAAAAAAGGTAAGTATAAAAAGTGGAAGGAGGGGGACATAACTAAGGCAGAATATCAGCAAATAGCCCGAGCCTGTAAAGATGAAATAAGGAAAGCTAAGGCTTACAATGAAGAAAGGCTTGCCACAAAAGTAAAAAATAAGAAAAAAAATGTATTCCAACATGTTAAAAACAAGAAAAAAGTTAAGGAAACAATTGGTCCATTGCTGGGAGAAAGTGGCAAGAAGGTGACAAGCAACAGGGAGAAAGCAGAACTATTTAACTCATGTTTTGCATCTGTCTTTACACAAAGGGATAAAACAGTCTAACCTGTCAAAAACAGCACCACAAAAATCAGATTAGGAACACAAATTTTAATAGGGAAGAGCACCTGTCTACCCTAAACAAGTTCAGATCACCAGGACCGGACAGATTGCACCCCAGAGTTCTGAAGGAACTGGCAGACGAGATCTCAGAACCACTGAACTATATTTTTCAGAGATCCTGGAGCACCGGGGAACTGCCAGAGGACTGGAAAAGAGCTGATGTGGTTCCTATCTTCAAAAAAGGAAAAAAAAATAGATCCAGGAAACTATAGACCTATCCGCCTGACCTCAATACCAGGAAAGATTCTGGAAAAGATAATCAAGTAACGAATTAGTGAACACCTAGAAGTAAATAAAGTAACAGCCAAAAGCCAACATGGGTTTGTCAAAAAGAGATCATGCCAGACTAATCTTATTGCATTCTTTGACAAAATGGCAAAATTAGTGGACCAGAGGAATGCTGTCGATATAGTTTACTTGAAGTTCAGTAAGGCATTTGATAAAATAGACCATAACCTACTACTAGATAAAGTAGAAGAATGTGGGTTAGACAGCATCACCACCAGGTGGTTTCATAACTGGCTGACCAACCACACTCAACGTGTAGTCCTCAATGGAGCTGCATCTACATGTAGGGAAGTATGCAGTGGAGTACCCCAAGGCTCTGTTTTGGGCCCAGTACTTTTCAACATCTTCATCAATGATTTGGATGAGGGAATAAATGGGAAACTCATCAAATTTGCGGATGACACCAAGCTGGCAAGAATAGCCAACACTCCAGAAGACAGGCTTAAGATACAGAAGGATCTTGACAAACTTGAACATTGGGCACTATCTAATAAAATGAAATTCAATGGTGAAGAGAGTAAGGTTTTTCGGCAAGAAAAACGAAATGCACAGGTACAGTATAGGTGGTATCTTCCTCAATAGTAGTAACTGTGAGAGGGATCTTGGAGTCCTAGTGGACAACCATTTAAATATGAGCCAGCAGTGTGCAGCAGCTGCCAAAAAAGCCAACACAGTTCTAGGCTACATAAACGGATGGAATCAAGATCACGTGAAGTGTTAATACCACTTTATAATGCCTTGGTAAGGCCACACTTGGAATACTGCATTCAGTTTTGATCGCCATGATGTAGAAAAGATGTGGAGACTCTAGAAAGAGTGCAGAGAAGAGCAACAAAGATGATTAGGGGACTGGAGACTAAAACATATGAAGACCAGTTGCAGGAACTGGGCATGTCTAGTTTAATGAAAAGAAGGATTAGGGGAGACATGATAGCAGTGTTCCAATATCTCAGGGAAGAGGGAGTCAAACTATTCTCCAAGGCACCTGAGGGTAGAACAAGAAGCAACTTAGAACTGAGGAAAAATTTCCTGACAGTTAGAACAATCAATGGAACAGTTTGTCTCCAGAAGTTGTGAATGCCATAACACTAAAAGTCTTTAAGAAGATGTTGGATAGCCATTTATCTGAAACAGTATAGGGTTTCCTGCTTAGGCAGGGGGTTGGACTAGAAGACTTCCAAGGTCCCTTCCAACTCTGCTATTTTATTATTGTATATATATGTTTCTGGAAATGTATGAAAAGCTGACATTGTATTGAATGCCTAGGAGAGCTATAGAATGTGTGACATTTTAGACAAAATATGAGTATCTGTGTTATTTTAATATACTATATACTTTTCCTAAGCATTGTAGATAATACCTAGGCCCGTGATGGCGAACCTGTGGCACGCGGAGCCATTTGTAAGGGCACGCGAGGCGCTGCCCTGTCAGCTGGCCAGCGCGCATGTGTGCGCTGGCCAGCTGAGTTCACCTTTTTAAAAGCTATTTTTCGCCTTCCCCAGGCTCCAGAGGCTTTATAGGAGCCTGGGGAGGGCGAAAAGAGCCTCCCCCGCCCCCCGGAGGCTTCAGGGACCGTCCCTGAAGCCTTCGGAACACTTAAAACCACCCTCCCAGCAAACCGGAAGTGACTTCCAAGTTGCTTGGAGGGTCGTTTTAAGCATTCTGAAGGCTTCAGGGACCGTCCGAGGCTTCCTTGATGCCTTCGGAGCGCTTAAAACGACCCTCCGAGCAACCTGGAAGTCACTTCCGGTTTGCTCGGAGGTTGGTTTTAAGCGCTCCGAAGGCTTCAGGGAAGCCTCTAGACAGTCCCTGAAGCCTCCGGAGGGCCTCCGGGGGGTCGGGGGAGGCTCTTTTCGCCCTCCCCAGGCTCCTATAAAGCCCCTGGAGCCTGGGGAGGGCAAAAAAACCATGTAAAAATGGGGGGGTCACGTGTTTTGCACGCATGCGCACTGGGGGGGTCGCGCGTTGCATTATGGGTGCGGCACGCCCGCACTCGACCCCCCTGCGCTCCCCCCACTTGTGGCACGCGAGCCAAAAAAGGTTCGCCATCACTGACCTAGGCATTATGCAGAATGGCAAGATCTATTCAGGCAAAGTAAAGAAAAGATAGTCATGAAAAGAGTTAGAATTTCTAACCCTTTCTTGAAAAGACATATATGAAAATGAAAGAAGAAATGCAAAATAAAACACTTTCTTAACAAAAAAAAAAGGATTGAGCTACTTGTTGCAACAAGGAAGGCTAGAATGGCATTTTAGTGGGAGTATTTTACACTTTGCTGGTTTGCCTTTTTGCATTGCATAGAATGCCTAGGAAATGTGTGAAATATTCAGCATTTTATACTTGGATACTTTCCCATGTTTTGGCATTTTACAGCTTTCCTAGGCATTCTATAAAGTGCTTAATTTCATACATTGATGGTAACAGATACATGTCCAGTGCCGCTCTCCCATACTTATCTGAAATGAGATTTGAAATTTGCTAGCTGATAAGTAAACCAAGATGATCATGCTCCAAGAACGTATGACTAAGACTTTTAAATAGAATTGCTTGGCAAGATCTGCAAAAGATTTTATTGATGTGCATCATTTCTTTTAAGCATCAGCTTTCTAAAAGCCTTTCATATCTTATCAGCTGATGCTGGGTTCCTCCTATTGCACAGGAACAGAAGAAACATCTTAGTGAGCTGCTTCTGGCTGCTTCTGCTTCGATGCCACAAAAATGTACTTGGATGAACGTATTGGTGCAGTTTCTCTGATTTATACTTCAGATTTTCTGCTCCAGTCATCCTGGAGAGGCAAGTAGAAAGAAATGGGGAGGTGGAAGAAATTCTCTCGGATGCCCTGGAAGTATATTTAAGAGAAAGGTGGAATCATATTTTCCAGGAGACAAGATTCATTTTGCCTGTAAGTCTTGCTGACATGTGTTTTAGCATAAACTTTCAGCTGCATTTATTTTAGCAATTAAAATATGTCTCACAGGACAGGTGAAGGTAATTCTTGAAGAGTGTTCTTTAACTTCTAACTTTTGATCCATCTTTACTGTGGCTTTAAACAAGGATGTAATGGTCTTTTAATATGTAGCCGTTTGTAAATTTATGTAATTAAGCATTAATAAAAAGGTTAGGTATGCAAGAGATAAATTAGGGTGGAGTAGGGAGGACCTAATGGAGAAAGTCTTAGTCATTTCCTTTACCTTGCATCAGCAGAAATGTTCTTGGTATGCCTTAAATATAGGCAGTTATGATAATGCTTTTGATCACTGTTCGTGTTTATATTTTAGTTTCAAATTAATTATTTTAAAAAAATAAGTTTATCTTTTTTATGAAATGCATTCAGTATGTTAAATAAAGGGATGTTAATGTGAAAAAAGCAATAGTAAACTTTATGATTTTCTTTAAATGCCTTTTTTATCATCTTTTGTGTGCTTATTCTTTCTTACCTGCTAACTTTTATTCTGGCATTGTAGTTGAATGATTATTTCAGTTTATTTGGGAAGTATTTAGTCTTTATTCATGATATTATAATATAGTATAACAAACCTAAAACAAAAGAACAATTGGCTACATCTTACTATAAAAATATTTTTATAGCTTTTTATCTTGTATATTTAATGACTATTCTATTGTTAGACTAATTCAGTGAAGTATAATATGGAATGCTAACTGAGGGTAATTTGGCAATTATTCATTATCCTGTTGCCATGATGAAATATATGAAAGGCAGTAACTAGTATGAAGATTAAGTATATGTTGTATGGTGTATGTACTTTTAATATTAACTAAGTAGTAGCGAGAAACTGCTAGCAGCTAGAAAAATAGACCATGGGAATGAACTCGGGGAAAGGAGGGAAAAGATGCTGCCTAGGAAGCAGACAAGAGAGCATGAACCGCCAATGGCTTTAATGGTTAGAGAAAAAAAATAGGAAGGACTTGCCCTAATGGATCAAGCAGTTAAATGTGGCAGTGGGAATTTTTTTACTTTCAGTCTTGCAGGATTCTATTAATGTAGCTTTACAATAAAGTAGATTTAACTCACTTAGTCATGTTTGGTTTACCCGGACAGGCTGACAAAGTCATAAATGTCCTGCCTAATTTTTCCCCGCCTCTCTTTTGTACTTAAGAAAGCCTTTCCAAAGTTCTATGCACTTCTCAATCTCATCGGAGGAACTCCTCCTCCCAGGAATAGGTCTACAGGTAAGTGCTCAACTTATGACTCTTCAAAAGTTATAACTGGTCCACTGCAGCATCCCCACAGTCACATCAAAATTCAGGCACTTGCAACCATAATATATTTGCAACAGTTGCAGCATCCCAGGGTCATGTGACTGCCATTTGAGACCTTTCCAGAGGCTTCTAACAAACAAAATCATAGGGGAAACTGGATTCACTTAATATCCATGTGAGTTGCCTAATGACTTTGGGGGAGAACGTCATTAAATTGGGTGCAACTCAACAGCTACGTTGCTTAGTGATGGATGTTCTGGTCCTAATTGTCATAAGTTGCAGACTCACCTGTAGTTCCAATAGAGAACAGGTTTTCTTATATTTAAGTTGGAATCCCTTCATGTTTCTGCAATGCTGCTGTTGTATAGCAAAACATGCAGTTGGCTTTTAAAGTATCCTCCCCAGTGCCATTTCTTGCGATTTTTGTTTCTGAGATGCATTGTTTTCATCTAATGTTTTGAAGTATTTCGGGAAACTATAATCATTATTTCCAGTTCTTCTTTATAAACAAGCTACTTCTTTCTTTCTTTTTTAAATTTCATTTTAGAATTCACCACTTTATCAGTACTTACAGGATCTGGGACATACTGATTTTGAAATATGCTCACCATTGTTGCAGAAGTCAGAAGAATGCACATCCAAAGAGGGACCAAAAGATATGGATGTAAGTTTTATTCAGGAGGTAGGTAGGTGGTGTTATACACTATATAATCTGTGAAAATTTTGATAACAGGTATCTGTTTAAAAGTGCATTGTCTTTACAGAACTTGTCCCATGTTTGCATGTAAATGCTGTTGGCGACATTGTGTGTTTGTTGGCTAATGCCTTTGTTTTTAGATCTATTATGCCAGTTGTTCGGAATTTTAGGTTTTAAGGAGCTACTAAAGTCAGGTAATAGCCTGCTGCGTTTTGGGGTAGTTGTGATAATTGGGAAGACCCTTGCTACTTTTTATTGCCTTATCCATGTTATTAGACCTTAATATTGTGTTACAATGTTTTCAGTTGTTCCAAAAGAGCTAAGTCTCATCTAGGAGATAGAGTTAAGGAATGTTTTCTTCTTTGGCAGCAGCCAAAACAGAAGAGATCAGTGATTTGAACCCCAAAGGATGCATTTTGTGGATGAAAGAGAAATATGGACTATTATAAAACAAAAGCAATTCTACCAATTTTCTTTTTTTTTTTTTTGTTCTAATTCGACTATTACCAAAGTGCTATTTTCATTGCCTTAAGGCCCATAGTCCAAAAATAAAGGAAAGAAAAGGATGGGTGGATATGTGGAAAATAAGAAATCTCAGGTACCAAAATCTTAATGAAATGACCATGATTAGAGATTGGAGATTGGAATCATTAATTAGATTGGAATGCATTTGTGTAGAATGAGGAAAAGGAAATGATGTTTCTAGAAAAGAAAAAACATAGAAACTCCAACTGAAAGTTCTAAAAAACTCTTATTAGGCTCATTTATGTAATTGCTTTTTTGAGAATGATTGATCAGTGGTAATCTCCAATATATAGATATTGAAATTCATGGATCCTAAACTTTGTTTGCAATTTATTCTCTGGTTGGCAATACAATACAATGCAAGCAGAACTGGAGTCTACATGGGTTTGCCACATAGGTAAGGTATCTTCATGGTACAAAATTACCCACAAAATTACTGGTTCTTAGTTTCAGGTATTTTTTTTCCTGGGTTCTAGCATTACAGTTCCAAAACAGAAGTTCCCATGGAGAATACAACCCCTGCAGGCTGCTGTTTTTGTTTTAAACAAAATAGCAACTATACTTACCTTGTGAGACTATATATCAGAAATCTGGAATCTAATTCCCTGTTATTTTCCTGTAGTTAAAAATAAGCTTATTGTTTACATCAAGTTCAGTCTGAAGGCTTTCAATTTAAAATATATATTTGGAGTAAAAACAAGGTCTGTTCATTTTAGCAGAGATAAGATGAGATGATGAACACTCTGATGGATTGCACAAAAAAGAAGAGAATCAATTCAGTTTAGTCGTTAAGATATCAAGTAGAAACTGAGATCTTATCCCACTTTAGGCTTGAACTCCAGCTGGGTGACTCTGGGCCAGCCCCACCATCCTAACCAAACTCATCTCAGAAGGTGATGGTTGTGAGGAAAATAGGAGGTGCAAGGAGTATTGGGTTATGTTCCTTGAGTTATTTATAAAAATAATTAAGGCAAGATTTTTAAAAAATCTAAATCTAAAAAATACAGAAATAATTTTTAAAAAAAGAGTTGCAACTGGCCATATCTTAAAAATGAAGGATTTTGCATAATTTCTAAATTCTTCTGTGAGGAACATAATATATTGGCTAAAAATACCATATTATACCACTTTTGTATCTCCTTAATACAGGTATAGTTAAAATGATGTCTTTTTTCTGTATTGCTGAAAAATGAAACTATGGTTTCCTTTCAAGATAGACAATTGCGAACAAATGTGAAGGCCCTCATTTGTTTTTAATATACCAGAAAAACAAGCAAATATATTTTCTATTCAAATTCTGGAAATAAACCAATCTTTCTGGAAATCCTGGGCCTGTATATCTTGAGGATGGCACCGTACTACTGTACTACTACCATGCATCACTTCAGCTGCTTCCCCATTCTTAAAATGCAAAAATGGAAAGTATAGTGTGACAAATGTTGGCACCCACAAATTTGTCTGATTGTCTGTTTTTCTTTTTCTGGTTCTCCCAAAACTTTTTTCAATGACTCTATTACTTATAATTTTGAAGAGAAAGTAGAAATAAATACAAATGCAAATTTTAAAAGATACAGAGTTGAAAATCCTGCTTGGATTTCAGCATGGATCATTTTCAGTCAGCCCCCAGTGCTTGAGAGGGAAGCCTCTTGATCTGGGGGCTAGTTGAAAACACCCTGAGCCAAAGCCCAGCTTGGATTTCAGCTAGCCTCAAGAGACAAAAGGGAGTCCTCTCACCAGGCAACAGGTTCCCCATTGACTATTTGGGGAAGCCAGCTGGGAAGATTGGAAATAGTGATTAAATGGTCATAGAGCAATTGGCAACTAATCCTAAATGCAGATGGGTTGCCAAGCCCCCAGATGGTGACTGCAGGGATATTGGAACAACTGTAACTTTAGGAACTGATTATAAATCCCTTCATTCAGCACCACCACAGCTTTGAAAGGTTGCTGAATGAATGATTCGAGGATGAGTGAATGAATGAGTCGAGGATTACCTGTATTTTTTTGCTTCAAACTAGTTCAAATTAGTCAAACTTTCCAATGATTAATTATATTTTTAGATTTAATTCTCTGTCATCATGCTCCTCAGGACAAATTATCAGATCTTAGACATTTAACTCTCATTCAGGATTAGGTATACTTATCAGAACAGTTCCCAACATGGCTAAGCAAGATGAGTTCCTTTATTGAAAGCACTCTTAAGCTCATATGCCTGTGTGCACATAGACCTGTGTGCTGTATCATCTGTAAACAAAACATTTATGTAGGCCAGTGTTCTTAACACACTAGGCTTTTCCCTCCTACCTTAATAGGTGAAGAGTTGCTTTAGAAAAGATGTGCCCTATGTTGACGTAACAGTTCTCTTCAATTTGGGAACCACCAGTTCTTACAGGTCAGCTTCATTCCTTACATTTTCTCCCTCCCAATTTTCAGTTTCCTCTCCCTTCTGAATCTAAAAGCATCAGTTTTTTTCCCCGAAATTCCCTCATTTTTCTTGGTGATTGCTAGATTTGCCCGGCTGTTCATTTCCTTCTTTTCTTATCTGGATCTACTATTACTCATCTCCCCTCTTTTTTTTTAGGCCTCTTCTCCCTAAGTAGTTTGTTGCTTATAGAATTGTATGGCAATATGTATGGCCAAAAAAAAAAAGTTGATCTTGATATATGGTCTAATACAGTGTTTCATTTAAGTAGTTTAACCAAATATTGAATAATGCTAAGATTAAATTCAGTTCCTAATTATAAATAACTGGTTTAGTTAAGCCAGTGGTGGGTTGCAGGCGGTACGTCCAGGTACGGGCGTACCGGATCCTGCCCGGAGCACCGGGTACTGTTCCGATATGGTGCTCCGGAAGGCCCACCTGCCCGCCCAAGCTCCTTACCTATGCTTTAAGCTTTTGGTGCTTCCACGCACGCGCATGGTGCATACGGCGTCTGCACGACACTCCAGCGAGCAGCTGGAGCATCACAGAGGCTTGCAGAAGCGTCGCAGGCAAGTATGACGCATCCGCGCGCCATACGCGTGTGCGCACATGCCGCACGCGTTCACATGGGTGATGCTGGGGCCGTTCCAACCGTACTGGTTGGAACAGAATCCGGGACCCACCATTGAGTTAAGCTGAATTCTCAGGTGTGATTTTCTCTTCTGGACTAGCCATATATAATCATTTCTTTTCCTCAGGTTTTTACAAAGCTACCTGCATTGGGTAGATTTTTCCATGGCTGTACTTTTCTTCCTTCCATGGGACTTTAGACCTCTTCCCACTCACAATTACTTAAAGAGACGTTCCCCTTGGAAACAATAAACCTTCAACTAGTCATTACATCTCTTTTTTTCTTCTATTTTCTTTATAGAAAACTTTTCTTTAAATTGCAAGTGACTTAACTTCTTATGGAAAGTTATAAAAATCTTTGCTATCTGTCTACTCTTGGGATTTATTTACAGTAGAAAGAACAATATTTCTGGCTGTTTGGATAAGTGATAGGATAGCAAAAGTCAGGGGCAACTGCATGTGATCATATCCCTTCTTTATAAGATGTGTTGGTTATGGTTAAAGTAGCAAAATTAGGAATTGTTTTTAAAAATATTTGTCAAAGCCGCCCAATGGGAGATGCCTACACCAGGGAGACCCAAATTAAGTCCTCCTTCTGACAATCTGGCACAAATGCTTATTGCATGACTTTGAGCTAGATACTATCTCATAGCCCAACCTAACTCGTTTGTGACGAGGAAAAAATAGATTAAGAATGATATGTATGCTTCCATGAGTTCTTGAGCAAAAGGCGGGATATAAATCTAATAAATCATACATTGCACATAAGCCATCCTGTTGATTGACCCAAGAGGTAAAAGCACTAGCAGAGGAAGTAGTGGGGCAGATGAAACTTTTCTGTAGGGTCTCATTGATACATTCCTTTAAATGGATTAATTTTGTATCTGACATTGGGTAGTGTTATTTTCGGAATCTAGGCTCTAAGATTGATAGTGGAGTGACAGAACTGATGAGAGAGAGCAAGGTCTGTTCCCCCCTTTTCAGCAGCATATCTACATATGAATTTAGCAGGCAAAATTGAACAATGCACTTACTGAGAGATGATGAAGAAGGTTTGAGGCCCTGCAGTTTTGCATCTTGGGGACTCTTAAGATATTGTTACCTGGCCCCTGTGATGGTGAAGATTGTGAATCTGTGGTCAATGTTTTCTAAAGACCATTACAAGATAAAAAGTTGCACAAACTCTTCATGATTTCTGATTATTTGCAAAGGTTTGGAATACTTTGTGATGGATGTTGAACATAAATCCTTCAGAAGTGTGGTGGTGATTGCTGTTACAAGGACATTTATGTATAGTGTGGACAAGCTCTTCATAAAATAGACATACAATTAATGTGCATCAGTGCAACTTGTCTCAGGCAGAAGACAAGAGGTGTTCTTTTCCAAAGAGAGTGATTGGGAGACATCATGATGCATGTATCTTTGTGTATGCATAAATAGAATACTTGTCATTATCCTTTCAATTTTAATTATATCTAAGGATGTCATTCCAAGATACATAAACAACTTAATAAAGGGATAATCATTATTGGTATATATTGAGAGTATATTGGCTTGCTGTATTTTCACGTGCTAACTAGTTGATACACCATTCTAGAATACGATTTTATGCATTAAAGATGCTGGGTAGTCTTATTAAATTGTAAAGCAGATTTATTAAAGTGCATAGATAATATATTAGTTTTTTTAATGTAATAATTTATAAAAACCACTTTCAGTACTCTGTTTATGGTTTTAAAAATTATTTGATTTGGTATACATTAACTTGGTGTGCTGCCAACAATCCATACACTGATCTCTAATATGTTATGGCCTGCTTGCTTTATAATATGGTTTCTTTGAACTTGGTTTGAATGCAAATAATGTTCAGATGAAAGTAATCAAGACTGTTTATATATTTAAGACTTCAGACAGTTTTTAATTCTTTGCAGAAAGACATCCTGTCAAACCTAGCTGAGAGATTAAAAAGCTGGCTTCCTTTTTCCCTATATAAGAAAAGGCATGATATACTTCATCAATTGGTAAGCACCTATTACCAGCTCACTTTCCTTTCAAGCAATTCATCCATTTTCCTTAATATTTTTATATTTAATTTCCTTATTAAATATTTTCCCATTTTTATTCAGCATTTCTTGATGATATTACACAGTTTTCAAACTGAAATATTTGGTGTTTAAATCTAAATAGAAGGTAATCTAGATGGGAGGGAACTAAAACTGTCTTAACTGTTTAAGAATCATTTTTATATGTATTAGGAACATACGTACTCTTACGAATGAAGCTGCTAATAAGTATATCTTTTAATTTTTGTAGCTTTTATTTTTATTTTCGAAATAAATATGGTATTAATAGTAAAACAGATCTTCATGTGTAATATCTTGCAAATCATATTTCATCCAAAAATTGATGTTAAAAGAACAGGTTGCTGGCAATTGGTTCTCAGTCCTATTTCAAATAATCACTTCTAGACATATTGCTGTCTCTTGCCTCAGTTATTTTTTCCCACTCTGGAATATTACCAATTGACGAAGCAAGCACTGTTAAGAGAAAATGCTGTAGGGTTATTGCTGGGTACATAGCCCTGTGCATCTCTTTTGAAATCTAGATGCTTGAAAATAAGGATCTATTTGTTTTATTTGTTTGAACAAATGAAAACCCACAGACAGGCTGAGTAGATCCAGAGCTGCTATAATCTTTGGTACAAATATTTGTGGCTCCTGATACAGTATTGCTACGCTAGGGGCAGAGCCTAAAAGCAGGAGGTGTACCAAGCTGGTATTTTTCTTTCTAGCACCCAGATTCTCTGCCTTTAACTAGTCAGTCAGAGACTTTAAATATTTGCTTTCAGGAACTCATAGGCCTCTCAATTTTCCTCAACACAGCAGGCAGCTGCATGTTGCTTACTTTTTCTTCTTTCCTCCCATTCTTCTGCGCAAAATTTAAAGTTATAAACACTCTAGGAGAAGATTATGAGCGATGGCTAAATTAAACATACATTGGTGGCACTGGTAGTATGTAATAAAAACAGAATTATAAGTGTTTTAAGTTTAATGCTTGCTTTCGTGCATGAACATGATGGTTGATATGTTTTTCTCTTCCCTCTGCTTTAAGGATGTTGGTTTTCGTTCAGAGGCCCTCTGCACCATCCTGCAACAGGAAGTTCTGCTACAGGAGGATGTTGAACTGATTGAACTATTTGATCCTAGTATCCTGTCTGCAGGACAGCTCAAACAGCAGGAACATGGACATCTTCCAACACTGTGCTCCCTAGCAACTCCTAATATTTGGTATTCACTTGAGCTACATACATGTTATGTGAATATAATGTATATTGTTAGAGGAAGTGTATTTGCACACATAATATCCCAGTGAATAGAAGTATTATTTAGTTTGTTTTCTCTCTTAGTTCTATCTCATGAGATTCTACCTCATAACTTTGGTATTGGCTACATCTCTATGTACTCCTTGCTAATTTGCAGGAGTATGTTTTGCTTTATCATATTTTCCCAACAGGCAAATGACCCTGAATTTATGACATCCTTTCCTGAAAAAGAATTAGAAACATTAAAATTTCAATTACTACCTAACTTTTTTCTTTTTGTGATTCCTAACTCCTGGAGAACATTTTTTTCTCCCAGCAGCATATGTATGAACACACCTAAACATGTATGTGTATATGTGTTGCACCCAGAATTTTCACTCTAAAGAAGAGTTAGGCAAAAAAAAATACTATTAATTGAATAAAGATTAAGGTTCTCATACAGAAATATTTGCATATGTAAGTATATTCATGCTTTTTAGTAAGGCACATTGAGTTAAATAGCCCTTACTCTTAGGTAAAAGTGAATAAATTGCTTCTGTGTTGGTGAAGGATTGTTTAGCACTTCTTATCAAGTGTAAAATGAAGTGGAAACTTTGGAAGAAATCCGTGGAATGCTGAACAGTTTTTAACTTTTGCTTATAAAATAGATCACAAGAGACACTTCTGCTCAGCTGGACACACGGAAATCTATGGGTGCTTACTATTTAAATATATCTTACTCTCAAGTAAATTGGTCAGAGTAAGTCCACTTACAGAGTAAGTGCGGAGAATGTTTCATCCTACTTTAGTTTCCCTTGGGGGGGGGGTAAGTGGCATATCTATATGACTAATGGAATGGAATGGTATTCAGGAAACAATTTTTAAAGATTTTGAAAAGGAATATCTGTCACACAAAAAGACCAAATAGAAACATTGAGAATGTAATATCCTCATATCTATGTTTCTGTGTGTGAATTTGCTTTAAAAATATAATCTTAGATCACTAATTGTAAAAATAAGCAACAGAACTTTGAAAATCAAGCCATACTTAAATACCTCTTGTGCTTTTTTTTGGCAGGGATATTTCATTATTATTTCTCTTCATCAGCACACTGCTGACAATTCCTTCTTTATGGAGTGGATTCCTTGGATTAATTTGGGGAGCAGTTTTTTTGGTTTACCTAACTATGCGAGGTTTGGATATAGCACGGAGTGCAAAGTTGCAAATGTCTCTTAAACAAGGTCATCTCCAACTAGAAGATATAGTGGTTAATTGCCGCGCCTTCACTAACCTTGTGAGGAAAGCATTGCGACTCATTCAAGAAACTGAAGTAATTTCCAGGGGATTTACTCTGTGAGTCTGAATTGATTTGCACTCATTTTTCAAATAAGTTAATGAATGGTGAAAATTTTCCTTTCAAATTCAATCTCAGATTTTTTAAATTTATGCAGTTTTATCTGCAGATATAACAAGCATACCATACGTGTAGAAAGGTGATACAGTATTATAATGGTTTTTTTGGCATCTTAACTTTTGACATAATTTCTAAACAGTATAAACTTTTTACTCAAGGAGACTTGAATTAGTATTGTTGGATCATATCTCAGAGAGACAAGGATGAGTAAACTCTTTGATTACTGAAATGTGAATACCAAATGCAATATGCACGTAAGAATATATGTATGCCTCTTCCTAAAATTGAAAGTAAAGCATCTAGTTACCTATTATCAAGTTTTAATAGATTAGGTCTTCACTACAGATGCTGTGTACAAGGGTTTACATTTTAAATGTACATTCTGTGTACATTTTAAAGGTTGATTGAACCATCAATGAATATTTCTCCGTCCTATCCCGTTTCCCACAAGTATACATTCTAATTCAATGAAAAAAATAACTTGTGAAATTCAAGTTTAAATTCAGTGGTTCAAAACAACAGTTCTAATTTGTCAAAATTTTCTTATACATTTCATACATATTGGATCACTCATTTTGAAGCACATGTAGATAATAAACTTGTTTGCCAGTTCAAATAACTTTGTTTAAAAACTGTAGTTGTCTTCAGTTCTCTTAACCATGGATAATAAATCTGCATTGCACTTAGCAAATACACATTCTCTTTTTAAATATTCAGGCTTGTTTAAGGCTGCCTGGGTCCATTCCTGATAAAATAAATGTACAGTTAAGAATGTTAATGTTAACATGATGTTTCAAAAAGTATAGCTGCAATATGAAAGAGATTCTTCTTTGATGTCATTGAACATTGTGAGAATATCATAAGAACGGACATGTATGTTAACTCAAGTAAAAGTGAAAGTCAGTTTGGTCTAGTGCTTGAGGCTCCAAGATAGAAACCAAAAGACTGAGTTCTAGTCCCGCCTTAAGTGTGTAAAGCCAGCAGGATGACTTTGGGCCGATCACTCTCTCTCTCAGCCCACAATGTCAGATTAGGGCGATAAGCCAAGTCAGTAAGTTCCTGTCGCAACCAATGGATCAACACTTGTTTAATCCGAAAAAAGGTGGACCCTGCAGTTGGGGGGAAAAAAACATTAGGAAGAAAAAAGTGTCATAAATTGATAATGCATATATTTTAATTTTAAGAATCAAACATAATCAAATTTAAGCAACAGAAGCCCTCAATTTCATTTCATATAAAAGTCTATAAAGTAATATTGCGCACAATAGTTTTTAATAGAGAAACAGATTACAAACAACTGTTACAGAACAATGTGGTATATGCTTCCTATACTTTCATACAATATATAAATACCGCAAGATAGATACTTCATAAATCTGTGAAATAATATTTTAAACTATTGCAATTAGTTTGAATATGGCATTCCTGTTGTTATTGTAGAATAAACTCTCTATTTCTTGTGGCTAGGTATTGAATTTTAAAATAATTGTAGAATATTAGCTTATATTCCATATATTTCACATTCCATTTAAAAAAAAGAGTAATACATTCCACTTCCAAAAAATGATACCAATAGCTTTAATGTGGAAGTATGTTCTTCCCATGTCAAGAATGGTATAACAAGGCAAACATGTGTATCCATACTTATGTAAAAAGTGATCCTTGAAGGTGAACAAAAAACATATCTCAGAAGGAATGACTATGATAAGGCGGTATAAAAATATATACTTACTGAAAAAAAATCCATTTTATTTTCATACATATAGAAAAGAAATTGAATCCAGATGCCTGCCCCCAAAAGCTTTTACTGCCTATCTAAATCCTTTAGAAATTATTTTCAGATACAGTGTGCCTCTTTTAAAAGTAAATCCATTTTTTGTTTAATTGTATAGTTAATTTTATTATTTTAAATAAATTTAAAGGCCATTTTGCAGTTTGCAGTTTGGAGCCAAATTAATAGGTCTTAAACTAAATTTCAGGACTGTTGATTTTACAGAATTGGAAAGAAGAAAGTAGAAATCCAAGCCCCAGTGCATTTGCTACATAATATTCCAATTTGTAAATTGAAATAATATCTCAGGAAATATGAAATATATTCTATAAACTCAGAGAAAAGGCTGTATTATTGTTTTATATTTATATTTTTATCATTCTTTAGGACATCTGTACAGTTGTATCACATTTTACTTTTCAAGTTTGCTTGACAGGGTTAGTGCTGCTTGCCCATATAATAAAGGTGGACAACATTCTTGTCAGCATCTAATTGGTCTTCGGAAAGCTGTGTATCGATCAGTAAGAGCCAACCTCAGAGCTTCAAGACTTGCTACCTTATATATGCTTAAACAATATCCTTTTAAAAATAATAGATTATGCGGGTGGAAATTAGCATACCACAGTAATTGGCTGCTATGCAAGAAGGAAGGTGAATTGCCAAGTTTTTACTTAAAAGTTCTATATTCCACACTTTCTCTTAAAAGTTCCTTTCAATTTGATCATTTTGCTGTTTCATAATCCATTGATTTTCACTGATAAACTATTCATTCATACATCTTTTTCAAAAAGGAAGTTCGTCTATCTTTGTTGAGTGGACATTTTATATCACATATAAGATTCATGGGCCTAGACTATGAATCTTAGTATGCATATATTTGGACTTAGGTACGGTAACTAATAAACTTGTTCAGTTTTTGAACTAGAAATTCTGAGATCCTGATTTTCTGCTAATGATTTTTCAAGCTGAAACCCCTGAGTGATGTGACTATTACATGATGACAACTGTAATCTTTCAAATGTTCAGTCAATTAAATCTGTAGAATCACTCAGATTATTTTATTTCACAATCTTATGCCCAGTTCGTTTTTGCTTCAGCAATTTGTTTGAACTAAAGCTAAAATTGTTCCATCTGCAACTATATTGTTGGCTGTTTAACTTTATAAAGTAGATAAATTATTTCTTTCACCAAAATATTTGTCAATATTGCATTTGATACAAAAGGTTCTTTAACAACCTTAACACTAAGTAAACTTACCCACTGAATTCTGAGAGTGACAATGTCACAAACTACATATGTGTGGTGCCTTTTAAGGAGCTTGGTTTGGGATTAAATGAAGAGCAAGTATCTGAAGAAGAAGCATACAACCTCACGGATGGCTTCAGCTTGCCTGCACTAAAGGTAATCTAGTATCATTTCACTGATCATACCATCAACTATTCTCTCATTCCTTTCAACCTGTAGAAGCTAAATAAAACAAAATGATCCAGAATTATACTATTATTTTAACGTTTGAAATACATTAGGTTTATATGATTTTACTACTTTCTTTGAATCTGTTTTTAGTTTAACATAAACATGTTATGGTTTAGATCTGAATAAGCGTAATCATGACTCATGGCTATACTATGAGCAGGCTTGTCAGTACAAGTACACTGTACTTGTCATTATAATTGGGCAAGCCTAGTCTTTTGAACAAAACCATGGAACCAATTCCATTCATTTCTTTCTTTAACTTGTTACAAGTTCCTGATTTTCATAACATTCTGAAGAAGTCAAGTAGGAAAGTTTATAATTTGTTGTCCATTCCAATTTACAAGAAGAACCTTTGGATGTACTCTGTTTGTTCACAATTAAGCTGTTATAGCATGATGCATTTTGTTATATGTGTGGTGCCTATATGGGTGGATAAGTATTATTTTGGATGGTTTTATTATGGAAGAGTTTTAATTTTCAGTATAAATTGATAGAAAAAATAATTTTCCCATGTTTTTTGTACAATTGTACAAAAGAAACTCAACCTGTAAAATAAATTACAAATAATTTATAATATATGTAATATTACCTCATTTTTATTATGTTTGTACAGCTAGTCCTTATGGTAGCACTGTTCATTCAGCAACCATTCAACATCATGAACAATCCGATCCCTGTAATTTCAGCTGTCACACCATCCCTCGATCACATGATCCCAATCTGGGTACTTGGCACTCACTGTATAATTACATCATCGCAAATTGTGATCACATGATCACTGTGCCTGACAATCCCTTCCAACTTCCCATAGGATAAGTCATTGGGGAAGACAGCAGGAAGTAAGAAGTCATGGTCATTTGAGGTGCTCATTTACAAACCTGCGCTGTCCTTATTAAATGACCACAATCATAACTGCCAGAATTGCTTTCACAAAGTGGCATGATCATTTGATGTGCTTTATGACCATAGCATTTAGCAACACTAGTTCTGAGTCCAACTGCTATCATAAGGAGAGGATTACCTGTATATGGAAGTGTTAAATCTCTCTCCCAAAAGAACTGGACTTTTGTTTTTTTGGGAGGGGGGGGAGAATAGAGTAAAGGGATCTAATAGGGATAGATCAATATCAGGATAATTTAGTTTACATTATTTTAAATATTTTATATAATTTATATCTACCTCTCCCACCATTCAAGCTCATCAGACTGTCGTTGCTTTGCTTAAATGTACTGTTCATGGGAAAATAGGAAAAATAGCTAACAATTGATTCCTTTTGTTTCTTAGGTTTTATTTCAGCTTTGGGTTGGTCAAAGTTCAGAATTCTTTAGGCGACTACTTCTTCTGTTATCTCCCTCTAATGCGTCTCTCAAGAGCCTGGTTACACCAGACCATTTGCCTCTTTGTATCTTTTCTGATATAATTCAAGGTCTGCCACATGCTCATGCTGCTTGTTTAGAAGAACTTAAAAGGAGTTACGAATTTTACCGATATTTTGAAACACATCATCAATCTTACTTGGAACGTCCTGTCAAAGCTAAAGCAAAATCAGGATCACTAAGCCATCTCCACACTGCTGTGCGCAGTTTGCAACTCCATCTAAAAGCCTTACTGAATGAGTAAGTTAAACAGGAATAATTTCTCACAGTTATAATTCTAGTTTTAGTTATTGTTCTTTTAAAAATAACTCAATATCAATTTTTCACCATGATTGTTGCATATACTTATTACTATTATCTACTTATTCTTATCATTCCAAATTAATCTAATATTTTTTCTTCTATGTGTGAGAGTTGTATGTAAAATGCTTAAGGAACTTGTTAACTACTGACAGTCAATTTCACCATAGATTGGAGTTCCACTTAAGAAATACAAATGTAGTACTATTTTTATGCAATCATTTTTCTGTGGTCAGATACATCAACAGTATTGTTCCTATTAACTGTTCAGAATTATTATGGCCAGCCATTTTCATTCACTTGTTTAGTGGGAACCGACCAGGAGTGAAATCCTCCTGGTTTAGCCTGGTTCGGCCGAACCAGTAGTGACATTTGTCCCTGGTTCTGCGAACCGGTAGTAAAATAAAGCTTCTGACGATTGTGCGGCTCATAGCTGAGCCACGTGATCCTCAGAAGCTTCCCCCCCCCCCCCACTTTTTAAAGCATTTTTCACCTAAACCGGCAGGAAAAAAATGCTTTAAAAAGTGAAAAAAAGTTGGCCATGCCCACTCAGTCACATGACCCTCACCAAACCATGCCCACAGAACCAGTGGCAAAAAAAAAATTAGATTTCACCCCTGGAACTGACAATGCAACTCTGTGCCTGCCTACTTATAGATCGGTTCACTGAATTTAATAAAACTTTTCTGAAATAATGTATCAACAATTATTTATATATAACATATATAATGGCAGCCTACCAGACTAGGACCCTAGAGGTCATGGGTTCTAGTCCTTTTTAGTCACAAAGCCAGTCACTCTTTCCCAGCCCTAGTAAGAAAGCATTGATAAACCAAGTTGCCAAGAAAACTTTATAGACTTGTCCAGGCTGCCATCATGAGACAAGACTGATTCAAAGACACAAAAATCTGTTTTGATTATAGAGTTTTACTTTTTAGTTAGGGTTTAAAAATAAAAACATACTTTATGTATGGCAGGTGTTACATTGCTCACCACTTAGGTCAACCTTGCATGAATGAGAGAGTTCAACAAACAAATTAAAGAGATCAAAGGATGTGAGATAAACTCCTTTTGTATAAAGGAAAACATTGTGTGTGTGTGTGTGTGTGTGTGTACGTGTATATGTGTGTGTGTACGTGTGTGTGTGTGTGTGTGTGTGTGTGTGTGTGTGTGTGTGTGAAGTTCTTCATTAGGAATTGAAGAACTTATTTCTAAACTTTCTGGAACACCTAGGTCATAATCCGTATGAGGAGCAAAACTTGCTACTTCCAATCCTTGCATTAAATGTCACGTTTTGAGCCCTTCCAAGTACTTTTGTTATTGATTATGTTCTGTCACATGGATTAAATTCTTAGCAACCACATAGATAGATTTTATTCATGACAATCTAACCCTAAGTTTGCCTTTCATGTTTTCCAGTAATGCACCCACTGCCACTTTAACTAAGTCCATCACCTTGCTGTTGGTCATCCTACTTTTTTTCCTTCCACCTTTCCTACTATTAGAGCCTCTCCAGAGATCCAGGTGTTTGCTTAATAGGTTAGGATAATTTGAGTCTCATTATTTGTGCCTCAAGTGAAAGCTCTGGGTTGATTTGTTTAATGATCCATTGTTTAGTTTTCTTGGCTGTGCATAGTATTCTCAGGATCTCCCTTAACAGCAAAGTTCAAAAGAGTACCTACATGTCCTATCCTGTTTCCTCAAAGTTTAACTTGCACTTTCATAGAGTGTCACAGTGAACACCATTGTTTGCACTGTTCAGATATTTGTTAGTATAGACAAATCTGAATATTTTTTCCAAGGCTGTTCTACCAAGTGCTAGCAATGTTCCCTCTAAATTTTTTTCAGTGTGAGCAGAAAAGTATAGTGTTTGAGCGGCACATTTTCATGCCTGAGCAGCACCTGAATTTTTTTCACAGGTGTCACCTAAGACAACAACGAAATCAGTATTATTTGAAACTCAAAGTTATGTTTCTTCAAGGTACCCGCTTAATTAAAAGTGTTATATAGTATCACTTAACAACGCTCCTGCTTAGCAACCAAAATGTTGGGTCAGAAACTCTGGCATTTGAAGCACGCAAGTCTTAAAGCTGTCAAGTTACAAGATCCTTGCATCCCTAACCCTTTAGGGAAAAAACCCTAAGGGGTCTTCAAACCTGGCAGCTTGAAGACTTGTGGACTTCAACTCCCAGAATTCCTCTTCCAGTCATGTTGGCTCAGGAACTCTGGCATTGAAGCATGTAAGTCTTAAAGCTGTCAAGTTGCAAGATCCTGGCACCACTAACCCTTTAGAAAAAAAAAACGCAGGGGTCTTCAAACCTGACAGCTTGAAGACTTGTGGACTTCAACTCCCAGAATTCCTCCTCCAGTCATGTTGCGGCAACGTCATCTGCGTGGATCTGCTCCATCTTCGGTTTTTTTCACAGGGGGCAGGGCTGCTGCTGAAGATGCCGACGAGCCCCTGCCGCCACCAGAATAATAGCTGCCTCCTCCTCCTCCTCCTCCTCCTCCAACAGCACCACCACATTTGCTGCCCGGCGCTGCGGCTGAGGTGAAGCCGCCAAAGCTCCCGCTGGTGCCCCTGCCCGTTGCAGCGGCGGCGCGTCCCCCTCCACTTGGAGCACCTGAGCTGGGCACCACGTTACCCCTGCTGCCTTCTCCTCCGCCGCCATGCTTTTGAGAAGCCATGAGGCCTTTTTCCCCTGCTCCCGCCCCCTCCGCCCCCTTCCTACTGGCTCCCGCGGCCTCATGGCTCCTCAAAAGCACAGCAGAGGAGGAGGGGGTAGGGGTAACGCCGGGGCCCAGCTCAGGTGCTCTGAACGGAGGGGGAGGCACCGCTGCCATGGGCGGGGGCGCCGGCGGGAGCTTTGGCGGCTTCACCTCGGCCACAGCGTTGGGCAGCAAATGTGGTGGTGCTGTTAGAGGAAGAGGAGGAGGCGGCAGCAGATATTCCGGTAGCGGCAGGGGCTTTGGGGGTTTACTTTAGCCGCAGCGCCGGGCGCAAGCAGCTAGGATTGGCCGCCCACAAAGGACCTCCCCGGGCTTGCTTTGCTGAACTCAGTCGCCCCGCGCTCATCAAAACAAGTCTGGGGAGGTCTTTTGTGGGCAGCCAGTTCTAGCCGTCTGCAAAGGACCTCCCCAGCCTCCGGCGCCTGTGACAGTAGAAATCACTGCGCGGCAGTTGGAAACTGCTGCGCTGTGTTTTCTTGCCACGTGCGCGGCCGCACAGCCATGCACCTTAGAGGGAACAGTGAGTGCTAGTATATGTATTTCTTTACTGCTTGTTCCATACTGTTCATGATTTATTTTTTTTGTATATTAACATCTTATTTACCATAAAAGTTGATTTTGTGTTGATCATCTTACATATGCAATTTCCCATGATATTCGTGTACGTACACACACACACACAAATATAAATATATGTAATATAGCATTTATGTAAATCTACTAACAGGTCTAGCACAAAAGAAAAGGGAAAGCATGTAACCCTAAGGCTTGTAGTAATTCATTTTCACCACAATGAACCACAGAAAGTTTTCAGACCTGTTAGGAGATTTAAATGCTTTTATTAAAGTTTGTCACATAATCTGCCACAACTGGATTGTGGGATAGGCAGATGTTGAAGTTTGATGGTATTAGAGGTATTGTCACAGGATATAAATTGTTCCAAGTAAAGCTGCTTTTTAATTTCATGATATAGTTTACTAAGGAAGTATTTTCCCTTGAACAATACGTTATATAAACTGCTAAACCCACAAGATAGGATGTGTTACTCTTTAGTCTTGCTGTTATTTGAATTAATCAGTGTAGATTCTTCAATTCTATGTAAAGAAAGACTTTAAGCCATGGGATTCTCTGTTCTTTGATGATCTGGTTCTTTTTGCTGTGTTTGCATACCTTTTTTTTCTTAAAAGGCTAATTGTTGTTTACTGGTCAAAACTATTAGGCATCTGCTGTTATATCCCAATAAAACCCAATTGTAATTTTCTTCCCATTTTTTCTGAAATACTTGTCTGAGATTTTCTTTTTTCTTTTTTTGTTTTTACAGAATGATAATTCTTGAGGATGAACTTGAGAAGGCTATGAATTCCAAGGAAAGCCCAGAATTAACTTGGGAGGCCTACCAAATTGCAGATCAAAAATTTAAATTGATTCAGCCTCACATGCATGCTAGCAATAGTTGTTGGGAAGAGGCTGTTTCTCAGGTGGAAAAAATGATTCGAAGAAATTCAGATAAAAAAGGTATACCATTTTCAAAAGGTATTCAGTTAGGCTGTTCTTAACTGAAAGTTACTAAGACATAATACCCACAAGTCTTTGGTCATGCATAGAGCCCATTATTCTCTTCACTGGAATCACAATTCAGCCAGGAAGACCAATTTAAAAACAAACTGGAATGTTAAATGTAATAAAGCCTTTTGAAAGAGCTTTCCTGGCTTTAGGTACAGTGTCTGGACCAAGTCTAATTAAAAGGTTCTAATTCTGATTACATTGAAAAACTGGAATAAAACAGGAAGAATAGATTGTACTGTAATAAACAAAACTGATAAACCAGTCTGAACAAAACTGTTCATAATATCTCCTTAAAGAAAAACTTTCTACATCATCATTCCAAATATTCCAATCTTACGATATACCTTTTTACCTCCAGGTAAATCTGAACCATCTTGTGAAAACAAGCATTGTACTACACTCCCTTTAAAGCAGCCAACTGTTCATATAGAAGACAAAGACCCTGTTCCTGAAGAACAGGTAATCATAGTATAGAACTCTAGAAAGAAGTTATTCACAAACAAAATGTAGAGAGTATTCTGCATGCATACGGATAGGAAAATCACTATTAATAACTGCTACAATTTTTTGCAACAAACTTTGTTTTTTAGGGAAGGAAGAATTAATTGTGTATCAATGGAGTGCATATTTGTCAGTTTGCGTCCTGCTTTTCTATTCAATTCAGAAACAGTATTGTGTAACTTATCAACTCCCAGAATTACCTATCTTTTGTGTAACAAATAACTTCCTATTTGAGGGTAGAGCAGAGAAAATATCATATTTTGTGTGGAAAAGAGTCAAATCTAGCTGAATGTTTTATTTTGCACTATTTACGAATATGTTCAACTAGTTTTCTGCTATGGAATTTAAATATATATTATTTCACTTAACAACAAAGTTGTCGGTTACATTTGTGATTGCTAATTGAGAACTACTTGTATCTATTAACAGGATAGAAATAGTTATCAAATCAATTTTATACCCTGCTGTTTGCTATATATTAGTAAAAGAAATATTTTTCTGTTTAGTATCACTGAATAGTGTTTAAAAAAATAATAATATTATAATTTAAATTAAACTTATTACTTGGCTGAAAAGAGTTTATTCCCATGGTTGAAGGTAAAAATTAAGATTGGGCATTTAAAAATTTGTATGTCAATTGTGTCTGCATTATAGAAATGTAATCACAGATAAGAACTGAATTTAGTTTGCCTTGGCTATTATTTTGCTTGGGTTAAGTAATGTGCCAGTTTAGGATAAGATATTATTAGTGTACAGATGATTCTCAGGTATATATTTCACCCTGGGCTAAATAGGGTTTATGGCAGAAGTCTTTGTCCAGTCCTTGGTGGCTTCAATGAATGAAGAGTATCATGTTCAGAATTGGACTCAACCCAAATCAGACAGAGTGACTCTTAATTCAGAAGCCTACTAATTCCAGATAAGATCATCCAAAATTTTGACTCTCTGATTGTGCTCCCCTGGTGAGATAGGCCAATATCTCATAGATTCTTCTAGGCTCAGATCCTTCTAGAGGAACTATGGCAATAAGGGGCTTTGCGCAACTTCAATTGGTACACTAATTGCAGCCTTACAGGGAAAAGGATGCACTGAGGATAGACTCACATGCCCTTGTCATCTTGCAACCGGATCGTTGTAACTTGCTCTACATGAGGTGTTCTTAAAGACTGTCTGGAAACTGCAGCTGGTTCAAAAATGCAATGGCTTACCGGGCATTCTTAGAACTTCCATTGATTAATGATGTGTTTCTGAATAGAATTTAAAAGTGCTGATTATTTCCTATAAAACCCTATATGGTTATCTAAGTCCCTTAGCTTTTCTAAAAGGTCATTGAAGATTGATCACTGTGGAGCCACTGATGACAGGATAACATATATTATATTAGCTATTTGCTAGTATTTCTTTCATCACCCAAATGGTGTACATTACTTACACTCCTTGTGGAATAAGATGATAAATAAATTCTAGAAATAAGTATTTCAGAAAATTCCTTTGGAATTTTAATTCTTTGAAATCTGCTTCTTTAAAATATAAATTAATAGATGATTAAGAATGCTAATAATTTGCAGAATATGGTAATATATAACTCAAACTAAGTATGTTGACTTTTCAGGAACTTGAAGCATATGTTGATGATGTAGATATGGACGAGTGTAAGAGAGATGATTTTTATTACTTTTCTCTGGAAGACAGACAGAGACAAAAACGTGAAAGAGAAGAATCTAAGAGAGTGCTGCAGGAACTGAAATCTGTGTTGGGATTTAAAGCTTCAGAGGCAGAAAGACAAAAGTGGAAGCAACTGCTCTTTAGTGATCAAGGTAGATAATAATGATAACAATGTAACTATCTTTAATATAGATCATGATAAATCATGACGTATTTGCAATCTTCATTTACATAACTAATTATTCCAATTGTTCCAATTTATCTGAATTTGTATTTTGTAAATTAATTTCTGTTCATCAGAAGATTTCTGAATGACGTAATCTGATTATTTACAAGAAACCTATATACAATTGATTATGTTGTCTCTTATTATTTCTTGAGAGGAAATATGATTTATAGCATTTACAGTCTTCAATCCTCTGTGTAAAATACAAATTTTATTTATACTTAAAAAAAATTAAAGCAAAAACTTTGTGTATTGGTTACTTAGGAGTATTCATTTTATTTTTCTCTTTACTAAGCTGCAATGAACACTTTTACTTCAGAGAACAGTGTACCAAATTTGGAATTACTTAAAAATTCAGACAGAGACAAGCAGGATTGTAGCAAAAATGAAAATCTAGAAGAAACCATTTCTGACCACAAAATGAAAACTCCCAAAAATGAAAAAGAAAGGATGGAATATTTATTTGATGGCCTTGAAGTGAATGAACATGATGATGTTGCCATTGCTGCATCACCAGAAGTTGAAAAAAGAACATGTTTCCAGTGCAACGGAGAAGGTGAGGAATCTAAACAAAGTGCTGTAGATGTAAGTATGATAGAATCATCTGAAAATAAACAGTCTTCCATCAAACAAAGGTTGGCTGAACTCCACATATCCACAGATTTTAATTTCACATCAGGTCTAGCAGCACAGGTTGCTGCCAAATCCCTCACATTTAGAACCATGAAAGAACAGATGTTTGGAGAAGACGAGGAAATAATGGAAACTCAAGAGAATGAGGACATTTTTGAAAAAACAGAAAATACATGACTGAAAATGACATATTGTAAAGCTCACTTTAAATTTGCTTTGCTGACTTGAAAGCAAGATAAGCAGCACAAGAAAATCAGAATTTAGCAATGGATGACAAGGGATTATGTATATCTATTGTTAAAGTCATATTACTTAGTTGGCTTTTACTAGTCTTTTGAAATGTATACAAGTGCAAATACAAGCCAGACTCAAGATGTAAGTACAATTCTTACTGCTGCCGGAAGGGATTGAGTGTTTTTATTAATATTTTATTTATTTATATTATGAGGGGTTTTTTCTAATAGAAAATTATTCGTTGTTTCCTTAATAGCAACATTAATTTAAATAAAAATACTTGAAATCATTATTTAACAATTTCTCGTGGTTCTCATACCAGCTTTATTTCTTCCACTGATTCTGCTTTCTATCACTAGCTTTTGTTGATCCATTACTTCATCATGGTTCTATACTAAGATGTATCCTATTGAAATAAAAAAATCACATCCATTATTGATGTATGATAGCAAAGGATTAAATCATTTGCCTATGTTCACTTCTAACTGGAGAAAACAATTTGAATGTATCATGTATTTGCAACATTTCTCTGTACTAAATCTCCAGCCTATTCCTTATGATAACCATTCACTTCCCAATTTCATTGTATTTAAGTACAATGACAATAAAGATTATACATACATACATATTTGTACATGAGAAAAAATAAACAAATTTTGAACCAGTCTTCCTCTTTGCTTCTTCTGTTAATTTCTTTGAATAAAAGCATTTTTTTTCTTCTATAAATATCCTGACACTTGACGATAATATGTACATATCTGATTTGTATCAGTAATTCTATTTTATTTTTAGTCTGAATATTTCAAATAATTATTAATTATTCAACACTTGATTGTTATTAAACAACATTGGACTATTTTGCTAAATGTAAGCTTAGGGCCTAACAATACATGTTTTATGAATTAGATTGCATGTCTTAAAAAGCAAGTGAGGATGGATTAGGCCAACTGCCAAATATCCACTTTTATTAAAGTAATAAATCAAAGGGGTTTATGATAAATGGTGCTTAGTTTTCATTTTTGCTTAGTAAAATTATTGAAGACTAATTCCTATATTAAACTTGGAAAACTGCTGTATAGTGAACTACCTTTATATTTTTCAAAACTCTTTGAGTGTTTAAAAATCAGGATAACCTATGCAAATTGACTATACAGTATTTGTCTCAGTAGCAATATTTATCATGTTCTGTCCATCATACAAGAGTCCAGTAGGGGCTGAACTCAAGATGATAATAATTTATTACTTCAAGTACCTCCTTCCAAAAATGCCTCCTGTTCTTCACTGGATAAGATAATAAGAATCATTTTGTGAAGGGAAAAGGGAAAATTGTTGCTAAATAACATTATCTATCTTTAAAAATTAACAGATGTCAGGGCATTTTTGTTTTAGATAAGGAGTTCAAATGGGCAACTCGGCCTTATGGTCTCAAGAGATAGTGGTTGAATACAAGTCAAAGTGTTGAATTGTCAAAAATAAGAGATCCTGTACTCTCGGGGCCCCAAAGACAACTTGTTTTTACTGTTAATCTCTTAAAGCTGCTGCACTGCAGTTTCTTATGAGATGAAAATTGTTGGGGGGGGGGGGGGCTCAAAACAATGATTGTTATTGATTTTGCAGATTAGATAGGAAATATAATAGTTTAAATACCAGCTTCCATTCTTCACTCCTTTGGAATATTAGAGTATCTAAATGAATATTCTGAAACATCTGAGGATATACAAAATCCCATGTCGTATTTACAAATTAATATCAGCGACAATTTAAGAAAACATTTCAGTTTAACCACTCCTGAAAATGTTGTTTTCCATGTTGAGTTTATTTCCCTACTAAACAACAGAAAGAGAAAATTTAAGACAGAGAGTGCCGAATCATTACAACAATGCTATATATAAACCAATTGTCATAAAATGGATGTATAAGTTGAATTTTTTAAAAAAACCTATCTCTAAAAATATGAACATTTGGGAATGCAATGAGAAGATATACACACATAAACACACAATTTAACCAGTTTTTGAATGGGGATCTTAACATGTAATTTATACAATGTATTCTAGAAGCTAAGAGAAACAAACTTGTTAGTAAAAGGTTAATTGTTTAATGTATCGAATTTGCCTTAATCTTTAGTTGCCTTAAAACAACTAAAACTACAGTATTTACATTGCTCTAAGCATCCATTTACAAAAGTAGCAGATAGATTTGAACCTGGGTCTCACGAGTGTTAATCCAACATTTAACCTCTATACGACTTTTACTAAATTAATCCAACTTTCTGGGTTTGAACAGCACACTTAATTTATTGCTGACTAGTAATTCAGGAATCAAGCAAGCATGATTGTAGCAATGTGCATCTTGGGTCAGTAGGAAATACAGACATGGAAAAGTAGAAAAATATTAAACCCCATAATTTAATTTTGTATTCCTTTAAATAGCCTGCCATTTTCATTTTTTTGATTATTCGCTTTGTTCAATGTCCTGCTTGAGTCTTTTTTCCTGGCATCATTCTCTCTTCTTTCAGTGATGACTTTCATCTGTACTTTAGTCTATGCATCTTTTTCTTTCCCAATTTTTCTTTTTTTTTCCTTAGTAAAATTTTTTATTTTTTCATTTTCATAGCATATAATTTACATGTATACTATTGCATAGCCCGCATCGTTTTGTATTGTTAAATGTTTACATCAATTCATCTTACCATCAACTCCCAAAACACAATTATTAGCTCTTCTGCTCTTCATACACCATATTTGTCCTTATCCCTCACTTTCTTCTCCCGCTCTCCTCCCCCTCCCTCCCTCCTTCCCTCTGTCATCCTTCCCTACTCTACTTCCCCTTCCTCTCCTCCCTTTCCACTCCTCTTTTCTCTCCTCCTCTTCCCCCCTTCTTGCCCTCTCTCCTATTCCTCTCTTCTTCCCTTACCTCTCTCCTTTTCTTCCCACTCTTCATCTCATTTACTTGGTGCATTTCAGCTTCTGAGCAAGCTCCATTTTACGTTGATGGTATTTATAGTTCCTTTTCGATATACATATTTAATTTTAACATATATTCTCCTTTCTTAAAAGAAAAAAATAGAACAAAAAAGTATACATATATAGTCGTCGTACTTTTAAACACACACGCGCACACACTGCCTAATTTTGGTTGAGATGTAAACCTGGTTACAATTCTCAGATATTCTCCTCATTATCTTTGAAAATTATACATCCTTACGCACCCCCAATTTGTGATTCTGTCTTTAAATCTCAATAGTTTCCCATTGTAGATATATTCCATGTTCCCTCTCCATTTTTCCATATCTTGGGTTAAATTACCCTTACGTGGTCTATAAATGGCAAACCTCGCTGTTCAATGTTCATTACAATTTCCTTAATCTATTATGTAAAATAACAAGCAGTAAACTTCTCACTTTATTCATCATCTTAAAAGTTCTATATATATCCATGTTTCATATATTTTAACCCATGTTTAGTTGTCCTTCTGTTGTCATTTTCAGTCAATTTGCAGCTCAGTTTAATTATCATGTCTAAAAGTGAAACACAAACCTCTGCTTTACAACCTCCCCATATCAGTTCCATATTTATCCATATTCCATTTATTTTGGCCTTTTTTAGTTATCTTTCCATTATTATGTTCAACTAGTTAGCAACTCCATTTTATTGTCATATTTAGGAATAAAACCCTTATCTTGCTTTATATTTCCCATATCTAGTTATCTGATTTTATTTACTAGTAAGTCTTTTGTCCCACTTCTCTGTTCCTGTCTTCTCCCTTTTCTTTGTTTTAAAACCTCCACTCCCATCAATTTTCCCCAGGCCACCCTTACAAGAGTATTTTATATTTATCTTTGTTTACCAGGAAGAAATGGTAAAGGGCCTAAAACTAACAAAGCAAAACTTCTTTGAGCAAGCAAATAAACCGGGGATGTGGCTGTCATATAGATTGAGAAAAGAAAGAGAAAAAAGATTAATATATCAACTTCAAGAGGAAACTGGTGAACTACAACATACAATGGAAGGGAAGAAAAAGATTGCATACAAGTACTTTGAGAATCTGTATAAAGGGGAACAAGTAGATGGAAAACAAATAAAAGAATATCTAAATGGAGAAGAAACCCCGTCAATAACAGAAGATATGAAAGAAATGTCAAAAAAAATAACAAAACTAGAATTGAAACAGGTGATTCAGAAACAGAAAAATAATAAAACGTCAGGCCCAGATGGATTCCCAGCAGAATGGTACAAAATAATAGATGAATTGAACGAATTGATAGAACCGTTGATGTTGGAGATGTATAATGAGGCACTGGTGAAAGCAAAAATACCGGATTCATGGAGGGAAGCACATATTACATTAATATTTAAAGAAGGTGCAGATAAAAAACAGATTCAAAACTATAGGCCAATCTCGTTGTTAAATGCCGACTATAAAATATTCACAACAATAATAGCGAAGAGATTGAAAAAAAATATTAAATGACTATATACATCCAGACCAAAATGGATTTCTCCCAACAAGACAAATCAGGAATAACACTAGAATAATAGCAAATATTTTAGAGTACTATGAGGCGCATCCAGAGAAACAAGTGGCACTTGTCTTTCTGGATGCACAGAAGGCATTTGACAATTTAAATTGGGAATTCATGACGCAACAAATTAAGAATATGAAATTAGGGCACCAATTTGAAAGATTAATAGAAACGATATACTCTACCCAAAGGGCAAATATATTATTAAACGGGGAAAGTACAGAGACCTTTAAAATAATGAAAGGAGTAAGGCAGGGTTGCCAACTATCACTTCTGCTCTTTATCCTGATGCTTGAAAGTCTTTTAATAAGAATTAGACAAAATTCGGAGATAAGAGGAACTAAAATTAAAAAAGAGGAGTATAAAATTCAGGACTTTGCAGATGATTTAGTATTCATTATAGAAGACCCACTAGAAACAGGAAATAGCTTAATGTGAGAATTAGGAAAATATGGAGATGTAGCAGGGTTAAAGATTAATAGAGAAAAAAACTAAAATGATAACTAAAAATTTGAAGGAAGAACAAAATAAAGAATTAGAAAGAATAATAGGACTGCAAGTGACAAAGAAAGGTAAGTATCTTGGAATATGGCTAACTGCAAAGTGCTCAACTATAAAAGAAAATAATTATACAAAATTAGTGCAACAAAAAAGATCTAGAATTATGGGGAAAACTATAACTATCATTATTAAGGAAAATAGCAGCAATAAAAATGAATGTACTACCAAGACTATTATACTTATTTCAAACAATCCCCATAAAATTAGGAAAAAAATTGTTTACTGAATTGAATAAGATTATATTAAAATTTATATGGCAAGGGAAGAAAGCCAGGATAAAGTTGAAAGCTCTACAGGATGACAGAAGCAGAGGTGGTATGGGACTCCCTGATTGGGAGCTTTATTACAAAGCAGCAGCACTAACATGGATCAAGGATTGGATAAATTTAAAAAATAAAAGAATACTAACATTAGTGGGCCACGATTTGCAAACGGGATGGCATTTTTTCCTATTGGAAGAGGGTAAAAAGAAACAAAAATACTTTCACAGACATTATATTAGAGATGCACTGATACAGGTCTGGAATAAAATTAGAGAAAAACATTACATGAAAATACCAACATGGCTTTCCACTATGGAAGCCATGACACATCCAAATACACTAGATCTATTGAAAATGGTTAGATATAGTGAAATTTTAGACAGCCAAGGGAATTTGAAAACAAATCAAGAATTAAAGGAGCAAAATATAAATATAGATTGGTGGCCAAATCTCCAACTACAATCGAGATACAAAAAAGATGTAAAAGAATATGGAATATACACAGAATTACAACAAATAGATAAAATTGTAATTGGCCCAGAAAATAAATTCATAATGAAAATTTACAAATATTTATTACAAGTAACATTAGAAGAAGAAAAAGTTAAAGGTTGCATGATAGAGTGGGCCAAAAACTTTGGTTACAACATAGATCTAGTGGATTGGGAAAGAATTTGGAACACAAATTATAAACTAACACGATCAACAGCACTTAAAGAAAATATGTACAAAATGTTTTATCGTTGGCATTTACCACCAACAAGATTGGCTAAAATGTACCCAAACATTAATCCGACCTGCTAAAAGTAATAAAAAATACAAGGGACTTTTTATCACATATGGTGGACCTGCCCGGAAACACAAAAATATTGGACAAAAATTTGGAAATGGGTGCAAGAAATTACAGGAGAACAGATAAAATACAAACCTGAAATCTTTCTGGTGGGAATAATCAAAGGGAAATATACGAAGAAAATTAAGTACATATTAACACATCTGCTAACCACAGCTAGAACCGCATTTGCCCAATGCTAGAAACAAAATAATACCCCCTCGGATGAATTAGTGATACAAAAACCTTTGGATTGTGCAGAGATGGACAAATTAACACTAAAATTAAAAGATAAAGAAGAGTCGGAATATTATGAAATTTGGAACAATTAGTAAAAATGGCTGCAAAACAAGAATAAAATTAATTAAGCCGAAAAACAATATATATAAATATATATAGAACTGTGTATAAAAGTGTGTAAATATAGAAGGGAAATATTATGTACATGTATAAGTATGATGACATAATAACGTTGATATAATGACTGTAAGGTGTTATAGAAGGGAAAAATAATTTTAAAATCTGCTAAAAAAAGGGAAAAAAAAGAAAATGACAATACCATGAGCTCCACACTTACAATTCTCATTTTATGATGGCAATGGAAGCTGCTGCAATTGCTATCACTAAGTGATACAATCATGTGACATCATGCTTTACAACCTTTGTATTAGTTAGCAGTGGAAATTCTGTTGTAACCCAAGGACAAGTACATATATTTCCCCAGCAATCAAGAAGTTTAAAATAAATAGGCTCAACTTTGCCTTATACTGAATGGGCCAACATGCCAAGTCAAAGAAAATTATTATGTGCCTCTGCCAAATGAATCAGACGTTATTGGCAGCCCAAATCCTGTATTATTCTAAAATGATACAGTAGTGCCAGATAAGGATCCCAAAGGAATAAGTAAACAAAACAATGAAGTTATTTCTGGCAATTGTTTGAAAAATTGCAAGATATTTTGTTTTGAAATATTTTTTTATTTCTCAATCTCATGTTGAAGTAAGGTTACCACTAGGTAGGAACAAAGAAGCAACTCAATCTTTAAGAAATAATTGGACATCACCATGGAAGGACCTTGGCTAGGATTTTTTATAATGCAGAAGTACAGTCCCACTGCAATAGCCATTTCACAACTCTATACAAGCATGAAGAACTTCTTACTTTCTTCTCTGTGGGCCAGGTAGCACAGTGTTCTGCCACTTCCTTAAATATTTGCTATCTGCAAGTAATATTTATATATTACAACAACATTTATATATTTATACAACAACATAATGCCTCTGTAATTCTGTGCCATATATCAGATACTGCAGTTACAGAGTTAATAGAGGAACATGGTGGCTCAGTGGCTAAGACGCTGAGCTTGTTGATCAGAAAGGTCAGCAGTTTGATTATTCGAATCCCTAGCACTGCGTAATGGAGTGAGCTCCCGTTACTTGTCCCAGCTTCTACCAAACTAGTAGTTCGAAAGTATGTAAAAAATGCAAGTAGAAAAATAGGGACCACTTTTGGTGGGAAGGTAATAGCATTCTGTGCGCCTTCAGTATTTAGTCATGCCGGCCACATGACCACAGAGACGTCTTCGGACAGCGCTGGCTCTTTGGCTTTGAAATGGAGATGAGCATCGCCCCCTAGAGTCAGGAACAACTAGCACATATGTGCAAGGGGAACCTTTACCTTTAGTTTTCCCTTACCTGACATGTCTGAATGGGTGTGGCTGCCATTTCATGGGGTAAAATTATCTTCGGATCTTGCATAATAGGAAAGGGCTTTTCACCATAAAGTCAAGTAAGTGTCAAACTGTTAGCCTCTGACTCCAGGACTCAATCATTTGTAGTAGCACTTCTTTCATGAAAAGAGGAAGAAAATAAAATTCAGTCTGCCTTTCAAGTTGTAAACTGTTATTTCAAAAGCAAGCCGACATATCATAACTTTACAATTATTTTTCCTCAGAGGAGAAAAAGAAAAAAACTAATGTGACCTACATATTAACTGAGTCATCAAGATTTTTTACTCCTTGCCATTTACACTGGTGAAGAAGGATGGCTCCACTTTCATTAGTCACCATGCTTCTTTCCTGATTAAACAGTAATGCTGTGCTTGCAGGAACCCAAAACCAGTTTTTCTTGATACAATTCAGAGAAGCACAGTAATTCAGGACTCAATTTTGATTTTTTAATTAACATACTTACGTTTTCACCATTTCATCCTATTTTTTCACACAGTATTCAAGATAGGTGTGCATGGCAAATATGACTGCACAATCTACTCAGAGATAAGCAAATAAATATGGATCATTAAATTGCTTTAGAGTGGGAAAATCTAACTATGAAATGTGCAATTGTCTGGAACGTTCAAGGAGACTCGTTTTGTAAGCCTTTATTCTAAGTGCATTTAATTGACATGTATTATATATCCTGCTGTACTTTTATCCAAAGTAAACTCCAAATTTCAGTCGCTTTGATTTTAATTCACAAACAATATTCATGGAAATATTTACTTTTAATTTTTTTCCATTGTAAATATGTATTTCTTTTCCCTAAGAGAAAATGAATGTCAAAAAAAGAGAGCTTTTGTTGTTGCATGTCCTACAACACAGATGACACACATTTCAAACGTGACAACCATAACATTTTGGGTGACACATCAGTATTCCCCAACACCTGAAAACAACTATACTCTAAAGCACACCTCATTCTTGCATAATTTGGGGAAGTTGCAGAGACTGCACGAGAATAGGATGTGCTCTCACACAGCCTCCAGAGTCTCCTGTGAGATGGCCCTGCTCTTACATGGTCTCCAAAGTCATAGAAAGGATTGCAAGTGCTACAATCTTATTTTTTTTTGTATTCTGCATCTTCTCTTAGAACCAATGCAGCAAAGTCTTCACTCCAAGCGTTTTCTTCATTAGTACTGGTTATACCTGAATTGTACAAGGGACAAACATGTAAAGAGAAAAAGGGATAAATGAGTGGTGTCTCTACACAGCAAGTTGTGACACAATCACTCTTGCAAATTGGTATTATTCTATGCCACATAATCACCTGGCCTACAGATTTCAGTCACTTTCACAATTCACTATGAAGTTGGGCATGCCATAAATTTTGAATGTTCATTATTGTAAAATGTCTGTATATAGTTGTTTTCATTCCATTTCATCACCAGCCCTTCTCAATCTGGTGTCTTGCAGATTTAAAGGAACTAGTGTTACTTTGTAGGGAATATAGGCATGCTTACTTGGAATTTACCAGCTTGAAGAAAGTTATGCTATGCCACAGTGCCTTGTCTTGCCAGAATTTTCAGTTAGCTAGGAAATTTTGAAAAACACTACCTGTTAGGACAGCATATATTGCATATATCTAAAAGGAGAAAAATAGATTAAAAACTAAAAACTATTCACCAGACTGACATTATTTATTTTGTTGAAACTTTGATTAAGATTCATGCAATATTGTATAACGCCACAAAAATACAAAATGAGTAGTAGTCAACTTCGACATAATGGGCGGGGAAACGTTTGCAAAACAACATTGTTTTAAGCGGCTATATTAGTAACATATCAAGCATACAAGCCAAAAGGTGTCTGTGATAACTACAGTTGTTTCACTGAGCAATAGCTAAACTATATAATTCATCAATATGTTCAACCTTCTTACAGAGTAAACAGAGAAAAATGTTTTTATGTCAAGCTTTAATTAGTTTAATTCATCAAAGACGGTGCCATTTACTGTTGAATGAAGAGCTACTAGCCATATCACAATAATCGTCCTTCATTTCATAATTTTTTTCTTGCCTAATCTCTCCGTCATCATTCATATGAACTCTTATAATGCTTCCTGCATTTGATAAAAAAGGAGCATATCTCACCCTAATATATATAGAACTGATTTTAAAAATTGGGTTGTATTATCAGTGGCTTATGCAATGATTGTATGATATGCCAAAATTGCTTTGATCAGATAATTCTTTTTCCTGTTTGAACCCTTTTAGCAATTGTTTCCTTTATCCATATTCATAAAAACGTAAGAATGTAACATAGTTTTTAAATTCAACACAAACCAAATCTGTACTTGTCTTTTACAAACATCCTCAGATAAAAGTTTATCATTCTAAGTTATTTGGAAACAGCTTAAAGAGGTTATGCATTCATTTTGGAAGCTTTTTCTGAAGTGATCTGCTACTTGAGAAAGTAATATTTGTTCGAAAGCAAAGTCAATGCAACTAGGCTTACTTCGGATAAATATATTTAAGATTTATAGTTTTACTTATGTTAAAAGAATTTCCTCCTATTACAGCATAATCAGGCTCCCTTTTAATTGATGAGATCAAATGATATTAAATTAAACATAATCTATCGATCAATCAATCAATCAATCAATCCACAGCACAGTTCTTAAAAGGCTGGCTCAGTCTGCTTGTTCTATAGTAAATAAGATTATTCAAGATTTACTTGTAATATCACTTTAATGGGAAAAAATAACAGGTTTGTCAAAATTTGAACATATCTTATCTCTGTTTTGTTTTGATGGCTGTGAGAAACCAGTTGAAAACCATGGCTCATTTCCAAATTGTTGATTTTGGAGATGAAAAGCACAGAAATGAAAACATACAGCTATGACAGCTCTGCTCCTCTGCAATACTGTACAGCAATATATTTAATCATTTAAACAATCATTTTAATGGCTAATATCCCAGGATAACAAATAGTCAGGGAAGTCACTTTTGTTCCCTTTCTGAAACATCCAAGTACAGACATTCTGTAATTAGTTTTTTCTCAGCCTGAAAAGTGAGACTAGTTTGAAATTTTAATGAATAGTTTGGATTTTTTATTTATTTGTATACGAACCTTTAATTTTTTTACAAATAATGCAAGGCAGCAAACATATCCAACATACATATCCATTTTGCCTAATTTCTCAATTTTATTTTAGGTGGTTACATATTTTTGTCAAACTATGAGTCTGTATGAATGATTAAAAACAAGTGTTTTGCAAACAAATAACTCTGGTAACTTTAGTAACTATGATATTTTTCTGTAAATGTTTTTCTCAACATGGTGTCTTTCTGTTATATGTCATTTCATCTCTCAGTAACTACATTAGCTGAATATTTTGAAAGTTTTAACCCCAACACATTTGAAGGGCACCAAGTTATATAATACTATAGATTTTCTGCAACAGATTCTTGCAAATAGAAGTCTTAAGTACTACCCCATTGCCTTTTTCATTAAAAAACAAAAAAATTAAAACACTATAATTAGCACCAAGACGACAATATTCTTCTATTTATCTGAGTCTAAAATAGTTTTACTGAAACCCTATCTGTTTTAAAATAATACTGTTGGGCAGGCATGTCCGAAGTGCAGCCCGGGGGTGAATTGTGACCCGTTTTCAAATTTCAAGTGGCCCGCAACCTCTTCTCCCCGCCGGAGTTATTTGTTTAGTCTTTCATAAAATAGTTTATTTGCATTTAATGTTAATGGTTCAAAGAATGTCAGGCTGAATGGTCGGCCCCACACATTTTCACCTCACCAAATCTGGCCCTCCTTGAAAAAAGTTTGGACACCCCTGCTGTTGGGCAACCAATACATTTAAATAAATAAATACTAGGTCAACAATTGCTTTCTCCTAAAAGAATTCACCTATCATTGTCAATGGCAGAGTGCTTAAGAATACTGTAACAGCTGTACAAAGAGCTTCCTCAAGACAATTGAAAGGATAAAGGGGGAAGGGAGTGCAGCAATGGAATTAATTTCCTTCAAGGTCACAATTTTTGACTAGTATCTATACAACCCAGTACTTGGGCCATTTCAGTTAAGGGAGATATACAGGCCTGGTTTATTACAACTTGTAATTCACCATATTTAGTGGAACATATGTCATATAGCAGTTTTATTTCAATGCAACCAGAGAGGGTTCCTAACGGTTCCGACCGGTTCGGATGAGTAGGTAGTAACTCGGCCTGCCACGCGCCTGAACTGGTTCTCTCAGCGGTGCCATCTTGTTTTTTGCTTCTGCCATGCGCAGAAGCATTTTTTTGAATACTGCGCATGCACGTGAATTTATTTTAGTCTATATTTATTTAAAAGACGAAAATGGTGCTAGTCACCTTAAAACAGAACTCAAGGCAGCTGTTATACATTAAATAATAAAGTTAAAGTAAAGCATGCAAGCTATTAACTATACACCACAACGTAGCAAGAAATCATTCTAGATGCCTATAGTATTTAAGTGAAGAAAATTTAAGGAGTTAAGAAAGCTAAGGAAATTTGCTCTGATAGCAAGCCATTATGACTGAAGTACACGGGACACCTTTTTGCTGACCAAATTAAAACAGGCACTTAATAATACTGACTCAAGCTCAATAGTGTTGGCAAAGAAACTTGGCAATAATCAGTCAAATACATTACAAAATGAAGATCAAGATTTTAGCTCCAGGTATATGTGCCAACTGAGGTGATAAGTTCTAAAAGAACTCCTTTTTCCCTTCGAACCCGAAGTACTTCACTCTCTTATTATATGACTTAATAACAGAGTTAAGCACATTAAAATTAGCATAGTTGTGGTTGAAGTAAAATTTGCCCTTGGGAATCCTCAGTCAAGTATTTTCTTTCTCAGCCTTGGTTCTTTACCTTCCAAGATTACAGGCTGAGGCACTGGGTGCAAACAGTATCATTTTTAAGAGTTTCTCAGCTCTAACAATTGGGAAAAGAAAGCCCTGTATCAGGCCTGCAGCGGTTCCTTTAAGAATCTTTGGCCTGCCACACTCTCTCTTCTAGCTTCATCTTTAGTATGCATATTCATTAAGGGGGGGGGGGTGTAGAATGTGTTGTTTTCAAAATAAAAAAATTCCTTTCTAGAAGCTCAAGGTTATTCTTTGTCTCTGCACCTTGGCAACTGACCGGAACAAGCGGGGTGGGAATGTCAGCATTCCAAATATCATGCAGAATTAAATCAGAGCCAAGGCAAAACTATCCTTAAAGTTCCAATTTAATAAATCAGACATGTTGGCCCATCTGTGGAATCCCAATTCTGGAAGTTACCTAGGATTCCCACCCAGTTGTAAGTTCATGATCTTGTCCTCACACCCACTAATGGATCATATGCTCCAATCTTCTTCCATGCTGTCATCTCCACCCTGCCTGGTTCCAGTCAGTTGCCAAGGTGCAGAGACAAAGAATAACCTTAAGCTTCTAGAAAGGAATTTTTTATTTTGAAAACAACACATTCTACCCATTGCTATCCCCCCCCTTAATGAATATGTATACTAAAGATGAAGCTAGAAGAGAGAGTGTGGCAGGCCAAAGATTCTTAAAGGAACCGCTGCAGGCCTGACACCTATTTACATTGGAATAAGAAAGCAGCTTTTCAGCCATTTCCTTGGATATAGCATATCTTGTGCAATTACAGCTAGTTTGGGAACATGATATATAGAATGTATACACCTGCTATAAATGATAGCAAATAAAAAGTGCTTAATAGTTGACTGTTCCAGTGTTGGAGCATTTACAACTTCTGGAGACAAGTTGTTTGACTGATTAATTGTTCTGTTAGGAAATGTCTCCCTAACATACTAGAATAAAATGGGTTACAAAATGTTTTATCGCCCCAATGGCCTTAGTATTGATCTAAAATTTTAATTGATAACCTCAAGCATTTACTATCTCATTGTCTTTGTTTCAATGGCAGTGAAAAATAATTGTAAAGTACGCATCATTTCCATATTGCTGAGAAACCAGGAGATAAAGAGCATAGAGATGTCCATAAGAATGTTACTTCTCTCCTTGATTAGTTTCCACCCATTGCTTCTTGTCCTACCTTCTGGCGCTTTGGTGAATAGCTTGACTCTCTTCTTTGTGCAACCCCTTAGATATTGGAACACTGCTCTCATGTCACCCCTATTCCTTCTTTTCATTAAATTAGACATATCCAATTCCAGCGACCATTCTTTATTTTAGCCTCCAATTCCCTAATCATCTTCGTTGCTCCTCTCTGCACTTTCTAGAATCTCAATATCTTTTTTTCATTGTGGCATCCAAAACTGGATGCAGTATTCCAAGTGTGGTCTTACCAAGGTTATCATTTATCTTTCATATTTTCTTTTTCATGAACAGACTGTAACATACTAGAATAAAATGGGTTATAAAATGTTTTATCACCCCAATAGCCTTAGTTTTGATCTAAAATTTAAATTGATAACCCCAAGCATATACTATCTCATTGTCTTTGTTTCGATGGCAGTGAAAAATAATTGCAAAATATGCATCATTTCCATATTGCTGAGAAATCGGGAAAGAGCATGGAAAACAAAATACAGAGTCCATAAGAATCTTCAAAAAGAACAAAAAAGTGGATCCAGGGAGCTACAGATCCATCAGTTTGACATCAATACCTGGGAAAATCCTGGAAAAGATAATCAAGCAGCAGATTTGTGAGCATCTAGAAATGAAAAAGGTGATTACTGGAAGCCAGCATGGGTTTATTAAGATTTTTTTGCCAAACTAATCTTATTGCCTTCTTTGAAAAAAATGTCTAAATTAGTGGATCATGGAAATGCTGTGGATATAGTATAGTTGGAGTTCAGTAAGGTATTTGACAATGTAGACCAAAACATAATTCTTAGTAAGGTAAAACAGTATGTACTAACAGACTGTACCACCATCAGATGGATCTGCAGTTGGCTGACCAATGGTACTCATTGCATGTCATCCTAAATGGAGCTATATCTAATGCATAGGTATAGGAGATACTTGGCTCAACAGTAATGACTGTGAGAAGGATCTACTGTAGGTGTCCTGTTAGATCACCGCTTAAGGATGAGTCAGCAGTGTGCTGCAGCTGCCAAAAAAGCCAAGAGAGTTCTAGACTGCATCAAAAAGGGACAGGAATCATAGGAAGTGATAGTACCATTTTATACACACTTGAAATACTGTGTCCAGTTTTGGTCACAACAATTCCAAAAAGATGCTGAGGCCCTAGAGAGTGTACAAAAAAGAGCAACAAAAATGACAAAGGAATCTCAAGGTTAAATCATACAATGGAAGGCTAAAGGAACTAGGTATGTTTAGCCTAATGAAAAGAAGGCTTGGGGAAGACATGATAGCAGTCTTCCAATACTTGAAGGGTTGTTACAGGGAAGAGCATATCGATTTATTCTCCATAGCACGTGAGGGCAGGACAAGAAGCAATGGGTGGAAGCTCAGCAGAGGGGAAAGTCAACCTGTAAATAAGGAGGGATTTCCTGACCCTTCCTCAATTTAGACCCAAATTGCAAGTTTGGTGAGTCTCCTTCATCCCAGATAAGAATGTAATGATCCCACCACTGCTTAAACATTAGCCACCTTTTCAGCCCTCTGACATTCCCACTACTTTCTTATTTGCTTGATGAAGAATTCTCACATATATTCATTCATTCATTCATTGCCTAGATTCAACACGGTCACTTCAATAGTTATCTGCTGGTAAAACACAAAAAAATTTCATCATAAAAACAACTTTGCCCCTGGACTCTCACACCATAGATGATGTTCAGCACATCCTGATGTATTTAAATTTCTGTTCGAAACTGCATGAAGTATTAATTCAACTGCTCATAAAGGAATTCCCCCCCAAAATATGGTATAGCTCCAGTCTTTTAGCAGAACGTAAAAGCACTATTATCCATAACATTGCCAGATTTTGCCTTGCTGCTATAAGAGTGGGGCAATAAATACTATCCATAAGATTGAATTTCTTTGATACCTTTTACATTTTCCCCTTTTGTTTCTTCATTCTTATAACTTCTCTTAATTGCCATTTAATGTTTATGTATTTTTTGTGTGTTTGTGTGTGCACATTGGCCAAAGACCGTAATAAAGATTGTCACTGTCTTTATCTCTGAAACAGAAAATCTCCACTAAATGCAAGCACTCTATTAATTTAGAAAACAATAATACTTGATTTGTATATAAGTGCATTTACATTAATATTTTTGAGCCACTATTAGAACTCCATCATTATCACCCACATTAGAATTATAATTCTTTATTGGCCAAGTGAGATTAGATATACAAGGAATTCGTCTCCGGTGCATAAATTCTCAGCGTACATACAACACTAATCATAGATCATTATCATAGTCATTGTAAAAATACATTAATCATAAAACATTAGATAGAATACTTAGTAATAGATATTAAACATACCTTTTCAATATGAAATAAAAACTTCCTTCTGCCTGAAATTTTTTCATCTAATATTCTGAATTGGGGGGGCGGGGGTTAATATTCTGCTTCATTCGCCAAACCACATTTCTTGCCCAAGCTGGCTATGGTCACAGCCCCTCCCTCTCTGCTGTATTTGTTTCGCTGGCTGAGAAGGCACTAATTACCTTGACTGCTGGGCACATAACATTTTCTTGGCTTGAGAAAAGCTTGGTAGGTATTTGGCACATTTATTTTACTTTTATTCAAATTAAATTACATTAAAATCATTTTGTAACTTAAATAAGTCCTCTGATGCATCCTACATCTAACTAGTCACATCTCCATTCATAGAAAAAGCTGTAAACATCGATGAAATTAACTGCATATTAGATGTGAATCTATAGCTTACTGGATGGGAAAATCAATGTATAAAATACATACATACAAACACACACACCCACACCCACACCCACACCCACACCCACACACACATATATAATTACTTTTTGCACAGACTTAATATATCATTTTTCTTGCATTCCTCCATGTATTACTCATGGTCATAATAACATTAAATGTTTTTTTTACAAAAAATTGAATGCAAACCCAATTGGTATTAGTTTACAAAATAATAGATTATGATTTTACATGTGGTAACTTATCCTTTACAATTTATTCAAGACATCACGGTCAAAACAGAATGTAGTTTAGCCTTAGAACAATGAGGATCCAGCTTAGACACTTGTCTACATTTCTTCTTTCTATATACAGTAAAAAATGAATCCAGGCTATTTTTCAAGGCATTATGAATTATATATAGAAATATGTTGAATTATGACAGGTTATTTACAAGCATGAGATCCAATTTCATGTTTCTTTTAAAAGTTTGAAACAAAGTCACAGAATTCTGTATCACCTTATAGTGCAGTACTATATATAGACTTTTTTCTTCCTTTCTATTGTAGCAAGGTTTCCCAGAAGTGGTTTGACATTTTATTTATGCCACCCATTTTGCCAAGGCAATGCAAGGTAGCTTACAGTCATTCAATAAAAAATACCATATAAAGTAGTAAAACAATAAATAAAGGCCATACATTTAAAATTCAGTTAAAATTCAACTAACCAAGGTGGAGAGGAAGGGAACAAAGGGAGAGGTCTATCTAACCCAGGTGTGTCAAACTTGCATTGTCATGTGATGTATTGGGACTTTCCCCTTCACTAAACCAGGTGTGGGTGTGGCCAGCACGTGACACATCTGGCCCATGGGCTATGAGTTTGACAGCCCTGATCCGACCCATTAATCACCTCCAGGATGCCACTCTCTTATTGGGACCCAGGCCAGTTGGCAGAGCCACATCAAGCCTTTCAGAAACCCAAAATGATGAGTGCAGATCTCATTTGGGAGGGGTGGTGGTGGCTTTAAAGAGGGCATAGAGGGCTTTAAAGGTGAGAAAATGCTTTTCTCTGGAGTTTGCCAGCTGAAATTCTTTAACCAATAAGATCCTCAGCATGCCTCTTCTGCTACCATGGGTGGGGAATGGGCTAACCCCTTTGGAGTGCGATATTTCCTCAGATAATCTGGACTCATGTTATAGAGCAGGGATCCCAACAACCCCGCCCCGTCACTCAAACAAGCAAAGCCCTATCCACCAGATGCAGGCAGCACCGTAATCATGCCTCCTCCACTCTCCAGAAAGACCTCTGTCCACGGAACCAGTCTGTGTTTTGGAACCGCTTTCATAGAGGGCTTTAAAGGTGATAACCTACACCTTCAGTTAGAACCAGAGGTAAACTTGCATCAGTGCAGCTCATGGAACAGCAGCAAATCCACTCTGCTCAGCCAGATGTATTCTGTACCAGTGCCTCCTTCCTAAGGCTGAAAGTGACTGTCCCAAGGTCATCCCACTGACTTTGTGTCTAAGGCAGGAAAGTAGAAACTCCCTATTTTTTAGCCTGATACCCTAACTCAGAGGTCTTCAAACCTGGCAACTTTAAGACTTGTGGACTTCAACTCCCAGAATTCTCCAGCCAGCTCTGCTGGAGTGAATTCTGGGAGTTGAAGTCCACAAGTCTTAAAGTTTGGGGACCCCTGTCCCAACTGCTACACCAAACTGGATCTATAGATAACTACACCAAAGAAAATCTCTTTGAATTGTCCAAATCTATTTTGTCCTAGGTTGCAATCGTAAACTTTTAAACACACAAGGTGGCTAAAGTTCTCATGGGAGTTTTCATCTGAAGCAGATTCTGGTAACGAAAACGTTTGCTGCACTAACTGGCCTTGTGATTCCGTCGGTGCTTATTAGCTGGAAACTAGTTCCATTCCGTTCAGTGGGACTTATTTCCAACTGTATCTGGCTTTCATCGCTCGTTCTGTTCTTTCCTGCAAGATAAATCTGTAAAAGTCAAAAACCATATTACAGTTCGGTGGGGAAAGACGGAGCCCTCCTAACCCCATATGAACAACAATGAAATTCCCAAGAAGAGCCCCAGAGCCGTTGGCAGCGCCATCCTCGCGGAACCTGCCAGGCGCACGTGCCTTACAACCGCCTTGTTGCCGAGAGCTCCACTTTCCCGGCGTGCCTCGCTTCTGCACCATAGAGTACCCGGAGCATGAGCGGCGGCAGCCCTTTCTGATGTCCTGCCCCTTCTGTGCCTCTGTTAGTGGCAGTCTTGGGAACGTCGGCGAGTGCTCAACATGGCGGGCGTGGAACAAGAGGCCGTCCTGGTGGAGGAGAAACACCTGAACGGAGAGCTGCTTTTGGAGCCCGAGGAAAGAGAGAGCGCCGGCGGGGCCGCCGCCGATGAAAACGCCAAGAAGAAACGCAAGAAGAAAAAGAAAAGCAAAGGAGGCGCAGTCGGTACGAGGGGACCTGGGCCGGGCAAGGCAAGCTGGGCTGGGGAGGCCCGGCCGCCACGGGGAAGGGAAAGGTTGGGGTGGCCGAAGAAAGAACTTTTCCGAAAGCAAGGCGGAGTAGTCGCCCTGAATGTGGGGAAGCGTGAGACCTGGGAAGCGTGACAGGAGAACGAAGGTGTTGGCCATATTAAGTTTGCATTCGAGTGGAGCAACAGGGGTACGACTGGCCGGGAGCAGTCCTTGGGTTCCCTTGGAAAGGTGTTTGGATGATACCGGACGATCTCCCTTCTTCCTTATTCCCCGGTGCCGTACCCGCTGCTGCTGCTGGAGAATTGAAAAAAAATGTTTTCGGAAAGTAGTGGCGGGGAACATAAGTCATTTTGGTATTAATGGTGGGAATACCGCGATATATGAAATTTGCTGCGCGGTATTAAGGAGGATTTGCAGCATAAGAAATATTGTCTCAGCAATGGCATCTTTCCGCTGTTCTGTAAAGGAACAGGACTTGTGACCTGGATGGAGGGAGATATATTTTATTTAAAAAATTAAGCACAGTCTTTACAGAGATGAGGAGAAATTATATTTAATAGAATCCAAAATTATTTAATACGATATTTTTCAAGAGATGACTGATCTTTTAGATGAGAGAAAGTCTAAATAAGTTGAGCAGCAGGGATAAAAGAAATTAACTATTACAAAATGGCACTAAACTGTGTGATTGTCATTGTTTAGAAAAATAAAATATAGGCATGATTGTGGAGATAGAAAGTATAAATGGGTTTAAACTTCCAGTAGAAGAGTTTAATATAAGAGTGAAGAATAGATTTGAATATATAGTTATGCTTTCTAAAATGTGTAGTTTTTACTTAATGTGAAGAATTATAGACCTGAGGAAAAAACATAAGGTCACTGATATTTGGAGCTTGACATTCGTGTTAATTTATTGGTTTATTTTGCAAATAGGACAACAAGAGACTGAAAAAGAGTTAGAGGCAACACTTGATGAGGTAGCAAACCAACTAGATAAACAAACACTGGAAGAAAAGGAAAAAGATGATGATGATGAAGGTAAATATTCATGTGACTTTGTGCTAGAAGTATTTCTAGAATAAGAGTTTACTAGAATGGAGAACTGAAATTCGTGTTGAAACTGTCTTATGTAGATTATAGTAAAAATGATTTGGTTTCACATAGTCTTTAGCTGTAGTCTTTAACAATATTTATTGAATAAATAATGTTGCCGAAGATCTTTGGATTGCAGTAGATTAGAAATGTCAAAAATAAATAGGTTGGTATGTCATGCTAACTCTGATTTTCAATCTTTTATCAATCTTGTAGATTGATAGAAGAGTATCAAAAGCAAACAAACCATGCTGTATACATATAGGAACTGTGCTATCTCTCTTTGATTAAAAAGCTATGTAATATATATAAAATTATACTGGATGATTGGAAGAAACAGACTAATATAAATATCACATTTGTTTTCAGCCTGTTACATGGAGCATATCAATAATCAATATTAATATTAACTAGTATGCTACCAATGACTCTGGATGGTGCACAACAATTTTTTTAACCAAAGTTCTATTTATGTATTAATACTATAAGATACAGAAAATAGTGGGGAAGATAGGGGAGGGAAAAGGGAAGGAAAAAGTGTGAGAAAAAAGGAGGGAGGCAACTTCCAATTTCCTCTGGTACAGTTGAATACAAAAATAACATCAAAATGTAACTTTTTACTTTTACATAATAGTTTAAACTAGCCATTTCTATAAGAACAAACCTGTGTAATCGGTAAAATGCAATATCAAAATTTCATTTTTTTCACCTCAACCACAAAGTCCCAAAGTGGCTTCCAAGTAGAAACAAAGTAGTTTATTTTTGTCTTCAATTAAAGCAGTCAGTTAATAGCTAATCTTTGCTAACTCCATCAGCTTCTGCAGCTGTTCATCCATTGTGGAAATCAGATTGTCCTTCCATTTTTGCGCATAAAGTAATCTTGCTGCTGTTAATATATATACTATAGCATCAAAGTTCCAAATTTTTTCCCCAAGTTTTTTTTCCCATTAAAAGCAAAAGAAAAGTTTCTGGTTTTGATTCTTCTGTATTAAGCTATGAATCCTACTCCAATATTTATTTGCTTTGTTACATGTCCACGAAAAGATCCCTTCTTTATTTTTACATTTCCAACATTCATTTGAAATACCTTTATACATTTTTGACAACTTGTGTTAAATACCAATGATACATCATTTTATAATTTTTTTCTTTTAATTTATAATTTAATGTGAATGTTAAACCTTTCATTCACATATTCTGCCATTGTTCAACATGACATTATATCCAAAATTCCTTTCCCACTGAATCATGCAGTGCATTATATATTCGTTCTCCAAATTCAATAACAATTTATAAATGTTAGCAATAATATGTTCATGATTACCACACAGTAGGGTTTCTAAAACAAAAACTCTTTTTGTCTGCTTTAAATCTTTCAATTGTAAATATGTAAACCAATGGCAGACATGTCCTTCTGATTCTAACTCCTTAGACTTAAAGATAGGATCACCAGAGTTAAAAGATATTATTTGACCATACGTCCACCAGTCGTTTGATGATGCACAATTAAATAGTAGGCTAACTAGTTTAAAGTACAATGTAAACATTACCTGAAAGAGTAGATGACATGTAAGTTCAAACAGTTTCACTGATTCAAATACAGTGGTATCCACAGCTTTTATTCTGAATAAAAACAAGGGTTCATTCCCCAGTTGGCTGCCATACACATAATTAACATTATTTTGTGCAGTTCTTTGTGTTGCCTGAACTTGGTTGTTTGCATGTCAACATTGCACATGTTTCATTATTCAACTAGCTGCCCAGAGTCATTTAGGAGAGATGGGTAGTATAGAAATGCAATGAATAAGTAAATAAACTAGGTAACATAATAGATGCGGCTAACTGGGATTTGCTGCCTGTTTATATATGCAGTATCTTGCCCTGCCAATTTTGTTCGGAATGTAGTTTCCTACTTGGTAGTTCCTTGATTAGAATATTGTTTTCTGCTTGATTGTTTTTCTGGTGTTGATCCCTGTTTATTGCAGTATTGACTGCTGGAGACGGTGTGTTCTCTGTCTAATCTTAGACTAAGCCAAATCTAAAAATGCTAGGGAATTTCTGGAAGCTTGGCATTTAGCCAAATCTGCCATGGGTAGACACATGGGAATAAAGAGTTGATTTAAAAATCTAGGAAGGCAACAAAAAGATTTAAATTGACAAAATCATAGTTTACAAATCATTTTTTTCTGATGGAGAAAAAATGGGAAGTGGGAGCACAGTGTGCCTTTTTCTAGTTTGCTCAAAAGAAGCTGGGATATCCCCCTTAGCAAAAGGATATGACCAGCCTTGAAAACTGTCAAAATCTGGCCAGAGGGAGCACTCTGCCAGTTGCAGGACTGCTTTGAGACTACCGAGTGGAGTATATTTGAACATTTGGAGCTGCAAGAATTCACTGACACTGTACTCTCTTACATTAAAACATGCACAGACAATGTAACAGTGAATAAGCGCATCAGAGTTTACAGTAATAGTAAACCATGGATGTCAGCAGAGGTACAATCACTTCTGAGAGCCCAAAACTCCACCTTCAAGGCAGGAAACGAAGACAAATACAATGAAGCCAGGGCAAACTTGAGAAGAGGCATTAAGGCGGCTAAACAGAAATACAAACAAAAGGTAGAGAAGTATCTGGAAGATAATAACTCAAGACAGGTGTGGCAGGGACTACAACACCTAACCAACTATAAGGGCAATACAAAAAAAATAGCCAATGCTAATGCCCTGCTAGTAGACGAGCTAAATAGCTTTTTCACCCGCTTTGAGGTCAAAAGATCAGTCTCTGTGGCTCTAGCCCAAAGACTCTCTGACCTCCAGCCACTCACCCTGGATGAACATCGAGTGAGAGCTGAGCTGAAGGCTGTAAATCCCAGCAAAGCTGCAGGTCCAGACGGGGTATTGGGAAAAGTGGTAAAAACCTGTGCTGACCAATTAACAGGGGTCCTGACAAGGATTTTTAACCTCCCCCTGCAACAGGCTAGAGTCCCATCATGCTTGAAAGCAGCCACAATTATCCCAGTTCTGAAGAAAGCAGCCATAAAAAGCTTGAATGACTATAGACCCATTGCACTGACATCTATAGTGATGAAGTGCTTTGAGAGACCGGTCCTACAACACCTCAGGTCCTGTCTTCCACCAAATTTTGATCAACACCAGTGTGTTTATAGAAGCAACAGGTCGACAGGGGATGCCATCACCACTGCTCTACATATTGCACTGAGCCACCTTGAGAAATTTGGGAATTATGTCAGAATGCTTTTTATAGACTATAGCTCGGCCTTTAACACTATCTCACCAGGAATTCTCATTGAAAAGTTGACTGACCTGGATTTCCCTCCCCTCACTTGTGAATGGATCAAAGACTTCCTGACGAATCATCCACAAACAGTAAGGGTTGTGTCCTTTACACCTTCCACTCTGAAGTTCAGCACAGGCTCCCCTCAGGGCTGTGTGCTCAGCCCATACCTGTACTTGCTGTATACATATGACTGCATATCCTCTGATCCATCCAACATCATAATAAAGTTTGCAGATGACACAACAGTGCTGGGTCTCATAACTGGAGGGGACGAATCAGCATACAGGGAAGAAGTCCAGAAGGTGTCCGCATGGTGCTCAAGAAACAACTTACATCTAAATACTAGTAAGACAGGAGATGGTGCTAGATTTCCGGAAGCACAGAGAGGAACCTGCCCCACTGTATATCGAGGGGGGCTGTGTGGAGAGGGTTTCCTCTTTTAAATTCTTGGGAGTGCTTATTAGTCAAGATCTCACCTGGAAAAACAACACGTCTCTGGTGATTGGAAAGGCCCAACAGAGACTTGATTTCCTTAGAGTCCTGCGAAAAAATCAGGTGGAACAACGGCTGATGACCTCTTTCTATCGGTCCACCATAGAAAGTGTCCTCACATATTGTATTACAGTATGGTATGCTGGTTTAACAGCTGCCGGCAAGAAGGCACTACAGAGAGTGATCAATTCAGCACAAGAAACCATTGGTTGCCCTCTGACATCACTGGATGACATCGCCAGATCTCACTGCTTTAGCAGAGTAAGGAAGATACTCAGAGATGATTCACACCCTGGTCAGTGTCTCTCTGTACTTCTACCATCAGGCAGAAGGCATCAAAGTATAGCCAGCCGAGCAAACAGGTTTAAAGATAGTTTCTATCCTTGGGCTGTGAGACTTTTAAATACAACCACAATCACTCCATGCACACGCTAGGTTTTTTTCTTTTTTCGTTTCTGTTATAATTTTGCACCAGTGAGGTTAAAACCAATTTCGTTGTATTTAAGTACAATGACAATAAAGATTACAGTTAAAAGTTATACTTATATAAATAAAAGAAATTATGATTGTGTATGTTCTAGTGCACAATATCAGCAGTATTTGTGATAAAACATTGCTATGACTTTATCATCAAATTAATCTTCTGGGAGAAAATAACTCTGAATGTCTAAACGTTATTTTCTCAGGACATTTTCAGTATTTCATATTTTATCTGATTTGTGTAGATGGTGAAGGAGACGGTGATAGTGCAGCAGGAAAGAAAAAGAAGAAAAAGAAGAAAAAGAAAGGACGTAGGTGTTGGTTAAAAATTGACCATAATTTTGTTTGTCTTATTTCCATGTAATGTTTGTGAAATACTACTTTATTCTGAATAAAAGCAATGGTTCATTGCCTAGTTGGCTGCCATATAGCATTGGCAAACTCTTGAGCAACATTCTTAAGTGTTGGATTTGCCCTTGTTGATCGATGAAAGAATGCTGATCTTCCATTTTAATTAAAATGTAGTATCAACACAATTTAATATCTTGATTTCATCTTCTATGGATGCTTGCACAAATTTGGATTCTGAGATTAAACATACTATCAGGTACTTAATTATTTCTTTAAAATTTTCCTGGTAGCAGTAAAAGACTATCGATATCTGTGAGACAAAGCATTTAATAGATGCTTTAAAATATTTATAAAATAATATATGTACAGACAGAAAATGACTACAGGTAATCCTCACAGTGACTATTTAAATGGTGGTATGATGGTGGTATAATGGTACTAAAAGAGGGGATTTATAATTGTTTCTCGTTGTAGTTGTTGCAGCATCCTGTGGTCACTTGATAACAGTTCGAGTGCTTGGCCACCAGTTCACAATGGTTGCAGTGTTCCACCATCACATGATTTCCATTTGTAACCTTCAGTCTGGCAAGCAAATCAATGGGAAGCCAGCAGGAAGTTACAAATCCTGATCGTGTGATTATTTAGTGTTTAAGCTGTGTGGGATTTGCCTCAGAACGACAACTAGAACTGCTGCAACTACTGTCATAAATCAGCATGGTCATGTGCTGTCACACTTTATGACGTCACTTAATGATGTCTCAAAGATGCTTTTTCAAAAGGCAACTGGACTTTCTTTGTTTTGCTTGAAGACATTTTGCTTCTCATCCAAGAAACTTCTTCAGTTCTGACTAAATGGTTGAGAATGGAAGGATTTATATTCCTTGCAGAAATCTTTCCATTCTCCACCATTCAGTTAGAACTGGAGAAGTGAAATGTCTTGAAGCAAAATAAAGAAAGTCCAGTTGTATTTTGAAAATGCACCTTTGGGACAACCATGACCTGGATGACTGAGAATCTCTCTAGACATTCACTTAAGTGATGGAGTTTCTTCTCCAAATTACTGTTATTAACTGAGTTCTACCTATATAGCATTATACAGCATGCATGTATTTTGTGGAGGAGCATTCTCCAATAATAATCCTTATACAGATAACCCAGTTTTTCTCTGTGAAATACAAATTTCACAGAGTAAGTAAGATTAAAGGCACTAAAAGCTAAGGAGCTTTAGTGTCTGTGTGCATACATAAATACCCAGATATACACAATTATTTTATTCTTAACAAAATAGGCTTAATTCTTTACGAGTAGTGTAAATTCTTTCCTAGAAGCATGTGAAATATATGTTGATATCATTTTACAGAAAGTCACATGGTATCGATAAGACCAGCAGTTTATCTAAAAAGCATTGGGGGAATTCTGAGAATTATTTATTTAATATATATTCAAGTTTTGTCTGAAAGGATTATTTTAAAAAGAAATATCTCTTGACAATAATTTTTTTATTCTAAGACGGACTCAAGGTCTCTTTCTCCAACAGCAAAGGTGCAGACAGATCCCCCATCTATTCCAATATGTGACTTGTTTCCTAGTGGAATATTTCCAAAAGGAGAGGAATGCGAATATCCAGCAACGCAAGATGGGTATGTGTCTTGATTTGTCTTTTTCAATTTAGGCTTCAAGACACTGATAATGTAATTGATAGGATATTACTTTTGAAGACTCATCTACACTTCAAATATTTTATTTTGCACGTTATAATATATCTGGGCAACGAATATGTTTAGCATGCATTTGTGTGATTTATAAAATATCAGCAAGTTTCTAATAATGGCAGCAGCGGGTATGTATGTATGTGTATGCATGTATTTATGTATCACATTTGGCCTCAGAAACAGTATATAACCAAAGAAAACCCATCTACAGGGCCTTAGGTTTTGCACTACTCCAAAGATTGGGAAAATAGCCAGATCTTTAATAGTGTCCTGAGCATCCTGAGAAAATGGAATATAGCCATTGTAGGGTAAAGCTGGTAATTAAGGGTAATGTGTACTGGTACCCAAATCCTTTAAAAAAAAATCTCAGCAGATAATTTGCCAGAGCTATATAGCTGATTATTACATTCTCAAAGTCAAGAATTGGTAGACTATGTATTATTCATAGAATACCTCTTCATTTATACAAGTAAAACTTCCAAGATTTGATTCCAATATTTTTTCTTGTATAAATAAACAGCCTTCACATACTATGCAAAGCAGTTTGTTTGATTATACATGGCTTGTTTTATGAGTCCAAGAACTGTAAACACATGGCTGGGGCTATGTGAATGTAGCCTAGTCATGTAGTTAATAAACCATGATTCAGTACATTCTGTAAACCCAGTCATAATGTGAATGCAGTATTTTCATGTTTAAAGAGATAACTGTAATTACTTGATACTTAAAGAATTAATTGGCAATTTTTGTAGAATCATGGCAAAAAACTATCAATGTCAATATTGAGTTGGATGAAAATATTTTGAAAAGTTACATATTTTATTAGTAGACTCCACTACCACCATCTGCACCCTCACACCTCCAAATTGAAATTCATCTTATACTTGGTTTGGATTTCACATTATGGTGACAAATATCTGACTTTTCTTTTCAATGTTAAAGGAGAACGGCTGCTTGGAGGACTACAAGTGATGAAAAGAGAGCACTAGATCAAGCGAGTGAAGAGATCTGGAATGACTTCAGAGAGGCTGCTGAAGCACATAGACAAGTGAGGAAATATGTTATGAGCTGGATCAAGCCTGGAATGACCATGATTGAAATTTGGTAATAATAAAATATAGTAACATTTTTAAAATAATGAAAGTCCAACATTTTAATTTAAAAGCAGATGGCATAGTATTTGACATTCTTGTGGGTTTAATTTTTAATTATTTTCACTGTACAAGCTTTGATGAATGCAGAAGGTTGGCATAATAATTCTATAAAACAATGAAAATTGTTCTTCATTTGTTTTGAATAATCAAATCTAGAGATATGCGATTATCAACAGTCTCATAGTATTATGCAAAACTATTTAAAATACTGTGAAGTATCTCTAGGTTTGCATAGCAAATCAAAGTTTGCATAGCATTTATACTTCTGAAACGAAATGTTAGTCTTATGCAGTACTCTGTAATGTCAAACGTATGCCTAGAAATAATAGATTACTAGAAACAGCTGAAACATGGCTTCTGTACAGCTACCGTAAGTAAACATGGAAACAAACCCTTTTATGTAATATAGATGTTTACTTTTTCTAGTGAAAAACTAGAAGATTGTTCACGGAAGTTGATACGAGAAAATGGCTTACATGCTGGGCTTGCATTTCCCACGGGGTGTTCTCTGAATAATTGTGCAGCCCACTATACCCCCAATGCTGGAGATCCAACTGTTTTGCAGTATGATGATATCTGCAAGATAGATTTTGGAACGCATATTAATGGTGAGTTCCTATTTTTTTAAACACAATTCTATAATTTAATTGAAAGCAAGTTATTTTATCTCCTTTGTATCTAATTTCAGGTCGTATCATTGACTGTGCTTTTACTGTCACATTCAATCCAAAATATGACAAGCTCTTACAAGCTGTAAAAGATGCAACTAATACTGGAATAAAGGTATACTCAGAAATAGTACAATTCTGTCCTTATCTACATACCCAAAACTGAAGATAAAAATAATTTTCATTTTCTCTTGTATATAAATAGTGTGCTGGAATAGATGTTCGCCTCTGTGATGTTGGTGAGGCTATCCAGGAAGTCATGGAATCTTACGAAGTTGAAATTGATGGCAAAACGTTTCAAGGTGATTTATTTTCCAACTAATGTGTGGTTATCCTGATGAAATAAGGGACATGGTGGCTCAGTGGCTAAGATACTGAGCTTGTCGATCAGAAAGGTTGGCAGTTTGTTGGTTCAAATCCCTAGCGCCGTGTTACTTGTCTCAACTTCTGCCAACCTAGATGTTTGAAAGCATGTAAGTAATGCAAGTAGAAAAATAGGAATCACCTTTGGTGAGATGATAATAGCATTCCGTGCGCCTTCGGTATTTAGTCATGCCGGCCACATAACCACGGAGATGTTTTCGGACAGCGCTGGCTCTTCAGCTTTGAAACGGAGATGAGCACTGCCCCCTAGAGTCGGGAACAACTAGCACATATGTGTGAGGGGAACCTTTACCTTTACCTATCCTGATGAAAACTTGCTTATGTATATATTACATTTACAATTAAAAAATACTTTGAAGTTGGTTTTTAAAACAATATATTCTTCTAAACTCTGAATATTGAGTTTTTAAAATGGTCTATTTCAGAAGGTAAAATTTGTCTAATTATTAAACATATGTAAATCAGCTAAACCTAACAAGATTTAAGTTGCATTTGTAAATCTAAAAACTTATGAAAATGCACAAAGTCTATTAAATCTCACATTTCCTGTGATGTTTTACACTGCCCTCTTACATGCATATATTTATCTTAGAATTTTGCATTTTATGTAGTGAAACCTATTCGGAATCTGAATGGGCACTCCATTGGGCCATACAGGATACATGCAGGCAAAACTGTTCCCATTGTGAAAGGAGGAGAAGCAACAAGAATGGAAGTAAGTATAGATACAGTCTGATGCTACTCGTGCTTACCTGGAGGTCCCATTGATTTCAATATTTTTAACTTTCACTAATGTTTTGACCAGCAGGGATTTTATAAAAATGTCACGGATGCGATTACAAAACACTGCTATTGGAATGTAAACTGGGTGCCAAGTGGTGCAATCAGTCATAACACCCATAGTGCAGAAAAGCAAATTAAGGAAACCAAATATGGATGGACTGGGTTGAAAAAAAATTCTGGTCAGTGGGATGTCAAAAAAATTAATTATGTTCTTGTACCACTGATCTTTTGTTATCTGTACAATAACAGCTCTTTAAAAAGAATTCCAAATTAATTATTCATATGATTAAATGTTGTTGCTCATCAAAATTAACAGTTTAGGATGTTGTGTGGTAGGTTAAAAATCTAATAAACATACAACACTGTTTTAGTACAGTGCATTGATACTTGCTATTTTGCTGATGGATAGTCTTCCTGACATGAGGAATAAAATGATTACGTTTCTTCTTGATTAAAAAAGGCATATATTATGTGTAAACAGGATTATGGCCAGATTAATTTTGGAGTGGGTAGCCCAGTTCAGATTCATAATTTTTAAGGTATTGTATACATATATTAAATTCATATATGCTTGTTTTTAATAGGAAGGAGAAGTATATGCTATAGAAACCTTTGGTAGCACAGGAAAGGGGGTTGTTCATGATGATATGGAATGTTCTCATTATATGAAGAACTTTGATGTTGGACATGTGCCAATAAGGTTAGTGCTGATTTTACTGCATTATATGAAAATGTAACTTTAAGTATGCTTACATTACGGGTAAGAAAGATTCAAAGCTTGAAAAATGTGGTAAGAACCTAGTGCTTATATGAAACATAGTTTTGGTTGTCTTGTTAAACATCCAAAAATATAAGTTGTGTCTATTTCTCTGAGCAGATGGGAACATTCTTTACTAATAAACAACATAACAATGCACTTTCAAATGAGGAATAAAAAGTAGGAAAATTATCATCAAAAAGTGCTTTACTGGCATTGGCATATTAAAAACAGATATCTCTGCCAAAGGAAAAGTTCATGGGATAAGCAAAATAAAAATAAAAATGGTGTAAGCAATCTTTGAAGATGAATTTGGAGGTCATATTTCAAAGTTACACCTAGCTTCTTTGGCATGGTTTGGGCCTTGCTAGATCTGAAAATGGTGAGTTCCTCTGGCACATTACCATTTTGGGGCTTGGATCTATTGATGGATAAAGCAAGAGGAAAAATTAGATTTGGATAAATTAGAAATCGGTATACCAATGTAATATTTGCACTTCAATTAAATTAGTGTCCTAATTTTGTGCCTTCATGTTTTTTTAATATCACGAATAGCTTCAGTTGCTTATTTGCTAACATTTTTATTATGCTTAACCTAATAGACTCTTGAGTAGTTAATATTCAGCTCATAAAGGAATCATAATGACCTGACATCACAGTAATAATAGAATAATGGCAATAACACATATGAAGTACCGTATTTTTCAGAATATAAGACGCTCCGGAGTATAAGATACACCAAGATTTTGAAGAGGCAATTTTTTTTAAAAAGTTTTTGCACTCTGCCCCCTTCACCAAAATGGCCGTGCATAGCCTTTAGGAGCCTTGTAGAATGCTCCTGGGGGCTGGGTGGTGGTGGTCAAAATTAAGCAAAAAATTGTCCATTTTTCGCTCATTTATGCCCTCCCCAGCCCCCAGGAGGACTCTGAAAGCCTCCTAAAGGCTATGCACGGCCATTTTGGTGAAGGTGGCAGGGTTTCAGGAGGCAAAAAATGCTGTACTCAGTGTATAAGATGCACCCAGATTTTCAGCCTCTTTTTTGAGGGAAAAAGATGCATCTTATACTCCGAAAAATATGGTAGTAAGGACTATTCGTGTTTTGGCCAATATGGATTTCAGTAGTTGCATATTAAGGATGGGATGGTTATTGAAAAGGCCTCATCCCAAATCCTAAGAAATGTGTCCCATCACTAAAGAAATATGTCCCATCACTAAAATTCACCATGATTAATAGATGTTTTTCTGAATGGAAATAAAGCCAATATACCAAATAAAGCTGCACTGTACTTCCTAAATTTGCTCATTACCATATTCTTTGACCACAATCCTGTAAAAACGCTTTCTCAGGCAGTTTTAACCGGCTAATCTTACTGTATTTGCATTCACTCTTACTACTTTTTGCTTTGTATAATTAGCATTCTTTCCAGTTGTCAAGCAAGGTCTCCGAAGCGAGGCGTGGGAGGAGTCACATGTGGGTATTAACACAGCCCATTTGCTCGGAGACTGAGGTAAATTTGAAGCCACTCCCTCTACTTCCTCCTTGTGACTCCCCAGATTAACCTCAGTCTTCGGCCCAGAAGGAGTAACTTTTTGATTCTCCACTTGGTTTTAGAGGGTTTTTTTTTTGTCTTTGTATCTTGTCTTGTTCCTTTTCATTCGTGATTCCTCCCGCCTCTCTCCTTGCGTCTCTGTGCTGTTTAAATTTCTGTTTTGACCTTGCACAAGTCAGACTTGTTGCACACAGGGGAGCCCCCGAACCGCTGGGCGGTTAAAGGGGAGGCTTCAGGCCGCGCGCCAGAGAGCGCAGTACTGCGCAGCCCCTAGTTCCATCGGTAGGGATCGCGGAACAGCTCCAGAGGCTACTGAATGAGCGGCTCGGTTGGAGCCGGCTCAGCATCGGACTGCGTGGTTGGCAGTTGCCATTTTGGAGGTGGCCATCTTGGGACATACATGGAGGGGCGCAGGGATCGGTGTGGTTGTTTCCAGCCGCTACAGGCGTCCAGAAGCACCGCCAGGAAGGAAAAAGCCTGTTTGGGCCTGTCCTCCGCCGGTAATCCGGGGACGGCCCTTCGATCGGCTGTGGGCCGGCTTACTCGGGCCGCAGATCGGCGGTGAGGCAGTGGATTGCGCCAGTCCGAAGGAGCTCCGGACCGCGTGCAGAAGCCGTGCCGGTTGGAATAGAGAGGAGGTGGGAAGGCAATGCCTGTAAGTAGAAATGATGGCGGAGGCTGCAAGGAGTGGGGAGGCCCCTCCTATTGCTGGCTTGTTCCCTCCTACCTTGTTTCGCAAGGCCAGGGCTACTGCAGATCTGGATAGCACTCCAGCGCCCTCTCAAGACGCTACTGCCTCCACCTCCAGTGGGGGGACCAAGAAGGGGCCCTTTTACAAACCACAAGTTGAAAAGGAAGAGATTCCTACCCCTGATTTATTTATGGAAGTGCTCAAATCTTAGTGGGCAAAGCCTGGCACGTTTCCCATTCCAGGCAGTAATGATCGCAGGTTTTATAATCTTAACGCAGCTTTCGCTCAAGCACTGCAGGTTCCATCCATAGATGTCCCAGTGGCTGGCCTGGCCTCCGCTTCTGCGGTGGCTACCGGTGATATTTCTAACTCTCTGAAGGCAGATGATAAGAAGGCGGAAATGGTCCTGTGCTAGACCTTTCAGGCCATAAGGTGGGGAATCAGGGCAGCGGCTGCTTCTTCTTTTTTTATCAGATCCACTCTGCTTTGACTGGAGCAGTTTCACGATAGAACCCCTGCTTCCGACGTGCGTCTACTACAGGACATCAAGAAACTGATGGCGGCTACTCAGTTTTCAGCTGACGCCATGCTGGATGCAGTCAAGTATTCTTCCAGGGCTCTATCCTCTTCGGTGGCTTCCAGCGCCTCCTCTGGCTGCTCAATTGGCAAGCAGAGTCTTGGGCAAAGTGGCATTTGGTGGGGGCGGAGTACATGGGAGACAAGCTGCTTGGGGCATCCCTTGACCCTATCCTGATCGAGGATCAGAATAAGCGCAAGGCCTTCCCAACCACGACTAAGCGCTCTGACCAACACCCTGCGCCCTACCCCAGGAGATCCTCATACCGACCCCCTGAACAGGACTTCCAACAGCCGAGGTATTCTGCATCCAGATATCCCAGACAGCGGGATAGGAATTTTTCTAGGGACAGATACAGGTACCAACAGCCCAGTAGGCGTCCCTTTCGAGGGGGTGGTGGCCGTCCCTTCCTCAGAAACAAGTGATTCAGGGTCAGATCACCCAATCGGCGGCCGCCTTAGCTTGTTTGTGGATCACTGGAAGCACATGATTACTGATGCACGGGTTCTTCACACAGTTGAGTTTGGTTTACAGTTAGAGTTTCGTTCCCATCCCCCGAATAGGTTCCGTCTTTTCCCTTCCTCCAAAAATCCGGCGAAACATTCCCTTATGTGCAAGGCCATTCGGCATTTGCTTGACATCAGGGCAGTGGAATTAGTTCCAGAAGCGGAGAAGGGTTTAGGGTTTTATTCCAACCTGTTTGTGGTTCCTAAGAGTTCAGCGGGGTGGAGAACCATCCTAGATTTAAAATTGTTAAATTCCAGACTGGTTTACCGAAAGTTTAAGATGGTTTCTCTCAAGTCCATTTTGGAGGGCATCAGGCAGGGTGACTTCTTAGCCTCCATCGATCTCACAGAAGCCTATCTTCATATTATGATCACTCCGGACCATCATAAATTCCTCAGATTTGCCTATGGTGGAGTGCAGTACCAATAAAGGGCCCTTCACTTTGGGTTGGCATCTGCTCCTAGAACCTTCACCAAGGTGTTAGCTGTAGCTGCAGGCCATCTTAGGTCCTTCCCTGTCCAGTTACATTGTTACCTTGATGACATTCTCGTGCTGGCCAAGACAGCAGACTGAGCTAAGAAGGATTTGAATCTCACAATTGCCACCTTGCGGTCCCTGGGATTCTCGATTAATCTCGATAAGAGCCATGTAGCCCCTACCACTAGGTTCCAGCATTTAGGGACCATCATTGACTCGGTGGCGTGCGAGGTGTTTTTGTCACAGGAGCGTAGGGATAGTATTTTGGAGTTGATCCGGGAGATCCGCAAGACACGTTCTGTTCCCGTAGTCCTTCTCTCCAGGCTCCTGGGCAAGTTCATCTCCTACATCGGGATAGTGCCTTGGGCTCGCCTTCATGCCAGAGAGCTACAGTGGTTCCTGCTGCCGCACCAGAGAGACGGGATGTGCGACGCCATATTCAAGGTTCTGGTCCCGCCCAGGTGTTTCTCTCCTTCCGTTGGTGGACGTCCCCAGCCCTGGCCAAGGGTTCCCTCTTCAGGGAGCTGGACAGGTTGGTCCTGACTACAGATGCGAGTCTGTTCGGCTGGGGGGCACACCTGCAGTCCCAGATAGTGCAGGGCGGATGCCCACGGATCTGCGGATGAACATCAACTGGCTAGAGCTCAGGGCGATTCACCTGGCACGTTGGTACTTCAAAGAAGCGGTGGTCAGTCAGCATAGCCTGGTCCTGACCGACAACGTGGCGGCCAAGGCCCATGTGAACAAGCAGGGGGACACACACTCCTTGGCACTACACAACGAAGCAGTCCGGCTGGGCAACGGGGCGGAACGGAATCTCTTATTGATTCGGGTGGAACACATCCCCGGGGTGGACAACCGACAGGCAGATTGGCTCAGCAGGGAGACGGTGGACCACGGGGAGTGGCAGTTACATCCCAGCATCTTCGAGCGGATTTGTCAGAGGTTCAGTCGGCTGACAATGGATCACTTTGCCACCCCGTCGAATGCCCAGGTTCTGACGGTCATCTCGGGGTTCCCAGCTTGGGGAGCAGTGGATGTCGACGCCCTTCACTGAAGGCATCCGGACTCCTTTACACCTTCCCTCCCCTTCCTCTCCTTCCCGGGGTTCTGAGGAAGCTAGTGCTAGAGAGGGCAGAAGTGATTCTGGTAGCGCCCCATTGGCCCCAATGGCCCTGGTTCGCGGACCTTGTGGGTCTGTCAGTTCTACCTCATTGGAGGATCCCCAGGGAGGTGGTAGCTCTTTGCCAGGGGAGTCTAGAGCATCCGGATCCGAAGTGGCTCCAGCTAACCACTTGGTGCTTGAGCAGAAGCAACTGAGGGAGACCCAATTCTCAACCAGGGTAATCAGGACCATTGAGGCTGCCAGACGGAAGTCGACCACGCACATTTACGAGTTCCTTCGTAATCTGGTGTAGATCAGCCCAGGTGGAGCCAGCCTCGGCTTCAGCACTGCAGGAACTGGAGTTCCTCTAGGATGGGTTGGATAAAGGTCTGGCTCCCAGTACCCTCAGGAGACAGGTATCAGCCTTTGCCACAGTCATTGGGGTGGGTGGGATCTAGATCCCTATCCCAACATCCGGTCATAAAGAGATTCCTCAGAGGCGCTGCTAACTTTTGGTCTCTGGTCATCCATAGGTTTCCCACCTGTGATTTGCCCACGATGCTCCAGGCTCTTATGGAGGTGCCCTTTGAGCCTCTGAGTGAGGTATCCTTCCAGCTCCTGACTCTCAAGGTGGTTTTCCTAGTAGCCATCACCTCAGCTAGGCGGGTGTCTGAGATCAATGCCTTATCTACCAGGGCGGATGTGTGCACCTTCCATGACAACAGGGTGGTATTCAGGCTAGACCCTACCTTCCTGCCCAAGGTTGACACCCCTTTCCATAGGGCTCAGGAGGTGGTGCTTCTGGACTTCTGTCTGGCACTTCCAGAGAAAGGGAGAGGTCCTGGCACTGCCTGGACGTCTGTAGGGCCCTGCGCATCTACCTCAGATGCATGGCTGCCTTCAGGAAGTCGCAGGCGCTTTTTGTATCCTTCCAGCTTCTTCCAGGGAGGCGAAGGTATCACCCGCCACCATCAGAAGGTGGATCAGGTTAGCTATCATTAAGGCCTATGAGGCAGGGGGCATCACGGTGCACTCTACCAGGAATGCGGCTACCTCTGCGGCCTGGGCTACCCAGGCGCCCATTGAGGATATATGCAGGGCGGTCGCTTGGGCTTCGCCTTCTCCCTTCATTAGGCATTAACGGCTGGATGCCTCTGCAGAGGCATTTTTTGGTAGGAGGGCTCTCCAGGGTGTGTTGGATATTCGAGGGGCTCATGCCCAATGATTCCCTCCCATGGACATCTAGCTTTGGTATGTCCCACATGTGACTCCTCCCACGCCTCGCTTCGGAGACTGTCAGTTGGCCTTACCTGAACAGCATGTCTAGATGCAGTCGTGGGAGGAGTCACTTCCCGCCCGTACTGTGCGCACCTGTGCATGGGGGGCCTGAGGAAGCTTAGCAGTTGGTCAGTCAGGCCTGGGGCGAGGGAGTTGTTGTCCCTTGTTCCCTTCCCTCCCAGGCTCTTTCTGAACTGGACCATCTGTTAATCTGGGGAGTCACAAGGAGGAAGCAGAGGGAGTGGCTTCAAATTTACCTCAGTCTCCAGGCAAATGGGTCGTGTTAATACCCACATTAACTCCTTCCACGACCGCTTCTAGACATGCAGTTCAGGTAAGACCAATTGACATTTTCACACACAAAGAATTTGCCCAGTCACACTCAAAGCAATCAAATCTACATAAAATCTCATCTTAATTTTTTGCAGGAGTCCTTACGTAATTTTTCTTATCTGCAAACTATCATTCCTTGTTCATGCTTCCCATTTGTGTCATTCCATATGATTCTGTAAAACAATTGTTTTAATCATTCCAAGCATCTTTCATGTCTTTTTCATTACATCTATTTCTATTCTATAGGGACATTTCTTTCATTATTTTTCATTCATTCTACTCTTGCTATCATTTCTTTCATCCCCCCCCCCCAATTGCTTTCTATGCCCGATATTGAAAACCACGTACTGATAGGCTGCCCATGAGTAACTGATGGGGAATCAAATGTTGAATATCTGACCTGATTCTGTATAATTATTTCAATTTTCATTAATACCTGCTTTAAACTTACACATTTTTTATTATTTCTTTTAGGCTTCCAAGAGCAAAACACTTGCTGAATGTTGTCAATGAAAATTTTGGTACTCTTGCCTTTTGCCGTAGATGGTTAGATCGTCTGGGAGAAAGTAAATACCTAATGGCACTGAAGAACCTATGTGACTTGGGTATAGTGGACCCATATCCTCCTCTATGTGATATTAAAGGCTCGTACACAGCACAATTTGAGCACACCATATTATTGCGTCCAATGTGCAAAGAAGTTGTCAGCAGAGGAGATGACTATTGAAATTTCAAAGCCATTATCTCACTTATGTACTCTGTTGGAACATGTTATGCCAGAATAAATTTGCAGTCTGTTTTAACAGTCAACTCAATGTGATAACTTTCCATGTTCAGAAGAAAAGAATTTAATCAAAGGCAAGTTCTCTAATGTAACTAAGAAAAAAAACAGCTACTGGGGCTTCTAGAATACTTCAGATTACTTTTATATTTTTCTTTTGTGAGAAATATACTACAAAGTGTTTTTAGTTTAGAATGAGTTATACATATTGTTTGAAATATTTCTGAAAATATGTTTTTCAGGTATTTATATTACCATATTCTTACTTGAATGCTTTGAATGATCACAAATGATTTCTGCACCTAAGCTGTCTTTGCTGTTGCCTTTTAAACTGCCTGGAATGCATTTTGTAAAATTAATAAATCAATAAATCACAAATTCAAATAGTTTTTAAAAGTGTCACAATCCAAGGCAGTAACACACTGGAAAGTCTGTCCCATTAACTCACCTCTATTAGAAAAAGTTTCCAGTGTAAGCACAGCAAGCAAATACAAAGCAGTTTTCAATTGCATTGTGTACATGTTTATTTTGCTCCCTTATTTTGCTTTGAATCAAATTACTGGGGTTTTCTTTCTGATATGCTTTATAATAGAATGGGCTAGGACTGGCCCTTTTTCTTGCATTGAAGTGCTGCACTTTTTTAACCTTACAAGGGCTTTAAGAGAAATAAACGGTGAATCATGATGTGCTGATGTAGAATTTGACGGAATTTTGCAGCTGCTTGACCTGGTTGCAAAATTAAGCAGCAGTGAAGGGGCAACATATAGTAAATCCAAGGCCGTACTGTAAACTTTGAATTTTTAAAAACCCAATGTAAATGCTTCTAGTGTTTTTAGAAAATTGCAGTGGTGTGCAATATAGAGAATTGCAATGGTGTATCCATGAAGCACCTGGAATCAAACTCAAAGGCCATTTCACTTTTTTTGGCAACATATTGCCCATTAAAAAGTACAGTGTGAGCTCCCTCTCAAATTCCAAGTGTGGGATCTACTCACTTGGTGAATTCTGGAGCCTACCACTGGAATAAGCTAGTACGTTTATTCTCTGCCATTCCTGTATGATAAACACTAGTGTTCATATAAGCCTATCTTATAAGAGGCTATTTCTACTAACTACAGTGTGAGCTTCTATATTTTTAATTTATTAGAATTTTTTTACTTATAAAAGCTTGATACAAGGAGTTTTATCTCCTATGCAGTATAGCTGAAGCCAATCAAACTCATACAGAATCATTCTGTTCTTAACATACAAAAAGTTTGAAGTTTTTGTTCTATTCAAACCAGGAGTATTAAATCAACTTATAATTTGCATGTAATTTGATTAATGGAACATTTAATAGATATAAAGATTAAAATTGTTAAATGTTTTGGTGGAGCTACTGTATAGTAATTGCAGAGCTCATTAAGATATTGTATAAACTCAGAGGTTTCTTACTTGCAGTACTGTTTAACTTGGGCAGTTTGAAGCTGCTAAATATGTTATAGCTTTGCCAACCTATAATCTTGGTTATTGCAATTAAAAATACATGATGCTGAATTCTTAAGAAGCCAGAAGGGATATTTCACTTTTAATAACTTTCCATATTTTTGTAGACCATAAAAGAATATTTTAAATATTGAGTTCTTATTATTTGTTTTAGAAAAAGTATACATGTAAAAGGCTGCAAGCAAGTTGTAATCAGCAGGCTGCTGGGATATGGCTTATTGAAATAGTTTCACAAACCTTGCAGAGAACTGATGAGAAATCAAGTATAATTCCTAGGGGAAAGGTGAAACAAGGGGAGAAAGAAAAATAAAGACAAGAGGATGCCAGTATAAGAGAAATGTTGGAGTTTAGAATGAAGCGCCTGTTACAAGATTTGCATTCTCAAAGTTCAGTTTTGGCCTTCTGTGTCCAAATGAAGGAGTTTTACAAAGACAATAGAACTGGAAACAGATGAACAATCAGCACTATGTTTAAGACTTTTTGAAAAACAAAGTATAAGCCACAAGCGTGCTATTTTTTAGGTTTTTATGTAATAAAGCAGAAGCCTTTCCTTCACACCATAGCATATTTTTTTTGCAACAGAGAAACCAAGCAGGAGATTAAAATATCTATTGTCGCTAATGGTATTACTTAAGCTTAAAAGACAAGAGGATAGGCGAAACTCTTTCTTGGCAATCATATAAAAAGAAATAAAAGGTTTTACATTTGGGAATGTATGACAACCTAAATGTTAAAAGCACAGGTTAAAAAGAACTACCTGAACTGATTGTACAAAGAGACACTGGGACTTCTTTTAAAAGATTGAATCTGTGTCATAGAATATAATTCAGCATGGAAGTGAAATCTGATGCATTGTAATTGTCTTTTAAGTTCATTGTATTATTCCTATTATATTCCTCAATCCTTTTAATTTCTTACTGAATCCTTTTTTCCCATCTTCTATTTCTGTTCTGTTCCTCTTTCACATTATTTTATTTACAGATGATCTTGTGCATCTTTTAAAGTGGTAAAAACAGAGCTTATACCCTCTAAATTTATAATGTTAGCTGCCTGCAAATAACTTGCTCTTTAGTGTGCTTGCTCTACCATGTGTCTTTCACTTAAACCAGTGTTTCTCAAACTTGGCGAATTTAAGTCCTGTGGACTTCAACTCCCAGAATTCCCCAGCCAGCTATGCTGGCTGGGGGATTCTGGGAGTTGAAGTCCACAGGACTTAAAGTCGCCAAGTTTGAGAAACACTGACTTAAACCATTGTCTTCTCAAGATAAGACTGAACTATTATAACTTTTGCTACCTCGTGTGATGCAGAAAATACATGGAAAAGAAAAGCGTGTCTGCTGAGTAGGCTTGCCTTGCAAATAATAGTCATTACCATGAAACATGTAGAGGAAGGCAACTTTTGTTGTAAATGAAAATCATAATTAACCATAAGATATCCGAAACAAATATTTTAATCTCTTAATGAGATTCAATGTAATTATTATTGTAACTTGGACAAAGACCCTCTCTGTATTACAGTTCCTGGGCTTGGCTTTCTGTGGATCTATTCTGTGGCAAGAAATCAATTATTCAAGAGTGCAAACTTGATTCTTAAAAGTTTCCTATGAAGAATTAAAATAGATTTCTATGTAAATTCAGCTATATCTAAAGTCATTTTTGAAAACCTGTTTTCAGAAGAAATGGTGAGAAGGCACAAGTGCTTATTTTCCACATGAATATTCCTATATGCGAATGCATGGTATTAACACAGCCTTTCTTGCCATTGAGAAACTTTTGTACAGGATAGTTCACAGCAGATGAGAATGGTTTCTCCAAACCATGGTGAATTTTTTTTGAATACCACAATTTGAGAGAACTGTAGTTCAGATAACTGTTCTTATTTAGATCAGTAGGGCTGAACAGTATTGCAATCTAGTCATAACCTAAATGCCCCTCCAATTTGATCAGAATGACCCTCTTAATTGCCAAACCTAGCCTATGCTGCAATTTTGTATTGGATAAGTGAACATAAAGGAGCAACTGAAACTGAAGCACTCAAAAGAAAAATTGAACACAAAGGCCTTTAAATTTAGATAGGAGGGAGCACGCTAGAGAAAAAATTCATTAATATGTATAGAGCAATAATTTGAATTTTCTTTTCCAGTAGAAACTATAAACAGCATTTAGGAAAGTTATGCTATAGTGATAACCTGACGACACATCTTTGCTGTAAAACATTTCCAGATGTTAATAGCAAAATCAAAACCAGAGTTTTTATCATCGTCCATGGATTTTAGTATGGCAAGTCAGATCAGAGTAGTTATTCAACTTATAACTGACCCTGGATCAGTGACGTGCGGTGAGGTTTATGGCTGGTGAGGCATTGACCCAGTGGTGGGTTTCAAATTTTTTTAGACTTGTGGACTTCAACTCCCAGAATTCCACAGCCAGGAATGCTCAGTTCCGATTTAAAGTGACAGCATTTGTTTTTCTCCTTTGCGAAAGAATTTTCCTTCTTTTTCTTTTTCTTCTCCCTCTCTCTTTCTTCTCCCTCTCTCAAACACACACACACAGAGAAGTTGGATTGGACTACACACACTTTCTCCCACCCCCAGAAGGATCCAGCCCAGCTTCACTGATTACAGGTTTGAAAAGGCAAAGTGGCTCTGCCTGCAATCAAACTACACTTTGAAGTTTGAAGTTTGAATTCCTCCCCCTCCCTCCGAACCACATGTACCTTTTCCATCTGTTTCAGAGAGGATTTCAACTCTGCTCTTGCCTCGGGTCCTCTGAAGAAGCCCCGCCCAAACGAGCGCCCTCTACTTTGAGGCAGAGAACTGCATGCCTCACCTACGTCAGGAATTTTTAGGCTTTTAATCCTTGCTTAACTCTGCTCGAGTGATCATAAAACGCCTAAAGTCAGACGAGATGAGACATGCAGTTCTCCTGCCTCATAGTAGAAGGCACTTTTTAAGAGGATTTTTTAAACAGTTAAGCAGAGTCATCCATGGTGAGGCAGCAACTAGGTCAGCGTGACCTCAGCTCTCGCCTTTTTCCTTTTACATTTTTTTTTTCTTTTCATGACGACAATGGTAAGGCTGTGCCTCCCCTGACTGCACGTCACTGCCCTGGATGGAATAAGTCATGCAGGTCATCATGTGATAAACCCGATTTTATATTGTTTTGGTTGCTGATTAAGCAAATGACCATGTTTGTTAAACAAACCCATTGACCACAATGGGTATTTTTACAGAACCAGAAAAAAATGCCTGTTTCTGGCAACAAACAAATTGCAGTCATATGACTGACACACTGCAAACAAGCCATGAATGCACACCAGTTGTTGGGTTTCCCAAATGCAATCATGCTGACTGGTGGGGGGAGGGGTCCGTCATAATTTCAGTCACTAAGTGACCAGTTATAAGTCAAGGACTATCTGTACAGCAGATTAGATATAGAACCTGTGGCAAAAAGCCTACAAGCTGTTTTTGCAATTGGAATTGCCATTTACACAGCCTCTTCATCACAGGTTTCTATTTAATTCAGGAGTGTACTTGGAGTGAAATAATAAATAGGCTATGGAAATGATAATATTTTAATGTTGTTGCTGATCTTTCTAGTGATTTAGTGCTTTAATAATATGTGAAAAGTATTGTACTACTTGAACTCTTCGGTTACAGAACAGAGAGAATATTTTAACACCACCAGAAGAAAACTTAAATGCATTTATTACCATCACATATTTTAATCATGGAAGCAAGACAGATTCCTGCAGACAATATCCACAGTACTGCTAGAAGTAGTATAAAACACAGCTTTTAATTTAAAAATAGTCCAGAGTTTGCCCACCCATGTTCCTCATCTAAGTTTTCTACTTCAAAATATTAAAATGCTGAAAAACAGCTTGAGGTAAAATTTAAAAATTCAAATGGAAAATTTTATCTTAACAATTGAGATATAAATGCTAATAACTTGGGAAGTTACTGTCATGAATGAGTTTAAAAGGTACAAAAGATCTAAATGCATAATAGGGTTTGGCTCCAGAAGGCAGATTTAGTACATTTTTGTGCAATTCAGACTTATCATGTACATAGCAATTTGGCTCTGAATTAGCTGTCACTTTTCTCATTGGAGCCATTAACTTCAGTATTTGCCTGTTTTCCAGATGGTGAGTCGAGACCTGACATTCTCCTATGTCCATTCATTAAAGTAACTCGTTGGGTATAAAACAAAATATATGCCTGGGCCTTGCATACTTCTTCCATAGTGCACATGGTGAGCTTGGAATCATTGCAGTGTACCCAGAACCCTAGAACAACAAAAATAAGAGTAATAAAAATTGTGATATAGATGTTTTCTTCTAAAAGCACAGGATTGATATTTTTGTAATTTAAGAATCTACAGTTTAATAAGTATATAACCAACATTGTGCTGAACCAGACCAAATATTTAACTAATGCAGCACTGCGCCACCATAGTAACAACCACTTCCATATGAAGGCCACAGCCAAATTAAACCTTTCATTCACTCTGTGGAGTGATTTGTAATTAGAGGCAAACAAAGGAAATATTCCTAGTGTAATGCTGACGTGTACACACACCTTTCAAAGTTGTCCAATACAGAAACAGCTGTATCTGAAATAATTATATGAGTTTCTAATATTCAGGAGAAAATGGGATTTCATGCAAGGTAGTTCAGCTGAGAGACTTTCTTTCAATGTCATGGGCTATAATTTTCAGATTTCCAGATTATGAATCTCAAGAATGTAAACATTGCTTATAACATAAAATCTCCAAAAAGTATTGCCGTTAAAACATAATCTTATTAAATGCATTTCTCATGTAAATTCAATAATCTGTGCCCTTCCATATGAATTACCTCCATCTGAATTATAGCAATAGGCAGTGTAGTGTCCTGAACCAAATCCTTTCCCATGATGCATCACAACAGCAGACAAATCATAGATAAAGTAATCTCCCATAAGGGATTTTAGAGATTTTCTGCAACAATAGGGTTCCATGTTTAGAATCTCATCAAAGTTGACATGCACACCAATCTTCTCACGATGATTGCGTCCTGACCATCTACAGGAGGAAAAATGAAACAGGTTTTTTTCTTGTGTTCTAACTTTTAAGAAATTTCTAATATTTAAAATACCTTGTAATTTAACCACAATAATCTGCTCTTATAAATCTTCCTTTTGTATTTAGAATCCAGAGTTCTTTTTATCTCCCGTCTATTAATACTATTTAATGCCTGCTATTGGAATTCGTCTCTCATAGTATATTTGGTGATTAGTTCAAATTCCTCTAAATCTGTCATACTTCAATCAATAATTCTGTACTGCCATTAGTTCCACAGGGTTCCAGATAAAGATTCTGTAAAGGCCTTACAGTTTTCAAGCATTTTATGGGAGAATCTCACCAGTTGTATAGTTTTCAATCTATTTAATTGTGAGAAAATTTACTGGACTTTATTTTTAGTCAAACTTTTGTATATTGTGTTTCTGATTCACTCCTCTTACAGGTAGTTCTTGTTTAATTACTGCCTCGATGAATGATCCATTATAACAGCGATGAAAACATAACTTCACAACTAGTTCTTGCATTTGTAACACAAAGCTGAAGTAAGTTCGTAAGCACAATTGTAGTTTCACTTAACTTCTTTGCTAGCCCCAATTCTAGTTACTAAACAAGATCTATATAGAGACTCCATTCCCAGGGAGCTCCTACTAAGGGTCCCAATGAGTTGCATAATATTCCTCTCATCTTCTTTCATGTTTTAAGTTTTATTAGCTTATAATATAAAATACAAAAGCTAATAGTAGGGAAAAAAAGGGAGGAAAAGGGGAAAAGAGAAGTGTAGAAAAGAAGAGGGGGAAAAGCATAGACTTCCAACTCTATCTGGCGCAGTAAAATAAGGCATTAACATCAAACCTCAACTTTTTACTTTTCCATAATAGTATAAACTAGCTATTGCTATAATAACAAAGCTATCTAATCAGTAAAACCCAGTATTCCTCTCATCTTCAAAGTTTATGGAAAGTGTTCATTTAAGTTTACTTGACAATTTTGCTTTCCTCATAAATCTACTTGCTTTGGAATGGGTAAAATGTTTAAAACACTTTATATCAGCTGTAATAATTATTACAAAACATCTCTTAATTACTTTCTTAAAAACATAATGATGGGAATGCCATATAGAGAATGTAGCTTGCTAACTATTAAAGAAATAATTCATTGAACAAAAGTAAAAAATAAACCTCACAGAGACAGTTTACTATATTACCTGAATCGCTTAAGGTGTAGCCGCAGAATCTGAGGTAGGTGGCACACCAGAAGCTGCTTCTGTGCCTCTGTGAGTAGAACAGGTTTAGAAGAAAATTTTCTTCGTTTTGCTGTAAGAAAAATAGCCTCCCTCTAATTTATAGCAAATCACATTATAAAATTAGATTAATACCCTTTAATATGTGCATGATATACAGACTAAAAATACAAATGAGGCATTATAGAAGTATTCCAAGATACAGTAACAGAATTTTTGTGCATACCAAGTTAAATTAGAAAGAAGTAATCACTTTAGAACTATCATAAAAATACATTTTGATTGGCAGAACAATCAAGATACAGTTTAGATTGCAGTATCTATTCACTGGTAAGCATGCAAGGTATAGAGTAGCCATTTGTGCTAATGATGTAAGCACAAAGTTTGTTTCACATTTTGTTATTAAAATATCTCATGTAGGTAGCAATTTTTAAAAATAACCCTATTAACATCATATATGAAAATCAGATCCATGAGTACATACAGTCGTTACTCACTGTTGCACTGGTTACAGGCATATATCTTCCCTTCTAAAGCTTCAGTTTCTGTAAATTTGGCCAACATCTCTGTCAACAAGCATGGATACTGACAGGTTGTCTCCCTCCCATTGCAGTGGTATCTTTCAGGAAATTCCAATGACAAGTCCCAGAAAGGCTCTACAGTATTTGATTTGTTGTCACATGCAAGGCATGTTACCTGTCAATACAAACCATCAGTTAATTTGAATTTCCAGCTCCTTTTAAAGAATTTAAAACAGCTAACTATATATGAATAAACAAAGCAAAGAGAAATTACTTGTTTTCTCTTTCATCTTGTAGGAGCCCCATCCTTAATTTCAGGATCCACAGCCATTTAAAGATTAAATCAAAATTGGAAAGTATGACTAACTTTTCCCTCAAAATAGTTAACCTTTGAAAGGGAAGGGTTAGTAATATTATAGCAAAGTAGAGTTTTAAAGAAGTAGTCATATAATGTCACACAACTGTATATCTTAAAACTAAAAAAACTTTTAGGAAAAAGCCCAATCAGATCTGGGCAAAATATATTTGGATCGTCACATTTCACTAAGTTCCCAATTCATATAAACCACAAAAATTTACAAAAAAGATATTATGGATGGATATACTGCATACTATAATTATAGGAAACTTGTACAAAACAAAACACTATTTTTTTAGTCCCAAAGGCTTATTGATTTAAAACCTTAATCTCTAAATAAATGCTATAGTGATCATAAATACACAGGAAAGACCGCTTAAGAATAAATTAACTGAAATTAAGATGACAAAGAATACAGTACAGTCTGAACTATTTGGGTATTTGTACTGTGTAAATATTTGGATCTAAAGAGAACAAATTTCTTTAGATCCAGTGTGGGCGTTTTATTCTACTTAATGGCAGCTCCTTAACATTATTCTCTTCCTAAGCCCCATGTACACCTATGGTTTAGGAAATACTAGCATTCAAGAGATCTTATGGAAAGTGTAATCACATGCTGACTGCCTTTCATCACCTCCCCATCTTAAATGCATAGTTTCCTGAGATGTGTAAGCCCAAAAAAGACATGACTTTTTACTAATGATTAATGCAGCCAAGATGCCAAAGCAGGATCCAAAGCACAGGGTCCATTTCAGATCTCAATACTCTTACATTTCTTCTCTGAAGTACAGTACATAACTAAAATCTTATAGAAAATGTAAATAATGTTGCTATAGTTTAAATATATTTACTATCATATGCATTATGAATTATTTCTTTTCATCCGGCCAAATAAAAATTTCAAGGCATGCAAAGTGAGATTGAGCAATCTAATTTTCAGCTCATATTGAAAAATCCTAGCTTTAACTACTGACTTTAGTAATGATTTTGCTTAGCAATTTAGCCTAGGCAGACCACCAACTAAACAGCAAATTGGCTTAATACATAAACTATTTGTCTTCACAACGTGAAGAGTTATAGTCATGGTTTGCGAGTCTCTGCATCCAGATTCCATGGTGGTTCTTGTATAACAAAACAACAGAGATGGATGGCTCTGCATCTGCTGTTACTTGGAAATAACTGGGGGAATCTCTACACAAATGTCATCAAATACCCTTGTTTCCAAATCTGTGTAAACACCACCAGCCTTCAGTGGACTATACTAAATATCTTGTAAATACTCAGAATTTGCATATCATGACAGAGATTGCTTGCAGATCAACAGTGAGCGATTCTTACAATAATTGTAGATCTCTGTTCTTGGACTCAAAGGAGTGTATAAACGAAGACCCGTGCACAGCTAAGTAAGAATCTGTCACCTGACTATAAAATGAAGTCTTCTCTCATAAGGAGCAGGGATAGTGCAAACTCTTTAAAAGCAAACTTTCCAAACACAAAATAATTATCCAATGATAGCTACCCTAATAGGGCATTACTCTCTCTCTCTCAGTCCAACTCACCTCACAGGGATATGTGGAGAAAATAGGAGGATGGAGTACTATGTATATTTGCTGCCTTGACTCATTTATAAAAATAATTGCAATGGGATAACAATCTAATAAATAAATCTAATCAGATATAACTATCTAATAAATAAGGATAAATTACATGCATTAACCACAAACAAAGCATTAATGACATTTAGGAGTAAAGTATACTTGGACAACAGAGGATATTCTAACAAGCTATCTGAAATGGAATCCAACCTATAATTCCAGAGTAGTTCCATCAAAGAAAGTCAAGAGTAATTGAGTTGTGAATCAAAGTGCTGGGAGCTTGACAAGATGGATTTTAGAAACAGATTCAAAGCAGCACATTGTTTAAATATACAGTTACATTACATAAGAAGTAAGAAAAAAAATAACGTATTTGTACCATTTTTTAAAATTTCAGGCACACTATTAGAACCTTTTTCAATTAACATGTTTTTATTAAAATGTGTACATTTGTAAATTGCAATTCACTTCATCAGATGTAAGTGAGCGACAGTTCACAAAAGCTTAAGCTAAGCTAAGCTAAAATTGTTTAGTTGGAAAAGGTGGTACCATAATAGACAAACACAGATCTAACAAGATTAAATGCCCCTTCTGTGGCTAAATGGAAGTAATTTTTCATTTAACCAAGCTTTAAATTACGGAAATACTGTTGCTTATTTTTACTTGTTCTACTGAATTTATCTTTATTTCACTTTTGAAATTACCTCAAGATCTTTACTAAAGAACAAGGGTTTTTTATATACATCTATTTGCTAAAATACAGGTAGTCCTCGACTTACAACAATTCATTTAGTATCTATTCAAAGTTACAACGGCACTGAACAAATGACTTATGACCATTGTAGCATCCCCACGGTCATGTGATCAAAATTCAGATGCTTGGCAACTGACTCATATTTATGATAGTTGCAATGTCCTAGGGTCATGTGATCACCTTTTGCGACCTTCTGACAAACAAAGTCAATAGGTAAGCCAGATTCTTTTAACAATCGTGTTACAACCAATTTCGTTGTATTTAAGTACAATGACAATAAAGATTATACTTATAGTAAATATAACAACTGCAGTGATTCATTTAATAACACTGGCAAGAAAGGCTGTAAAATGGGGTAAAATTCACTTAACAGTCTCACTTAGTAACATAAATTTTGGACTCCATTGTGGTCATAAGTTGAGGAATACTTGTAGTTCTAAAGTTTCATCTACAGAGAATCCCTGTGTAATATAAATAAAATCAAAATTAATTTCTGTTATTAAATATAACTTTAGAAGCAGAAAATCCTTCAAACAGTAAAGGACACAAAAAGATTAAAATATTTTTTAAATCTTTGTCCTTGTACCGGGAGAAATACTGGGCTGATGCCATTTATACTTCCTTGTGACTCAGTGTAAGAGTAATGACACAAGTAATGTCTTCTTTTTAAACACATTCTGCTTGTATATTAATGGGAATCTGCGTAACTATGTCTTTACACAAACTTTTTTATACAATCATAATATGCTGACAGAACTGTAAGAAAGAAGACAATTCTTAATTTAAGAAATAAGTGATGCAGCAGCCTTCTTGAAACAGTACAAAATATTGCTTACTCAAAATACAATACTAAATTGGATTCTTATGTGGCATAAGACAGTCAGGAAGCTCAGTCTGCAATCTTATACTACACTGAATTTTCTATCAAATACTCACTGAATAATCTTATTCTAAAGTATTTACCTGACTTAAAAGCTGTCCATGAAAAATAGTGTTGACCACATTCAAAACGTTTTTAATGAGTTTCCTTTGAGAAGCAGGAATGAGGGCCGGGCTTTTTGCTCTAACCGTCTCCAATTCTTGTTGGACTTTATCCAAAAGTTCACAAAGAAATTCCTGAGCATCTTGTTGGGCATAACCATGGAAGGCTGGGATTAGTCTCCACACGGAATGGAGCATGGCAAAAGGAGACACCAATGCCCACTTGCCAGACCACATAACTTGAAACAAAGTATGTAATTCATGACAAAGAGAAATGTACTTTGAACTTGGTTCCTTGGGCTGAATAAGTTCCATATTTCTATTACTTGATCCACCACCACTTAAACCTGATGATGTACTAAATTGCCTTATAGAAAATGTCTGGTCCTTAACAAAGGTTTTCTGTTCTTGAACATCAAAGCTAGCAGATAGAGGCTGCTTTGTAGAGGATCTTGTTTTGCCACTGGCGGCAACTGCTAATAACTCTTGTGTTTGGTTCAAATCAAGCTTTAAAAAACATTCCCGAAATATGAACAAATGACTCAATACCTGAAGAATTGAGTTCATATAGCAAGTATTTCCCAAGTTACGTAGCCCTGTCACACCAGGAGTCATAGTAGGTCTTCGTTTGGCTGGAGAGTCATTAATTTTTTTTAACTTTACATCATCTGAGGTAGCTGCTACTTTCAGCTCTATATCAGAGCCCAAATTTTGTGGCATTTTTAGTGCACAGACTGAAGATTCTTCGTTCTGTTTTTGTAAGCGAAAGCTTTTCCTTGGTGGTATTTTTTCCATTTCCTCCTTCAATTGGCGCTTTCGCTCTTCTCTTTTCTTCCTAGCGTTGACTCGTCTTTCTTCTGCCTGTTCACACAGTTTATCTTCTTCTAAAATCCTTTTCCCAGTTGGCGTTAGTTCAAACCAAGTTCTAAATACTTTGCCCATTAATGCATGCCTCCTGTGCCATAGGGCTGTGAACATACGGTCTTGACTTCGAAGCAAAGCCTGAGCATTATTATGTGAAAGATCATCACTTATGCCCATAGATCGCAAAATCCTACCACTCCTAGTAGTACAGTCATAATTCTGGCTCTTGATTGCACTTAGTATACTTCGTAAAAGTTTGATGTCACCAGTTGCATTATCATTAAGAACATAATCATCACAAAGATAGCAAAAAATGTACAGCTCATTTACTTCCAATGCTACTGGATGATTGCTTTCCTGAAAGTGCTTTAGTGCATGTTCTTCAATATATCTTCCACAAGCAACATGAGAGCAACTGAGACAGGCCCATACAGATTCTGTAGTATTGCATACCATACAATGCCATTTGTGAGGATTCACAATTGAATGGTCCTGAGCAAGCCGTAGTCGGCCTACATGCTTACATTTATCCATTGTCAATCTCACAATGTTGAGAATATACTACAGAAATTCATCAGCCCAACAATTTCTTAGGTTTTGCATTTTCACCTGAAAATGAGGGGAAAAAAGTGTTTTTAGTATCACACCACAAAAATGAAACCATTAAGACTCTCAGATCAATAGACCAAGAAAGTAAGATAGATGTATATATGTTCATAACTGTCTTTAGGAAGCTATGTAAAAACTTCCAAATTTGAAGCACAGTTTCATGGTCAAAACATTTGTCCATTCCGAAAATGATCTGAAGTGAAAACAGCACCCTTTGTTCTACACGCTGAGACTTAAATCACAAAGACTAAAATCAACTCCATTTAGAACTGTCTTTAAACAAAAGACAACAATGTATAGTTATTATAATGGCTGATATACTGTGATCTGATTTTTATATATTAGGGATCTTAGTGTAATGTATCACAGACAAAGATAGACACACACACACACAGAGGGTGGGAGAGAGAGAAGTGGGGGTGGGAGAGATACAATAATTAGAAATCTGTACTGCTTATGCTAGAGGCAAAGCTTATATTCTGAAATGGCAGCTATTACAAGGGAGGTTTTAAAAAAATTGTATAGGTTAACCAATTTTTTCTTAATCAAAGGAAAAACTTTTCTTAATCATAGTCAGTTTTATGATTTATTCAAAAGCAAACCATCAACCACTAAACACGCCTAAGTTGTAATATGGGATCTAAGTTTGATATGAGGGGCCATCCTGACCATGGATATATCCAACCCTCTATTTCTCCCAAATTATTAAAATTTCCTAAACCGTATACCTTATTTTTATCTTAGCACATTGTCTTTCTCAATCATGTGGGATGGGATTTCTGAGGAGGAGGTTAAAAGTGAACAAAACTGTTTTGCCTATATTTCACAGTGGCAGGGACATTGTCAACCAACACACTTTCTCTGATAGAGAAATCTAAGAGAACGAGAGCTTCAATTAAACGTTGCTATTTAGGTGCTCCACCTTAGTTTTCAGCCAGTTTATTCCATACCACCTGTCCAATTTCCCATTATAGCCTTTCCAATCGCTTCATAATCGTTCAGCTATTCAGTGTAACTATTTTTTCTTCATTTTTTTCAAAAACATTTGCAAATATCAAGATTCCCCTAAGCCTGCTGATACTGGTGCTTCAGCAGTGCACAGTAAAACTTTTGCTTCATTCAAACAGGATTTATTCCCAAGAGTCAAAACTATTTAATATAAGAAGTCCTTGACTTATGATCACATATTCAGCCACTATTCAAAGAGACGAGGCAATGAACTAAAGGACTTACTACCTTTTTGCCTGGTGGTCATGTGATCAGAATTCAGCACTTGGCAGCCCACCCACACTAACAACTGCAGGGTACTTTCTTTTACCTGTTCTGTGGCCTGTTATCCTAACTGACCTTTTCTGTCTCCTTGCTCTCGCTGCTAACAAGCCATGCCTGGTTCGGCCCAGCAAGACAGCTGCTGGCTCTACAAGGCTTTCTTTCCAAGGTCATGCATGGTGGTTTCCTAGTGAGACATGAGGAAGATGGCTCATATGATTTCCTTGTGAAGGGCCAGGATGGGAATGTCACATCAGCAGTGGAAGCAAGAAAATTTAGCTGGGGTAGCAGGAGACTTGGAGTACAGGTAGCAAAGTCGGGTAAAGCTGGGACTGGGCTGGACCATTTCCCAGGATGCTGAGTCTTGGAGATGCACCGTTGGAGGATCCCATGACTCTGAAGCTTAGGGTCACGAGAGCTTCCTATGGTGCAGCAGCTTTGTCATGAAGGTATGGGCCCCATTTACCTAAATCCTGCTATTTTGCTGGAGAATACAGAATGCATTCCAATTCCAGAAATAATGAGATACTTAAAAATATATTGTTTATTTCATCCTGAGATAATTTAACTGCAACTCACATTAAGCAGTTAGCAGATTTGTTAGTTTACTTTGCTTCACAGCAGCTGCTAGATGAGATATATACAGAATAAATTATCAAATCCAGCTTGTCTGTTTATCTTAAAATAAATCTTATTTATCTTTTGTAAGGTTTGTTCATTTTAATAAATATCTGAAGAAAATTATATATAAAAACACAGGATTTAGATACATACTCAAGATCATTTGTCCTATTTACAAATAATATAATCCTAATTGAGAACAGGAGAATGAATGCTGCCTTTATTTTCCATTGCATATTGACTATTAATCTTGTATCTATCTCATCTGTGTTAGCCATCAAATAAATGCCATAGATTCCTCTTTTAATCAGTATGTCAACTTCCAAAAGAAAGATTCAGGAGGATGACTGTGTTTCCAGGGAAAAGGCAGTCAATTTACTATCCAACTGCAATTCTTTCTAGACTAATTTTTAGACATTACCTAAAATACAAACATATTTTAACTGCAGGGACTGCTTTCTTCAGAATGTTATTTCTATTACTCTGCCGGCAGAAATCTTAAATTGGTTCATAACTCTTCCTTCTTTCACTTTCTCTCCTAGGATGTACCATAAAAAGAAAGCACGAGTTACATACACCGTGATTGGATTCATTCATCCTGTTATGCTCTGGATTGTTGAATAAACTCCATATTTGCTGGCTTTCCAGAACACAGCGCGATGTATAAACGCACATGAGAAAGTTTTAAACACTTCCTTATTAGCGAAGCATTTCAGTAGCCGAAAACGGTTTTAACCTATAATGCTCAAAATGGTTTTTTTTTAAAAAACCCTGTATTACTGCGAGGAGAGAGAGAGGAAAGAAAGAGAAGAGACTGAGAAAGAAAATGAGAATTAGGAGAGTGGATTAGTAGAAGACAGGTAGAAAAATTTGCCCGCTCCAAGTTCCCGACTCCTCTCCCAAGTCAGTACTGGCGCCACCAGATTTCGCCTTGTTCCTCCACACCTCGGAGGCAAAACTGTAATACAGGCGAAGGCGGCTTCCCGGGCCAGCGGGAGAGGAGTTCCTCGGCCAGCTTCTTCGAGGAGGTCAACATCGGGGACCGGGACGGGGCTGCCCGAGAGATGGTGAGGGCCAAAGGTCCGTGGGAAGCAACGGGCATCCCCTACCTCCTTCCCGCCCCCTGCTGCCACCCCACCCCCACTCCCGGGGATCCCCGCTACCGCCAGGAAAACGGAGACACGCCGAAGTTCGCCAGCTCTCACCCGACCGGCCCGAGCCATGTCGGTGGCCCAAGCCACTCAGCTCCTCGATCCCTCGCTCACCCGCCGACCTCGCCAAAAAGCCTCGCCAGGAGCCGCCATCTTGAGCGCCTCGGGCTTCTGGGGTTCTCAAGCCCCGCCCCCTCGGTGCGTCACGCCGCGGCTCCCTCGGGCAGCTCCTCTGCGGCGGGGATTCCTCGTACGAGTGGACGCTGGTCGAGTCTGAGGCGGAGGCGTGCGGGACTGTTGTCGGTGAACGTGTCACAATAGGAACCTTCCGCGTCTCTCGAGTCGTGTTTCCTGTGTGTGATAGCTGAACTATGGTTTACTCATATCAGTTACCAGGATTCGCAAAGTGTAGCGCGCTGGATCAGAGCGAACCCTGACTAGGTGGTTCAGTGGCTAAGACATTGAGCTTGTCGATTAGAAAGGTCGGCGGTTCGAATCCCTAGTACAGGTCTCCTGCGTGAGCAGTGGGTTGGACTAGAGGACCTCCAAAGTCCCTTCCAACTGTGTTACTATTAAAACTACAATCCAGAGCTGGAAAACGAGCTGAGTCGCAAACTAACCGGCCACTTTTTAGCCCTTTCAGCTGATAAGCACAGCTACAGTCTTTATTTGGGGGGAGCGTTATGAATGATATAGCAGTTTATTCAATAAACTAGCGCCTGGTTTAGCTAATTTAAATAAAGTGGAACCTAGTTAACGTTTGGATGGAGAGCATCAGACAATATCAGGCCTGTGGAAAATAGGAAGAGGCTGGGACAGTGGGACAAATCTACACAGACTGTATGAGTCTGAAAAATTTGCTCCCATGAAGGATTAGATTCCATCTATGGAATCTAAATTTACATACCATATAATATAATGTTGTTTGATTGCTCTTCAAAAGTGCGGTTTGTGAACCCAACGGTTGTAGAAAGTACATGATAGTACAGGTAGTCTTCAACGAATAACCATTTATTTAAAGTTACAATGACCCGTAACCATTTTTTACACTTACAATCATTGCAACAACACATGGTCATATGATCAAAAATCTGATACTTGGCAACTGTTGCATACTTTTGATGGTTGCAGCGTTCTGGAGTCAGGTGATCACTATTTGTGACTTTTGACATGAAAAGTCAATGGGGAAACCAGATTCAATTAACTATTACTAACTTAAGAATTGCACTTAACAACTTCACTTAACAATGAATTCACTTAACTATGTCAAGAAAGGTCAATGTGGCAAAATCGTCATTGAAAGGGGACAAAAAGTAATAGCAACATTGCATGAGATAGGTCTATGTAGATTAGATTTTTGTTGTTTAGTAAGATTGAGAAATATATAACGTGAGAAAAAGTATTGTTTAATTTGAGAAAAGTTTATTGTTTAATGTGAGAAAAGTTTACTCCTTATGGATTCAAAGAAAAAAGTAATAGAATTTTTTTTTAATAAACAACGTTTTATTGGTTTTTTTAAAATTTTACAAGGAAAAAGGTAATGGGTAAATACAAATTTTGACGGTTGCAATGTGTGGTAGATGTCCCCTCCCTCCATACTCAAAGTATACATTTGCAAAAAATTTCATTACTAAATAGTTACATATAGTCAGCATATAAATTCAATTAGTAAATTCGGTCAACTTATGTCAAGCAAGTTTTCTTATTCATTTTTGTGATCTGGTTTTTCTCGGTGTCGCCCCATCTCCCCCCGCTGGCAGGGCTCCGGCCCCTCCCGTGTCCTGTGTATCTGGTGTAGAGTCATCTGGTTTTTCTAAGAGTGCTTTGTTTCTGTCCATAAAGGCCTGTGCCTCTATGGGTGTATTAATTCTAACTCTTGTGTCCTCCCAGAATACTAGCATCCCTTCAGGCATCTGCCATCTGAACCACACCCCCTTCTGGTATAATTTCTTCGCTAACTGCGAATAGCTTTTTCTTTTTTCCCTCACTTTCTTGGGGATCTGTTTCAGAATGGTTATATGCCTGTCCTGGTATTTCAATTCTTGCCCCCTTTGTGCACTCAGAATCTCATCTCTTGTACTTTTTCTGAGAAATTTGATGTGTACCTCCCTGGGTACGTTATGTGCTCTAGCATACGCTGAGTTCACTCTGTAAACCAGGTCTATTTCCCACCCCATCTGTTGTTTCTCTCTGTGAATGTATTCAGCCAAGATACTTGTCATAATGTCCCTTATGTCTTCATCATCTGCTTCCACCACATTTTGAAATCTAAGATAAAAGGACATTCTCTCAAATTCTATTTTCATCTGCTGGGTATCAAGTTCTTTGTTCCCCTTCTGCATCCCTTCCATCCCCTCCCTCATCTCAGCCGTCCCACCCTCCAAAAGATCCAGTCTCTGTGAGTTTTTATTAATTTGAACCTGGTTCTCTTTAATTTCTTCTTTCATCTCTTTTAATTGTTTTTTATTTCCTCTTGCCCCTGTAGAATTTGTTGAAACATTTGTTGAAACTCAATCTCTGTAGATTTAGGTTGCATCAAAGCTGTTATCGTTGATTGTGTACTAGGACTGGACGTTGCAGATGTCGGTGCAGAAGCAGCAAAGCCAGGTTTTCCAGGAGGTGGTTTTTTAGGAGCCATTGTTTGTAGAGTGAGAAGATCAGTCAGTGCAGAGATTGGTCAGTCAGAAAGGTGAAACAACCAGGAGAGTCCAGGAGACAGAAGGTCCAGGCAGAAGAGGATTTTTCTAATCACCCTGGCAGTAGAGTAAAGTTTTTCAGACCAGGGAGTTCAAAAGGCAGGAATCAACAAGAGATTTGTCTGAGTAGCACGGAGACAAAGACCGGAAGCCTGAAGTTTTAAAGGTGGAGTCAGGTTTCAGAGCTCATAAAGACAACGAAAGTGTGCCATCTTGCCCTGCCAGCTTCGGGTTTGGAGGCATAACAAAGTTTTCAAAGTTCCCAAAAGCCTTCCAGATCATCCTTCCATTGTAGTTTTAAATTCAAAAATTCGCCATTACTAGGAGCGTGGCATCCTTAGTTGGCTCTCCCCCCTCCTCCTTCCCTTGGGGCTGAGAGCGAAATTGTTTCCAGCCGCCTGTCCGAGGGGGGGGAAAATCCCCCTCCCTCCAGTCGCGCTTCTCCAGCCAAGCCGAAAGTAGAGTTTAAACTGCTGGCAATTTTTCTGAGTTAGTGAAGGGGATGAGAGGGAGATGTCACCTCACCGCACCACAGCCGCGTCCTTCAGATCGTCTTTTTCTTCCGTCAGCCTCGCAGCGAAGACGCCGGAGCGTCCCCCATCATGCTCCCTGGTGCCTAGAGCGAGGCGGGGCCCCCCCACCAGCCGCCGCCAATTCCGGGGATCCCCCGCGGTGCCGCTCCTCCGGCAGGAGCCTCTACGGGGCGTCCTGTGCCCCCCAAGGAGTGGGGAGCCCACCGGGAAAGCGCGGGGCAAGCAAAGCTTGCCCGTCGCCGTCAGCCGCCGGAACCGGAAGCATGAGATAGGTCTATGTAGATTAGATTTTTGTTGTTTAGTAAGACATTGAGAAATATATAACGTGAGAAAAAGTATTGTTTAATTTGAGAAAAGTTTATTGTTTAATGTGAGAAAAGTTTACTCCTTATGGATTCAAAGAAAAAAGTAATAGAATGTTTTTTGCAACACGACATCAAAGAAGAAATTGGAAGAAGTTGGAAGAAAAATATGCATGGCTATAAATTAGATGAAGTGAGATTGAGCAGGAAATAGGCGAGGGTTGGGTAATAACTGTACTCTTTAATAGAGGGGACATGATGGCTCAGGTGTTAAAAACACTGAGCTTGTCAGCTAGAAAGCTGACAGGCTAGGTTTGAGATCCGAGCACCTCACAACAGGTGAGTGAGTTCCTGCCCCACTCCTGCCTCTCTAGCAGTTTGAAAGCATGCAAAAACGAGTAGATTAATAGGCACCACTTCAGTGGGAAAGTAACAGCATTAGCACCTAGAATCAGATATGACTGGACAGGGAAACCTTTACCCTTTAGCTTTACTCTTTAATATATTCATGAAGAAATATACAAAATGCTTTTGGTGGCATTAGAGATGCACTAGGGTGGGGAATGTATTTTTCTACATAGATGATGCCATTTTTTGGCTGAAAAACCATTTGCAACAAATATTAAATTGTGTAATGCAATGAGGAGTATGACTCTGATCATTAATACTAATTCAGGTGCTTGACAACTGGCATGTATTTATGATAGTTGGACTGTTCCAGGGTCACATTATCATTTGTAAATTTTCCAGCCATTTTCCAACAAGGGAACTCAATGAGTGAAGCCAGATTCACTTAACAACTACATTTGATTTTCTTAACAACTGTGGCGGAAAAGATAATAAAATGCAGCAAAACTTACTTAAGAAGTATCTTGCTTAGACTAATAATGGGAATTTTGGATGCAGTTGTTGTCATAAGTCGAGGACTACCTATACACCAGATAAAATTGCACTTCCCCTGAAAGAGCACATTTGCAACATGTAATCTGTACTGGAATTCCCACATGTTACAGTAGCAGATGGCTGAGGATGGGTACAATAGCAGGCATATTATATCTCTAATGCTGCTTGTGACCATCTTCAGCCATCATACCTCATGGCAGTCACCATTCATTAGTTTGGTTTTATATGGAACGACCTAAAAAGGGTTTGAGAAACTTCAATTCAGAGAAAATACACCAGCTTGACCGTGAAACAACACGCAGTATTCTGGCTAGGGCTAAAAGATATTGGTGGTTGTCAGTTGTTTTCCAGACATAATTTATGGTATTAGTATTAGTGTCTAGGGATCTAAAATGTGTAAAGTCTATTGTATCTTAATATAAATTTACCTTGAAGTATGAAGGTAAGAAGGTACCCTCTTAATGACTCCCTTCAATTTCCAAAATCTATTTATTGGGCCCAAAAGAAGAATGTTCTCCAATATTGCTCCCATGGTTTGCATCTCTGAAGCCAAAGAATACTATATAGTACAGCGATGGCGAACCTTTTTTGGCTCGCGTGCCACAAGTGGGGGGAGCGTGGGGGGGTCATGTGCGGGCATGCTGCACCCATAATGCAATGCGCCCCCCCCAGTGCGCATGCATGCACAACGCCCCCCCCCCATTTTTACATGCTTTTTTCACCTTCCCCAGTCTCCAGAGGCTTTATAGGAGCCTGGGGAGGGCGAAAAGAGCCTCCCCCCCGGAGGCTTCAGGGACCGTCCGGAGGCTTCCCTGACACCTTCGGAGTGCTTAAAACCACCCTCCGAGCAACCTGGAAGTGACTTCCGGGTTGCTCGGAGGGTCGTTTTAAGCGCTCCGAAGGCTTCAGGGAAGCCTCCGGACGGTCCCTGAACAGGCACGAAATGTGCGTCTCCATCACCCGGGCACGGATCGCCTCCGCCGCGCGGTGCCTCGGGCCCGGCGTCCTTGCGCCGCTCCGCCCAGCCTCGGTGTGCTCGCCAGGGCCCGGCCTTCACATCGCCACCGCCGCCAGGACGGGGTCGGCCGAAGGGAAGTCCGTTGGGCCTCAGCCGCGCCGCCCTTGCCGCCGCCTCATCCTCCTCCTCTAGCCGCGCCACGCCAGGCAGGCCGCGTAGCCGCCTCGATCCCGGCCTCGGGCGGCCCCACGCCGCATCGTGCTCAGCCCCGCGGGCGGCTCCGCCCTCGGAGCTCGGCTGCCTGCCGCCTTTCCCCTCCTTTGTCTCCCAGCCGGGGCGGCCCGCCGCCGAATTGCAACTATTGCCGCCGTTCATGGGACCCGCCTCTCACCCTCTTCCTCCGGTCGGCAGGTTCCGACTCGTTCACTGCCTGCTGGGCCCCGGCGCCGCGTTCGAGCCGGAGGGGGAAAGGAGGAGAAGGAGGAGGAGGCTGGGCTGGGCTTGGTTGGTCTGCGCCACCCACCCCCCGCGCCGCCTGCGCAATGGTACGATCCAGAACACTCCGAGCCGTCGCCTTGACAACAAAGCCCCCTTCGCTTTCCCCCTCCCCCTTCCCCCCCCTTTCGGCTTAATCCTTGTGACGCCTGCGCAAAGCCCCGAGGGGACGGATTCCTGTGCGGGACGCATGGCAGGAAGGCTATAGAGTCCCCCCTCCCTCCACCGTCCGGACGGTCCCTGAAGCCTTCGGAACGCTTAAAACGACCCTCCGAGCAACCCGGAAGTCACTTCCGGGTTGCTCGGAGGGTGGTTTTAAGCGCTCCGAAGGCATCAGGGAAGCCTCCTGACGGTCCCTGAAGCCTCTGGGGAGGGGCGGGGGAGGTTCTTTTCGCCCTCCCCATGCTCCTATAAAGCCTCTGGAGCCTGAGGAAGGCGAAAAATAGCTTTTAAAAAGGTGAACTCAGCTGGCCAGCGTGTGCATGCACACTGGCCAGCTGACAGGGCAGCGCCTAGCGTGCCCTGACAAATGGCTCCGCGTGCCACAAGTGGCACGCGTGCCATAGGTTCGCCATCACGGATATAGTATTTTTATACTGCTTTTCTCTTTCTGCTTTTTAGGAAGGGAGATATTACGGTCCTCTTCAGCCAAGTTTTTTCAGAATGATCTACTTTAATGGATTTCCAATTGTTTGTATATGCTTTGCTTTTATTGTTCACCTCTTTGATTGCACCATGTGCTAAAAGGCAGGCTAACAGTGTTACTGATGCTCTTACTACTTATGCTTCTACTCTTACTACGGTAACAATAATTATAGCATCACTGTGTTCATTTAGGGCCAAACCAAATGCCTGCATGTATATTAAACACCCGTTTTCTCTGCTGTAAACTGGGAGTAGTAGGCTACAGATGTAAGGGGAAAAATCTGTCCACTGCTTTTATTTTAATGTAACAGTGCACATCTCCTGTGATAATGCCAGCTGATTATTCTGTCAAGAAACAGGGTTATTATTATTTTTGATTAGTGCATTTCTCTTGTTTGAAAATAATTGAATATTTAAGACAGTGATGGACTGGATTTTAATTTAAAGAGCATAGTAACATTGATACTAGTAAATCTATTTGTGCATTAAAATGTGTTTCAAATCTTTCCCTGGAAAGGTATAAGTATAAGTATAAACCTTTTATAAGTTCCCTGGAAAGGATTTCTTAGTATTATAGTCTGTTTAGTAGGAATGGTAGCATGCTTTTTGGGTTAATTTATTTGCTTTTTTAAAAAAAAGTTGCTTTAAACAAGGCAGCACAACAATATTTAAGTAAACAAATCTGTAAGGACTAAATAGTTACTAATAGTGGTAGAATAACTGGAATAAGCATCTGCCCTGCAAAATTGAAATTATATTGGCCAGATATTTCCTTAAGAAATCTTTATAGCCTTTGACCAGATGATGGCACTCCATGATAACTTTTGCTTACATAAATGATTCCCACCCACCCACCCAAAATGAAGGAAAATATGTGTCCCATGTAGGTTCCAACATGGATGGATCACTAGTTTTCTGAACTTTTGGGTTTGTGCTGGAGCCCATCCTCAGGGAAATTCTCACCAAAATGTTTCCCCCCTTATAGATTTATAAGGTTAAATTTTCTTGAAAATTGTCATTTTTATACTTTTAAGATGTCATTAAAATAATTGTTTTTTATTTATTTATTAGATTTATATGCCACCCATCTTGTCTAGAATAAAAAAATGTGAAATAAAACATGGGTTTCAGAAATTATCTATATAATTTGATTCTGCCTTTCAATTAATAAGGGTCTCAAGACAGCTGAAAACAATTGAACATCCGACTATAATAATTTGGGTCCCATGGGATATGCTTTTTCTGTTGTGGTGCCCACTTTATGGAGCATTCTTTTCCACGAAATTAGATAATTAGCTCAATCCCTTTTGCTATTTCGGAACTTCCTTAAGACCTGGATTCATTATCAGGTCCAGGGATCCCAAGGAACTGGAAGCTTGTTTGGATGGTTTTATTGCTAAGATGGCCATTCTTATCGTCTATTTGCCTAGGACAGTGATGGTGAACCTATGTCACGCGTGCCACAGGTGGCACGCGGAGCCATTTGTCAGGGCACACGACGCGCTGCCCTGTCAGCTGGCCAGCGCGTATGTGCGCACTGGCCAGCTGAGTTCACCGTTTTTAAAAGCCATTTTTCGCCCTCCCCAGGCTCCAGAGGCTTTATAGGAGCCTGGGGAGAGCAAAAAGATCCTCCCCCGCCCCCCGAACGGGATGGTCCCTGAAGCCTCCGGAAGTCCTCCGGGGGGGGCGGGGAGGCTCTTTTCGCCCTCTCCAGGCTCCTATAAAGCCTCTGGAGCCTGGGGAGGGCGAAAAAAGCATGTAAAAAGGGGGGGAGTCGCGCCTGTTGTGCGCGCATGCACACTGGGGGGTCGCGCATTGCATTATGGGTGCAGCACTCTCGTACACGACCCCCCTGCGCTCCCCCCACTTGTGGCACGCGAGCCAAAAAAGGTTCACCGTCGCTGGCCTAGGATTTTTGTTTTTTTTTATCTGCTTGTATCTATTGTTTTTAATATCCATTAAAACACCACCCAGGGTCACTTTTTGAGAGATGGGCAGATATACAAATTTGATTAGTAAATAAATACAAATAAATGCTTATGAAGATTCTCAGTCATCCATGGTTGTCCCAAAGGTGCTTTTTCAAAAGGCAAGTGGACTTTGTCTTTCGTTGAAAACTTTTCTCATCCAAGAAGCTTCTTCAGTTCTGACTGAAAGGTGGAGGATGGAAGGATTTATATTCTTTGTTGTCATCTGATTGTTAGCACTCTTTCTGAGAGTTGTTGAGGCCACTTGGAGATTTATCTGTACATTCAGGGTCAGCTGAATAGTACAAATGGGTGTAGAATCTTCTTGGAATCCCAGGACAACCAAGAAATGTTCGGAGAATAGCAAATTTTATTTTTCAAAATATCCTCTTTACCACCTGCTTTCTGTGAATTCTAGGAACCTTGAACCCTTTGCAGTCTTTCCCTTTTTCATTAGTTAACAGTGGAGAACAAGTTACATAAACACAGTGCAGCAAAATAATGTAAATTCCAAAACAAAATGTAGTTTTGATTCAAAAGTTTTATAACAATGACAAACATTATAACAATGAAATCTAAAATTTTATCCAACTTTAATAATGTTTGAAATAAGTATATATGTACATAGGGAGATGAAAATAGAATTACTTTTTGATAGCTTAATTAGTCAATTTTACAGACTTTATTAATGTATAATTTCAGCATTATAGTTAAAAGTAATTTATTACAGAGAATTCACTAGTGGAGAATTATTGTAAAATGTTATTTTAATCTTCCACTAGATTTTTAAAATGATTTATTATTGTGTAACTACTATACATCTGTTTTCATTAGCTAGATCAGGGGTGGCGAACACGCGGCTCTCGAGCCGCATGCGGCTCCCGGCCAAAATGAATGCGGCTCTTTGCCTCTTATCATTATTTTGTATACTGTGGCTCTTTGCCAAGTTTGGATTTTGTTATGCTGCTTCTGAGGAGGGACCTCTGAGGAGAGATCTCCGAGCGCGTAGTCCCGCCCCCAGGCTGCGTCATCACGTCTCCCATCCCTCGGAAACAACTGCACGGGCCAGAGAGCGGGGGGACCTGTGTGCAGTGGTGGGTTCCTGCCGGATCGCACCGGATCGCGCGCGCTCCCTTTCGCGCTAAACCTGGATCGCGCGCTCCCTTTCAGCGCTAAACCCGGAAGTACGGTCTTGCCCCACCCCTGGCGACGTGACGACGCTTGCCTGCGCTCCACCAGCTCGGCTGGGAACGGAGACGTTTCTCTGCTCAGCAATGTCTTCAGTGGAGTGGTGGCAGCCTGGCAGGCTGAGCCTGCGTCCCTTTCAGGCGCTCCGCTCCGCTGAGGAAACGTCTCCGTTCCCAGCTGAGCTGGTGGAGCGCAGGCAAGCGTCGTCGCGTCGCCAGGGGCGGGGCAAGACCGTACTTCCGGGTTTAGCGCCGAAAGGGAGCGCGCGATCCGGCGCGATCCGGCAGGAACCCACCACTGCCCGTGTGTCACATGTTGTGTCTCGACATTGTCGCATTAAAAGACAGAACTCGCGGTACTGACATAAAAGAGGCAATGACTGCCGTTTTTAAAAAAGCGAATATGTCTTTTGAAAAACTCACCGCAATAGTCACCCTGCAGAAGACCGGTGTTAAAACAGATATAGCTGGATACGTGAAACAACTTACACAACTGCAAGAGAAGTTTACTTTGCGGTTTGAGGACTTGGACCAAAAAAGACCACTGATCACTTTTCTCATCGACCCGTTTAATGCTGACACCGACTGCCTGAAAACCCCACTTGTTACTGATGAGGCAGCGAGTGAACTAGAAATGATTGAGCTACATGAGGACGATAGACTGAAATCTCTTTTGAAGGAAGGCCATGTTACGTTTTGGAGAGCTGTGCCAACTGAAAAATACCCGTGTGTAAAAAGAGCCGCTCTCAAGCTGCTGTCTATGTTCTCGTCAACATACGTCTGTGAGAAGCTGTTTTCTACTTTGAAACACGTGAAATCAAAGCACCGGTCCATTCTGACTGACACTCATGTAAAGGAACTGCTCCCAGTGGCTACAACTGAATACAAACCTGATTTGCAGAAGATTACTGAAAACAAAAGATGCCAGAAATCCCACTGAGATTATCATCCCATCACTCCAACAAGGTAACAAAAAACACCTGACTGAGCATGTTATATTATGTGTTTAATATATTATTGTTAAAATTATATGCTTTTGTGTGAGTGTTTGTCTGTTTTGGCAGGTCACTGCGTGGTGTGGCTCTCTGACTCTCACAGTTTAAAATTTTGGCTCTTTTTGTCGAACTTGTTCGCCACCCCTGAGCTAGATCTTTCTACCTCTTAAACATGATATTACTTGCAATTGTATGAAGGCATCATATTTGAGGAGAAATTCCAGTCCCTCACCTGAATATATTACATTGCTAACATATTTTTAAATAATGAGGGACTATTTTCAAGATGATTACCTTTCCAGATTCCTAAATGATCAAAAAAATGGCACAAGTGAAAAATAAATATTTTTTGTTATTTAAATGTGGTTTATTAGATAGAGAGTTATTTTTTAAAAGAAATTAAGATAAACTGAGCTGGATTCAATGGCATGTTGTTAGTAGAATTGAATTCTCCTAAAAGACAGAGAAGAAAACCAGTTTGAACATCTGCTGTATCAGAAGGGGGCGATTTTGAAGGTGTAGAGAATATAACAGGCAGGAAGAGAATTGTAATTTCACTCTAACTGAAAGATAACATATAAATTATCCTTACATATCTGTTTTCCAATGTTGTCTTTCTCTTTCTAAAGTTATAAGCAATCATTTAAAGCAGCAGCCCCCAACCTTTTGGGAACCAGGGACTGATTCCATGGAGAGAGTTTTTTCCAGGGATCAAAGGGGGTGTGGTTCATGTGCTGCCTGCATCCTGTGGGTGGGGCTTTGCTTGTTTGAGCGGCCAGGTTTCTGGCATGCTGCAGAGGACCAGGAGTTGGGGACCTTGATTTAAGAAATAGCTCTTACAAAATAGTTACAGCATAATAGAAATACAAAAGCTGCAATCTTATAGAAAAATACATTGGATAAGCCTAAGAAGACAAGATTTTTCAAAGTTTCAACTTAAGATTCTCAGTGGATGCAAGGCCATTGTAAGGGGTTGCAATCCTTTTCTTACCTGAACTTTGAATCCAGAGCAGCTCACTCCAAACATGGAGACAAGGTGGAAAGATCTAAATTTGATTTGGCTTACTTGAAAACGTTTTCTTCTCTTCTTTTTTCTAGCTCAGTGGTTCTCAACCTGTGGGTCAGGACCCCTTTGGGGGTCGAATGACCCTTTCACAGGGGTCACCTAAGACCATCGGAAAACACATATTTTCAATGGTCTTAGGAACCGAGGCACCAATTTTATGGTTGGGGGTCACCACAACATGAGGAACTGTATTAAAGGGTCGCGCCATTGGGAAAGTTGAGAACCACTGTTCTAGCTACTTTAGCATAATACAGCCGTTCAACTCTCTACATAGAAAACAAATTCCCTGATTCTTTGTGAAATTCTTTCCATCTGCTTCTTGCTTTTTGAGGACACCCCCCCCAAAAAAAATCATATGTATTACAAAGCACCGAAAAGTTGTTGGCTTTGTGGTTTCATTTTAAATAGGAAAATGGTATAAATTTCTTTGCATCATATTTAAAGATAAAACTCTAGTTCTGTAATTAATTATATATCATGGCTCTGTTTACCCATATGGAAGAATAAAATGAGAAAACTGACAATATGTAGAATTGCTGGAAATAAGATATTCAGCAATTTGGGACTGATAACAAAAGATGCAGAGCCTTTTTTATTTTTCTCTTGAAAAAACTCTGTAACGCTATTTCTTGAATTTCTTTTTTCAGTCCCTGAAACCAAATCCAAATATCATTTTTCACCTCTTTTAAAATTATTTTTAGGTGACATTCAGATACTTGTTTTGCATGTATGCTATGTAATAACTGTGTTAATTTGAATGAAATACATTTACAATATTTGAATAGTTGACTTAAAGCAATTGTTCCATTCACATGAACAGACCTTTTAAGCTTCTCTGCCCTCTCTGCTCTGCTGTTGAATAAAATAATACAGAAAAGATCCTATTGGTGTGTGTGTGTGTGTGTGTGCGTGTGTGTGTGTGTAGTCTAACTTAAAGGTATTTGCTGAACCAAGAAAACTCAATAACTTATTGCTGCTTAAGTAGCTTAGTACAATATCTATAAATAACAGATTGAAAGAGCAGTACTTTATGGAAGAGTGTGTTGAAGCTAGACTCACTCTGCTGTCTCAACAACAGTAGGGCCTTTCCCAGACATACAGCAAGAAATCTTGCCACTGATGCAATGAGAATGGAATTGGTACAATTAGTTAGAACTTTCCTCCTCCAACTATGCTGCCTAGTATGCTCACACAACAAAGAGTTCAAGGTTTTTATTCAACACCCCCATCCCGCCCCAGATTTCCAAGTAGTACCCATGTTGAGTGAGTCCAGTCATTTAACTCAGCACAAGAGAGGCTAGGCAGAAATCCAGTCTCAACAGAAGACGAACAGAGTCCAAAGGCAGGATCAGCTTGTGGACAACCTGCTTTCCCAATTGTTGGGCCTCTTGCCTCATCCCACTTCTTCACTACTATGCTTCAGCTGCCCCAAAAGCTGTCTTTTAAGTGAAAGATACTTTATAGGTTTGCAGGTCCTCTTAGAATCCTTAAGGAGGATTTTTATATGTATTATGTTCAAACAAATGGGTAAAAATAATGTAAGGATATGAGTGGAAAAGTGCAAAAATACCGTATTTATGCATGTAATGACATTGGAGTATATATTTTTTTTGTTTCTGTAAAGTATGTGGCAGCTCAAGTGGCATAGTGATTCCATGGCCCCTTTCCTAATCATTGTAATATTGGTAGAAGACAAGACAATCACAGATCTTTTTCTTTGGAAAATTAGGGATAGAAAGAGTGATGGTATAGAAATGTCTTTAGAATTTTTTTAATTTAAGGAATAAATGTAGTAGAGAAAACTGATGAAAGATTAGACAGCATTTTTGAACAAATAACTCTTCCTAGCTTGAATTCCAAGTGAACGCATCCAAAGCTTTCATTCCCAATAACAATTCAAAAGGAACTAAGAAGATATTCTTGTTTAACATTCATAGAAATGACACTCATACCCAGATTGAAATCTTCAATAAAAATATATTTCATTAGGATGTCGTTAACTGGCTTGGCTTCAGAATAGAGAATATTGTGCTAATTTAGTTGGATATTTGGGGATTTTAGTTATGATTTGCTTTATTACTGTTTTTTGCCCAGGGACTAACTGAATAAAATTTAGTAATTCTCAATATGCTATTTCTTAAAACCATCAGCATACTATTTTCTCAAGAGATAATGATTTCGCTTTGTATGATGGTCTTTAGAAAATCTAACAAAATGTTGAAATGAAAACATTTAGGCATAAAACAGTGAAGGAGACAAACTTCACAGTTAAATAAAGCAATTGTGTTTGTATAGTTTGAAAAAAAATGTATTGGGTCTGTTGTTTGACTGCAGAGAAACACATACAGAGGTGGTAAAAATGTCAAGGTCATAATGTTCATGAAAGCCTTTTGACCAGTTAGGAATTTTTATTAATTCTTTAAATGCAAATACCATGGTACTGTGGACACGTTCCATACCTCCTGCAGAGCAAAAGGTGGAAAATTATAATTAGCTTTTCAGAAAGGAATGTTACATACCAAGAACAATCTAAATACAAATGTATCTCTTAAACTGAGAACTCTGAGGTTATCAATATTACAATCATCTCATTTTTACAGTGAAAGTAAGAGACTTTTGGGAGCAACAGAATTTGCTCTTGTTTCAGGGATGCTAAATAATTTCTTCACTTTTCATATATCAAAAGAGAAGAATACATATTTGCCAGCTTTGACAATTTAATGTTATATGTATTTCTGGAATACTTAATAGAATAGAATAGAATAGAATAGAATAATAAGAGTTGGAAGGGACCTTGAAGGTCTTCTAGTTCAACTGCCTGCTTAGGCAGGAAACCCTACACCACTTCAGACAAATGGATATCCAGCATCTTCTTAAAAACTTCCAGTGTTGGAGCATTCACAACTTCTGTAGGCAAGTCATTCCACTGATTAATTGTTCTAACTGTCAGGAAATTTCTCCTCAGTTCTAAGTTGCTTCTCTCCTTGATTAGTTTCCACCCATAGCTTCTTGTTCTACCCTCAGGTGCCTTGGAGAATAGTTTGACTCCCTCTTCTTTGTGGCAACCCCTGAGAAATAGGAACACTGCTATCATGTCACCCCTAGTCCTTCTTTTCATTAAACTAGACATATCTAGTTCCTGCAATTGTTCTTCATATTTTTTAGCGTCCAGTCCCCTAATAATCTTTGTTGCTCTTCTCTTCTTATTGAGAAATAACTAGTTTTCTGAGACATCTAGCGAATGTGGTTTTTTACAAGCCTTCATCTATTCAAAATACTTGGGGAATAGGGATGAAATGTACTATATGTCTGAAAATGATACAGAAAGGAGAAAAAAATTCCTTTCCCAAGTGGTTCTCCTCACAAATGTTTTTCTGGCTGCTGGGCTCATATAAGGAACATTTCTGTATCTAATTGGCTATCCCTAAACCTGTCTCTAATAATTGTGCTTAAAAAACAGAAAATCTTGGCCTTCAGAAGAATGTTAAAATTTGGCTTTTCCCCAAATGTTAGCCCCAAGATAGTAAGGGAGTTCAAGATATATATACATTTTAACATTTAACCATAATCCTAACAAAGCTAATAGGGTATACTTGTTTCTCCCCATTTTTTTCAAGTCATGTGAACAATAATCTATTAAAGCAAATTCTCTGGCATGAATCATACTGTCCTAAGAGTTAAATTGAATTTTTCCAGGTAATATGCAAGGCTAGAACACTGGGTAATATGCAGGGGTGGAATTCAGTCGGTTTGGACCAGTTCGGGGGAACCAGATGTTAATTTTAATCTGGTTTGCTGAACCAGTAGTTACAAGGACTGGCTGACCCCGCCCACCCCACCCCTCCCCTCCCAGGAGTCTCCATGTAGCCTGTTTTGGATGCCAGGTAAGTGCAGGACTGGCATGGAGGCTCTGGGAGGGTGAAAAACGGGCCTACCAGAAGTCCGGAAACAAGCCAGTTTCTGGCCTCCGGAGCTCGTGGGAAGCCATTTTCACCCTCCCAGAGGCTTGAGGAAAGTCTCCGGAGCCTGGGGTAGGCGAAAATGCCCCCCCCAATCTTGGAGCAGGAAGCCAACTAGGCCACGCCCACCCAGCAATTGGCCAGAGAACTGGTTGCTACAATTTTTCAATCCCACACCTGGTTATATGCCGTGTATGGTAATGGTAATAATTAAATTCACATAAAAGGCATTGTCAAGAGAGTCAGATAAATTCTAGCATTAAATCAAATCACAGCTAATACATATCAAAATAAGTATTGGTTATGAAGTATATTTTCTGCCGCTATCAAAAAAGCTACATTTAAAACCATAATATATATAAAATATATGCTTTATATATTATATATTATAAAATATATGCTTTATATATTATTAAATTAATAATAATCTTGATTATAATATGCAGTAGTTTATATAGACACAAGCACATATCCATCTTAATTCTTTGAACAATGATTGTGTGAATTGGGAAACTATTTATTTTCTATTTTGCATTTCTTCTGCAAACCATTAAATTGAAAACCATTATTTTAAACTAAGAAGTGCCAGAAAAGTTCTATATAAACAAACTAAGAAAGAGAGTAAATCAGTGGCTACTAGAAATGTGGGCTTTGGCTAACTTTTTCATATTTATTGAATAAGTCGTTCTGTTTTTGCACAGTTCTCCAAAAAGAATCAAGATGGAAATTATTGCAATAAAATATTGGTAAAGGATAGGTGAATATACCCCCTTAGCTTTTGATGGAGGACACAGCATAAGATAATGCTGACAAACTTGAAGATTGGGCACTGTTTAATAAAATGAAATTCAATGGTGAAATGAGTAAGGTTTAGGCAAGAAAAACGAAATGCACAGGTACAGTATAGGTGGTACCTTCCTCAATAGTAGTAACTGTGAGAGGGATCTTGGAGTCCTAGTGGACAACCATTTAAATATGAGCCAGCAGTGTGCAGCAGCTGCCAAAAAAGCCAACACAGTTCTAGGCTACATAAACAGAGAGATAGAATCAAGATCACGTGAAGTGTTAATACCACTTTATAATGCCTTGGTAAGGTCACACTTGGATACTGCATCCAGTTTTGGTCGCCATGATGTAGAAAAGATGTGGAGACTCTAGAAAGAGTGCAGAGAAGAGCAACAAAGATGATTAGGGAACTGGAGACTAAAACATATGAAGAACGGTTGCAGGAACTGGGTATGTCTAGTTTAATGAAAAAAAGGATTAGGGGAGGCATGATAGCAGTGTTCCAATATATCAGGGGTTGCCACAAAGAAGAGGGAGTCAAACTCTTCTCCAAGGTGCCTGAGGGTAGAACAAGAAGCAATGGGTGGAAACTAATCAAGGAGTGAAGCAACTTAGAACTGAGGAGAAATTTCTTCATAGTTAGAACAATTAATCAGTGGAACAGCTTGCCTCCAGAAGTTGTGAATGCCCCAACACTGGAAGTCTTTAAGAAGATATTGGCTAGCCATTTGTCTGAAACAGTATAGGGTTTCCTGCCTAAGCAGGGAGTTGGACTAGAAGACTTCCAAGGTCCCTTCCAACTCTGCTATTGTATTGTATTATATTGTATAAATGGGAAGCAAAGTAGGCAGGAGATGGTACTTTTCTTTTTTGACATTGCAAAAAGAGCACAACATTTCTGTCACAGTAGCAGCATACCTAGCTTCAAAATCATGGCATGCTAAATATTTTTATTTCTAATCTTTTGCTTTGTGCAGTAGATTACAGTGTGCTAATATTTCAGTATGTCTTGAAGTTTTTCCATATATAGAATATTTCCAGAAATATTTGCCTACTTATTTTTCTTTCTATGGTTCCCCACCCCTCTCTCATTAATGTGGAACAGTCATAAATATTTTCTTACTGAATTGTGGGAAAGGAATTGACCTTTCTGCAGGGTTAGATTTCAGAACTGAAGAAAACCAATAAGAAAATATAGAAACTTTGAGTAGCGGCAAATATGGTTGCTCATCTCTTCAGTGTGATCTTTAAGTAGGGGGTAGTTCTAAAAAAAAATCACTTGTATTTGAATGAATATCTAAAAATATAGGCTGCAGATTTGTTCCAAAACTATTGGTTATTTATGGCAATCCTAGCTCTCCATTTAGATACTGTAGTAGAATTAGATTCTCTGTCATATATAGTAACAGGAAGATGTAGTTCACTGAAGTAATTATATTAAAATTCAACCTCCTTCATGTAATTTCTCACTGAAAACCATCTAGGCACTTGTATACTTGCAAGACCGATATATGTAACCAAATATAGTCATTCAAGTGAAAGGTGATAATTGTCAATCAAGTGTAATTGGTAAACATCTTTCATTTCATTGCAACCTAGAGAGGAGCAAACCAACCCTTCACAGAAGGAGCAAGTTGCTGCAAATAATTTCATACAGTTTTTTCTTATTTAAAATTTGAAAGATCATCTAAATGACTACAGAAGAGCTGTTATTTGTACAGAACTGTGACACTTTCCCTCATATATTACAACTAATTTCAAGCAGGAATCTATGATGCTTGGCATTTAGTTCCACAATAGAAATAAGACTGCAATCCTGTATCCATGTATCTTGGAGTAAGCTCTGTGAGTCTCAGCAGGACTAATTTATCTGTTAATGGGTATATATTTGCCCGTAACCATCATGTGTGGGAAGAATCTCATTTGTCTTAGTCCTAGTGACCAGTATCACAACTTGAATACATAGAAAATTTACTGGTTTTCAATTATTTTACATTTAAGATTTTGACAGGTTATAATATTGCAAAAACATATCATGACAATTTTTAGAATTGTAACATATTTATTATATACATAAGATGGAAAACAACATCTAAAACAGTATCAATTTTAAAAATCTATAGGATCACTGTAAGATCAGGGCAATGAGAGGACACACTCAGGTTCAAGGCAACAACAGCTCTTTATTCACAGACAAGTATGTACAATCTCTCCTTTTATAGGGAGCTGTCAGACCTCTCAACCAATCAGGTTAAACCTCTGTTCCTGCCTAAACAGAGGACTGGAGTGGAAACCACGGTAGCTTGTGTGGATATCTAACAATCACAATAAAAAATAACAGATGAGCCATGGATGACTGTTTTATTTACGTTGTATGGTGCCTTTGCTTTTATTTTTTCTATGTTCATATAAATAGAATATGTTAGTCAGTGCTTGTGTTAACAGAACAGTGTAGATACCAGTGATGAAGTTCTTGATATATAAATATATGCAATTTTGGAAGAGTATGTACACCATATGTAGAAGCAGAAGATGACAATTAGAAAACAGTTTAAGTCTAAATATTACAAAACTAGAAGCTAAGGCCAGCATAATGCTGGGCAAGTTCACCTCATTTTTCATAAACTTCCATTATTATTTTTTATGTTTATGAAGTCTTATCATAACTGATATCAATCAAATCAAATTATCATTTTGAGGTTGGGGCTCCACTGTAAATATATTCTTTTTCACAAGTTATTTTAGTTTTTCTGAATGGCTTTTGCTATGTTATAAGGAAAGCAGTAGTTTAGCAAGTTTCTGTTCCCTCATTCTTTCTCTTGTGCTGTCCCTGTTCCCCAATATTAGATTGCTCACACTTGAAGTGGGCAGGCAATAAAGTGCTTTATACGTAAAATATTTGAAGTCAAAAAATTCTAATAAAGGGATAGATTCCATTTTCATTACGTTTTAAGTGCTCACGACTGCAATATCCCACACAACCCCAAAAGCCATTGATTTAACCAACTTGAGTCTGCATTCTTTTGTATTTCAGTGGAGATCCTATATACTGCTTTAAAAAAGACCACTAATACATTGGTCATTTCCATTTATATCTACAGAAACCTGAATATAAACCTAACCAAATTCCCCTTTATGATTACAATACACCGACGAAGCATTCGGTTAATCTCATTCGTTACAACAGTACAAATAACAGCAATTACTTTATCCATCACAAGTGTATATACATATTTCCAAAGAAGAAAATGAAAGGTTCAACTTTTAAATTATCCATAAAATTTTTGTGCGGCTTAAATAAAACATTTAAATTGGATATTAAATCTATATTGATTATGAGAACTTTAAGGAAGTAATGACAAGGCAAATTCTGCCAAATTAATGGGTTTTACTTTTAAGCACTGTACCTTGGTCCAGTCAAAAAAAAAACTGTTGAGGAAATTCTGTTCATAAAATGCTTTAACCACACTAAACTGATGATTGTTGATAAAATAAAAATGTTAGAGTTGGAGGAATGCAGAAGTGGCTGTATACCATATTACCACACTTTTGGATTGTTACGTTTAGTTCATACTTTTCATCCTATTGCGTAGAATAAGAGGGTTGTGTAAGACGGCTCCAACAATTTCTGCAATCTGAAATAAGATGTTTTGAGTCAAGGTGAATGGGCTATGAATTAAAGTTCTTTTTATACTACATTTGGCACTGTTCCCTCACATTCCAGTTTTAATCTCAGAAGTTTTTCATGAAGTTTTACACGTAAAACGGGAAATCTTTTTTCCCAGAGCTGATTTCCACTGGTGAACAAAGCTTTTCATATTGACTATCAGTCTGCTTGTACGAACATCTTCATATCCAGCCACAAGATATTTCAATCCTGCCGATAAAATAGACATATCTTAATTATTTGTGCTTAACATATATTGAATAAATATTACCGTATTTTCGGAGTATAAGATGCAGCAAGATTTTGGAGAGGAAATTTAAAAAAAAAGTTTTTCCACTCTGCAAACGTCCCAAAAGTGGCCTGTTTTTTGTAAAAACGGGCCCATTTCCCCCCCAAAAAGGGCATGAATAGCCTTTAGGGAGCTTGTAGAGTGCTCCAGGGGGGGGGGGATGAGCAAAAAACAGCCCATTTTTCGTTAAACAAAAGGGCACGGATAGCTTTTAAGAAGCTTATAGAGTGCTCCTGGGGGCTGGAGGGGGGGGGGTAAAGTGAGCAAAATACGGGCCAATTCTTGCTCATTTCTGCCCTCCCCAGCCCCCAGGAGCTCTCTAAAAGCTTCCTAGAGGCCCTGCACAGCCATTTTGGTGATGGGGGCAGGGTTTCAGGGGGCAAAAAATGCTGTGTTCAGTGTATAAGACGCACCCAGATTTTCAGCCTCTCTTTTGAGATAAAAAGGTGCGTCTTATACTCCGCAAAATATGGTACTTATGGGGAAAAAATTAATTAGAAGAAAAGGAGAAATAATGTACATGAGAGTACTGCTGTAAACTGTCCAGAGTCACTTCAATGAAATAGGTTGTGTGGAAATGTAATAAATAAAATTAAAATAAAGTAGTTTTAGATAGAATTTTCATCATGTTTATTGTAACAAATGCAATGCTCGATTGTCAGTTAATCAATATATTTTTGCTATTGCTGTGTGCATAATATTGTCAAGATGATGTCAGTATTATTATAGCGACTGTCATTTACAAGAGATTGTATTTATATATCTTTTAAATAAAACATGTTTGCTTCATTAATTGTATGGCTTCAGCAAAATTACATGGGAAAAAGCATAACACTTCGTTAATTAAAGTAGCTATAGAACAATTTTTGTTTCTCTAAAAAATAAGTTACCTGCACTATTTTATAGGTTTAAGTCGAATTTTGCTGGGAGTGTAGAAAATCCACACTGATAAAAATAATTAGTACATATTATAATGGGTAAGCAGTGAGGGAAATGCTTAGTATTGTATTATATTAAATTGTTTTAACAGTATATAGGCAGTATGGCAGTTTCATTTTCAAAAACATCAAGCTTTTTTTAGCACATGGAACAAAATGAAATTTATATAATATACAAACAGTGCAATATCTATTTAGTTATCTGTATGAGTTATATAATCAATTATATATAATTAAAATTTTATAAAATAAATATATCTATAAACCTACCAGGATTAAGTATTGGGCAGGTACAACCTCGATTAGTCCATGATTCTGGATAAAGAATCCGTTTTCCTTGGACAATCTTCAGTTTTGTAGATTTCAGTACTTTCTGGATCATCACATTGACCTCAGCATGAGACCCTTTATCATGAGCAGACAAAATCTTTGCCTTTACCACTGTGGGAAGACAATTTCAGAAGGAAGAATATATCTTCTCTTTTTATTCCACTGGAATGGAATGAAACATAAATATTGACTAAAAGCAATGTGCAGCGTAAATCTTTAATACAAGGGTTACAACTATAATGGAGCCTGCCCATCATGGTCATGGGTTGAAAGGAAGTTGGGAGGACCCTAAGTGAATCATGTTAAATGAATGAGTCCTAATCCGTGCTCTCCCCAATGCATTCATTAAATGAATCGGGATTGTTAAGTGTAAATGGTGTACCTTAGGGTGGGGAAGACCATGGATGGCCTAATGAAGGAACAAGACCACCTGCCTCTGGTGTCCCAAAGCCTCCTCCCACCCACTGAGACACCCAATGCTCTGCTTCCCACTCTTTGTGGTCCTCATAGCTGATTGGGACTGCTCTGTACCAATCCCCTGTCACCAATTAGTCACTTTTTAAAGATGCCAGTGCTCAGATGTCAGAGTAGGGAAGGAGGACAGGCCGCTCCATTGCCGAACAATGTGGCAGAAAAGCGGCCAAGTTTTTCTCAGACACTGGCAAAACTCAGAAAACGTACGGTAGTTAGAAACCTAGAAATAGTTCTGTCATCACAAATAACTGCCAGAAGTAAAGTGACATAAAATAGGGAAGAATAGAATTGATTCCATACATCCAATCATACATTTTTCATGGAACATGCCTTATTAAAAGGACACATACCAATAATAAAACATACAATCAGTTGGAAAGACTATAACTAACACTCAAAATATGTTGGTAACTTTCACAATTTATTAAAAAGAAATTCCCAAATCAGCCTTGCAGTTGAAAAATGTAGTGTCCTCATAAGCAATTTTCCATTTTGAATGAAGTTGTCTGCATAATTAGTACATCATTTTACACTAATATCCAGTTCTGCTAATATTAGGAATAGTCCCTTTCATACATGCTATTATGTGTATTTTTTCCTGGTATTTTAACATATTTACTGCTGATATCCGCATCAATATGGGGACCTCTACAGGATTTATACTGAAGATAGGATCTGCTGTAGGAGCAGAGGGAAATCTGAAATCTGCTATTTTTTTAAATTGTCAAAAGAAAGTCGTCTTTATCACAATAGGATTTGCTATTGATGGTATATTTTGTGCATCTAACACATCATAAGATTCTTCTCTATTCCATTTTAACAGTGCAGCAGAGAGCAGCTTGCAGTTTTTTTAATATGACCACAACACATTTGCCTTCTCCCTTATTCTTTTTCTGAACATCCAGTAAAAAAGGAAAATATTGTGACATCAATCATATATTATTTTTGTTGCTGTTGCACTTGTTCAGAATGCTGCCTTGGTAGCTATAATTCGATGCATGTTATTTGCCTTGAAGTAATTTACAGTAAAAGTTTGGGACCATAGAGCTTATTATTGATTTCTCCTCAGGCTACTTTTCAGTTTAGTCAAGAATAAGAGAAGAAGAAATCCATGTGTTGCTTCCTTAAAGTAAAACATATATAGTTGTAACAAATGCAGTTTCCTATCTGAAAGGAGCAAACTATTTCTCCAAGCGAGCGTCCTACCCTATAAAGATCAACAACAAAGATACTTAAAATCATGGTAGAAGTCAAGATACCTTCTTACCTATGTAGTATAAAACCATTTCTATTTATTTTGGTGAATCATGCTTGTAGAATTAAAGAATTTGAAATGAATAAATGTCTGCTAAAGAATCTTCTGCAAGAGAAAAAAATATGTATTTGAATCCTGCTGCAGTTGCCAACTGATTTCTTGTAATATCTCTGTCCTTAACACTTGTCTGATTTCATTTCCTTGTCAGGAAATTTTTTGTCCAATTAAGTACTGGGCAGGTGCAACAGCTAAAAACACTGGAAACTTGCCAAGAAAAACCTGATAATTTTTGTACTTTCCGGTCTATAGAACAATCAAAATGGTACATTAATAGCTTCTTAATATCAGGATACACAATCCGCATAAATATAAATAAAAAAGTAGAATTTAGACATTGAAAAGTGTTTATAATCTACCCCAATTTGTTTATTAGAAATGAACACAAATAGCATATCTATAACTAACTATCTATCTATCTATCTATCTATCTATCTATCTATCTATCTATCTATCTGTATGTATGTATATATGTATTTGTGTGTGTGTGTATATGTATGTATATATCTGTACATGTGTGAAACATATGTGTGTATATGTATGTATTTTGACTCACCATATGTATATTTCATGGCACAAAAGATCTTAAAATTTTGCAAAACTTGGTCTTTACATTCACACTTGCCTGTGGAAACACCAAAACATCTGTTACCATGAATCACCAACACTTCTAACTGCTATTACAACATATTACGAACCGCAAATGAATGACATTGCTGTCCATATTCCCTGAACTGAACTTGGAAGGAACATATTATATAAAAGAATATACAATTACTTAATGTATTGTAATTTGGAAGGATACATTTCTTTAAAGAAATTGATTATTTTTACATGAAAGATTGTGTGTGTATCATGGTGAGACTGCAAGGCCTGAATTGCTCAGAATATTTGAAGATGTTCCTGGAAGTCTTAATAGGCCACCAATGGGGAACATTTTGAAGGAGGTTAATTTTGGAATGGATATTTCTGAAATTCCAGCTATGCATTGGATTGAATTGCCCACAAATACTAATTGCAGTGGATAGACTATGGGAGGGGGTGTGTCTCCTGTTGTGTCAGAGGCATCTGGATGACTACTATGAGAAACAAAATGCTGAAACAAGAAGTAACTCTTGGCCTAATGCAACAGGACATTTCTTGAGTTCTTGTGGAGTTCTTCCCAGGTTTTCAAGAGTTCCTTGTTCGTTTCATAAAAGAAATGGAAAACTTCAGAATATATTCTACTACTACCAACAATTCTAAAGTTTCTTCAAGAAAAAAAACTTATGACAGGTTAAATCAGTCTAAATCTTCTGACACTTCATAGTTTCTCTGTGTGGCGTTCTTAATCATTCTAACAATAATTTCTCCCTTCAGTTAGATGCACTAGAAAGAATAGAAAAATGAAAGTACTTAATATTTCTGCCCAATCCAGCAATTAAATATGAATAAATATTTTGTCGATGTGAAATCACAAGGGGTAGTTTACACAATCCTGCAGGCAATGGTTTTAATGAGATACTCTTTCTTTTAATATACCAAGTTAAAACTTTAGAAGGAATTGATTTGGGGAAAAAGAAAAGAAGCCTACACTGATACACATAAAAGTCTAAAATTAATAATGGAAACCTAATAACATTAATTACTTATTTGCATAAAAAAATGGGTTTCAGTTAATGTTCATTCCAGAAAAAATGATTGGAGAGAGTTCATTGGGGCCAGGAAGGGGAATGTGTCCCTCAGAAAAGCAGTATATTTCCTCTTTAATTAAAAATTTTTAAAAAATATTTTGGAAGAAAAGCAGTATCTTGCCTACCCATACCCCAATTCTTGCTCAGTTTACTCTTAATTTTCTGGCTTTTTGAAACAGGCCTAGAAATCTGGGTAATGAAAATCATTTCATTTGGTCTTTTATTTGTGACCTGATGGTTTTCCCACTATTTCTTAAAATCAACTTTTCACTGATTATTAAACAGTAAGATTATCCTCCTAATGAGATGACTAGCAGGCCTGCGAACACATTCTTACCGGAATGCCGAAGAGCAGAGTATCCTTGTTCCTCCTCCCACTCCCAATCTATTTCACTCTTGTTACGTGTAGGGATTTCATGGTACCACTCTCTGTCTCCATTGCTAAAAATCAAGGAAATAATGTGAAATATTTCTTATGAAATCAGTTCAATTCAGTTCAAGTGTTATTATAGAGAACTGTCTTCATAAGATTTAGAGAATCAGAAGTAAGTTAAAAAACAATCATGTTAAGAATTTATATGTCATATTCTTAATCAGCATTGTTGTTTTCTGTTTGTTTATTTTAAAACCCTCTATAGAGACCCGGACTCATTTAATTTCTTCATCAAATATTCTAAATTGTTTTTTTGCAGAAATACAACCAAATCATCAGCAAAATCCCTCAGTTTATAAACTTCCTTCTTAATATTTATACCTCTTATTTTTCCATCTTGTCTGATATCTCTATTCAAAACTTTGATCACCAAGATAAACAGCAAAGGAGACAAAGGACATCCTTGTCTCGTAACCTTCTAATTTCACATGAGTTAGGTCACCATTAATAATAATTTTTGCTTGCTGTGATGTGTAAACAACCTTGACCCACTTGAATAAAATTCCCACCAAAGTCCATTTCTTCCAGGACTTTAAACAAAAAAACCAATTTAAGTTGTCAAAGGCCTTTTGAATATAATCATGGAAAATTATGATTTTCCCTTGATAGAACAAAATTGTTCAGATGACAATTGTTCCAAGCATAACCTCAAGAGATTTATCAGGTCTCAACTTTCTCTAATCCAACATATATGGAGACACTTTGGGAACAAGGCATGCATTCACTGATGCTACCTTTTGGGACAATGATATAGTTTAATACATTCAGCTACTTTCAAATCTTAATGGTTCAAGCCGAATAGCAGAAAGAAAAGCCATGATGTTGATTCTGTATATCTTGCAGTCAAGTACTACTAAGCTTTTTTATTTTTGTTCATAAAATAGCATGAATCTGTTTGTAAATTTGGACTGTTTTTTGACCTCTACTTCAGACACAGGATTATTAAAGGTAAATTCCTGTCCTTATGATAAGCCAACTTGTTCAGTTTTTCTACTCACCTGTTGATGCAGTCTCCATTGATTGAATCACAATTTCCTGCACAATCACATGGTCGACAGCCATAATGTCCAAATCCCCAGTATCCTACCATACACCGATCACACTGGGTACCAGACACTCCAGGTTTGCAGGGACAATCACCATTGCTGGGGTCACAGAAAGTGCTGTTGCTAAAAGGAAGCATGGCTGATCCAATGGGGTTGCAAGAGCACACTGCAATTTCAGAACATGCATATGAGGGATTGCTCTTCATATTCAATAGAAATGACAGCTTGCTTTCTTTGCGTATTGTTCCTCTTGGTTATTTTTTCCTGAATATTTAATTTATTTATAATATCCAGGGGAAATATTCCTCTAGCGTCTTCCAAATTTTCCTCTAAAGTTTCTCTTGAAAATTATGCCTATATCCATCTCTTCTCAAATATATGAGTTTACAGTTACAGACAAAGCAAAAAAGGTTAATTAAATGAGTACATTTCAATCCCAACAATATAGAGAGGGGGGTCATTAGTTCAAGAAGACATGTATAAATTAGGTGTATGAAATAATGCACACATTATACAGCAAGGACTTTATTCTCATATGAACTCATGTAATAGATCTGTAATACTAGAAATAAACATTTGAAGAAAAGGCCAGTGTATAGATAAACATTTTACTTCCCATTCCTCTAGTATCTCTGCTCATTACATTGGTTTCTCTGTTTCTGTTAACTAGAACTTCATGCTTTAAAGGTGTCTGATTCCATCATTTCTGATTTGGCTATAATATTACATATTATTATTTAGATCTTTTTTTTGGCATTACTCTACAAACTCTGGTGCTTCTAATATTTTGAAAAGATCAAATTCATTTTAATGTTGTATCTATAGTTGAGAGTTTTTATATTATTTGTTTACCACTTTATTAACAGGGAAAGCAACTGTATAACAAATGCCAAATGGTACCTTTTTATTAGCTGTATGAATTACATTTGGCAAAGTTTATAAAAAAAGATATAAAGAGCTAAATACTACCAGAATCTGTAATTATATCTCTACTTAATTGGAAACTGAGATTATGGATTCAAACAAACCGATTTCTGACAGACATATATAATTATTTTGTATTCTTGCTTGTGTTTACTGACTTTTAAGAAAAACATTTACATTTACAAATGCAATCCCCACTTTTTAAAAAAGTGTTCATTGCTGTTTTGTTGTGTTTTTAAGAATGAAGTATGGAAAAAATATATGTTGCCCAGTGTTACTAATTTTCATTATGTGATTAAGATATCCACTAATAATTTTACCTGTGTATCTTTAAATGCTGATAATATTTTGAAACTGTTTCATTCTAGTTGTTTACTCTTGCTGGGGAGTTTGATTATTTTTGCCTGCTATTAATTCTTAAATTAAAGATTAAACATGGGCTAGCATTTTTAGTCACTTTTAGAATTCTGCATGAAAACTTTGGTTAGTTAACGAACTAATTCCAATGGAACAATAAAATTATAAATATGAGGCCTGGGTAATGCTATAGGTTTAAATTGGGGGAAAATACTTTTGGAGCATATAGAGCATCTATTTGCAATTCATTAAAGGAGACGTGTAATTTGTCAGGATTGTGTAGCTACTTTAAGGAATCAAACAAAGCCTGTTCAATGCATTGTAGATAGAAGTTGTGTTCACTATACTCTATATTCCTAAACTGCTCTTCTAAACTGAATCCAAAGCACTGCACCATCATCTTCATGCATATCATACAATCCTTCTTAATGGAAGCTCTACATTATATAAATAATTCTGACCACTCTATTTGCCTAGGTTGAGCTGATCAAATTCATGGTTGAGCAGAAATGTAGTTGAGATTGAATTAAAACCCAGGTTCCCTTGTTCCAACTTTATGTTGCATGGATATTGTGTGCAGTATTTATTTAGAGAACCTTTAATATTGGTATTAAATAACTTGTAAAATAAGTATATTTTAAGTTCCTTCTTAAACTGTAACAAGAAATGAACTGTTTCCTCTGCAGTACTTCCTAGTTGTAATTTTTTAATTGTTATTTTTAAATGCAAAATATATACTAGAATACATCTGTCAGATATGCGTACATAAAAGAAGCCTAAGGTTAAAAACCCTAACGTATTAATTTAAAAAATCACCCAGTGTTGGAAGCTTGCAAAATTAGGATTGGCTTACATTTGCAGGTGTCAGGAGCAGAAAAAGGCTTTCTAAGATCTCGATAAAAGCCTGGCTTGCAACGTTCACAGTGCTGTCCTTCAGTATTATGTTGACAGTTGTCACAAATGCCCCCACTTTGGTTCCCTGATGCCAGCCATGTGTCCATATCAAAGTGACAAGTGTCAGAATGTCCATTGCATTTACAAGCTGAAACATACCCAAGATTAAGGAGGGTGGAGGAGAAAGAAAATCAGGATTTTGCTGTTTTGTTAAAAAAAAAAAAGGTACGCAGCATGGAAACTGTAAATATTGAAAGCAAATGATATTAGAATATATGGGTTCGTAAAATGAGTAGATTGTATTACTGTCTGGTTTTTCTAGTATATTTAGCTTGTCAAATGCAAAATTGCTCCTTTTATTTGGATGGATAGATGAATGGATGAATAGATGCACATAATTTTTATTTAAATAATGTTTCCAATAAAATACTGTAAAAGCAAGAAAATACAATAAAATTCATTGTCATTTCAAAATGTTACATTTAATCAAATTTCAGATCAGTTTTTCTTGGCATACATTTAGGATCACTGTAAACTGTTTATGTCTACGTACTTTTTATATTTTAGATGTAGGCTGCAAATCTTTTGATTTTAATTCAGAACATTTTATTTAAATGCTATGTGAAAATATAAGTAACAGTTCCTTGGCTTTTCAGTAGACTAAACAATACGACTTTCTTCAATATGATGCTTTCCATACAGTATGTACTAAATAGTAAGGACTGGAATGCTTTTTAAACCCATGGGCTTTCTTTCAAGATTTTGAAACAGGATCCCATCACTGAGAAAAAAAGTGGAATTAGATGACCTATAGACATTTCCAAATAATATATTCTATAGCATGATGATTCTAATTCTCAGCTACCGTGGTCCATTTGAGATTAGGAGAGTTGTAATCCATGATATCAAGGCTACCAGTTTCGGGAAACTTCAAACAATACCTTCTCAGTAAGTGTCTGTTCTTATTTTTGTAAACTGAGAAATTATTTAAAAGGATGCAGATGGTAGTTTTAGTTTTGTCTTGAACTATTTTACCCCATCATTTGCAAAAGAGACCTTTGTTTTTACTCAATAGTCTATAAATGATTTCATTACTTTGGTCTCATACTTACATTTGCATACATTTGGAGCTCCTGTTTGGCCATTTGCAGCAAGCCAGGGTTGGTCATTGTAAAGAGGGGCACAATGTTGACAATGAGTTCCTGCAGTATTATGTTTACAAATGCATCTCCCATGGACCTAGCAATTGAAAACAACCATGTCTGCAATGGCATGTGTACAGATTTCAACATTCAGATATCACCATTACACAATGTTAGAGTATGTGCTACTCTAAGGCAATAGAATATGCCTTTGTAACTAAAATAATTCCTTTTAGAAAACTATACAATACAATACAATAGTAGAGTTGGAAGGGACCTTGGAGGTCTTCTAGTCCAACCCCCTGCCTAGGCAGGAAACCCTATACCGTTTCAGACAAATAGCTATCCAACATCTTCTTAAAGACTTCCAGTGTTGGGGCATTCACAACTTCTGGAGGCAAACTGTTCCACTGATTAATTGTTCTAACTGTCAGGAAATTTCTCCTCAGTTCTAAGTTGCTTCTCTCCTTGATTAGTTTCCACCCATTGCTTCTTGTTCTACCCTCAGGTGCCTGATGACTCCAAACTGATGACTCCAAGCTCATCCAATAGATAATCAGCACTGTTTCCTACTATGAATTTCATTGCATGTAACACCTTCTAGTTGTAAGAGGATTTGATATTATTAATGCTGTTTCCGACACAACCAATGGGTTGTATGTTTTTTTTATAGAATTAAGCAAATATATACGTAGATACTGGGAAACTGAGAATAGGGAGAGGCTGCTACAGCTCACACAAAAAGTAAATTATAAGGAATGGGAAAACATATAATTGGAGAAGGAAGACAAGGTTACAGTGATACTATTATTCATATTCCAATCTTCCATTACATATTTATTATACTGCACAACTTTCTCAACATCGACACAATAATACTTTAAAAATGCTGCCAAAAATGAAATGCATTTTTCTGAAATAAAGTACCACTTATGCATCACAAACACACCCTGTAGAAAATAAATGATGCTGTTGCATTTCTTGAATAATCTTGGAATGACTGATTCCTATTTAATTCTATTTAAAAATAAGATATACATACATTAAACATATTAGTTTATATAGAATGATACCAATTGTAATTGGTCTTCCATTAAAATACTTGCCTGTTCCTTTTTATATTATTTTTCTTAGTACTTTGTAACTTCAGTTTTATTTTGGCTCCAAAGTAGTAAAAAAGAGTGGCCATCTGCTTTACACACTTCATGTATGATATGTGTTGTAGAGTCAAGCTAGAAGATGAAAATGTAATCTGTGGAGGACTAGGAAAAGTATTGCAGACAAAGATATTTTCTTTAGAAAATATGTATTTCTCAAGATTATTCTGCATCCTTCAAGATATTCTTAAGAAGGCCTGATTGCGGTGAGCACGTATTTATAGTATTGGAAGGACATTTATGGAAACCATATTATAAAATATTCTTACGATGCTGCAGTGCAATATTATTCAATCTTGTTTAGAATATTATGACAAGGTACTGTACATAATAGCAGAGTAGACTTAATGGACTTAATACTTCAATGTTATTATACCCACATGTCAACTATATGACTTAGGAGATTCAAACAAGACATTCAGTTGTATTTGATTTATCAATGCACATATTTACATTGATGATAGGATGTACATATTGAAGCCAGTGTCCTATATAGAGGAATGGAAGTAGAATCCAAGGGAGGCATTCACAATAATAGGTTTCCTTCCAGCTTCAACAAACAATGTATTTCTGCAGAGAATTCAAGCCCCTAATTCTTATATACACGTGTATTTTGCATTCTTGCCAACTAAGACCTGTAGTTAGTTTTGGAATGCAAACATTTCCTTTGGTAGTCCAAAATGTCCTTTTTTAAGAGGCAACTGGACTTTCTGGCTTTTCTTTCAAGATATTTTGCTTCTCATTCAAAAACCAGAAAGTCCAGCTGAAGAAGCTTCTTGGGTAAAAAGCAAAATGTCTTCAAAGAAAAACCAGAAAGTCCAGTTACCTCTTGAAAAAGCACCTTTGGGACAACCATGTCTTGGATGACTGAGAACCTCCATAGACATTTCCTTTGGTAAATATGAAAGACCATAGTGTTCCTGCTTAGTGATGGAAAAGGGAACATCCCATATAGTGCATCATAAGTAATATCATATTTATAAAAAGCACATCAGTTACGAGTTGCATACCAACATTTCTAGAAGATGCTGGATTAACACTGATCTAAATATTTCCATTTGAAAATGTTATAAGGAATTGCTAAACAGACACATTTCCCAGGCTGTTTCATTATTTTGTGAATCAACACAAGCAAGTTCATTTAACCAGAATCCTTTTGCACACACACTATTTTTCATTCTGTCACTAGGCCTTTCATTTCACTCACAGACTGCTTTTCTTCTTAGCTTGACAGCTCTCTCCTAATGTCATTTATTATGCTATACAAGGCAAACAGTGTTACAAAAGTTGACCTATGTAAGATAAACGAGTGACTGATTTTCACACATGAAGACAGTTGCTAGGGCATGTTTCCTTCCATTGCCTTTTTGTTCTTGAATTAATATATTCAATTAGTTCTTTTCAAATTGCCTGTTGTTTTTTAAGAAAATCCCTCATGACTTATGTTCCTCATATACTGTATCAAGAAAGGAGTGACTAATCAGCTGTAGACTAAGATGCCTTCTCTTCTCCCCCCTTGATTAATAATTGCATTGAAAGATGTCTTGGGTTTTAATTTATAAGTGCAGGGAGGTTTCTTTTTAATAGATGTCATAGGAATGCATGGTGAAAAAGTAAAAGCCTTTGAAACAATATCAAAAGAATAACAGAAAACCATCCTTAGAAAATGGTTTTAAACTATCAATCTTGCACTATGCTTTCTTCAAGAGAATGAAAAGCAAAATGCCACAGCAATAAATATCCTCTGTTAGGAAACTACACAATATAAAGGATTGTTTTTTGTACTCTATGACCTATCTTGCAGCCACTTTGAAACTGGTTTGATTAACTACATTTTTATTTTTATTTTGAGTGTATAATTACAGTGATTGTGAGAATGCTTGAATGGAAATATATTTTCTAAATAAAAAAGCCTTTTCCAGTTTTGATATTAGCTTTTCTACTATTTCTACTATTGTACAAGTAATCCTAAATCCTATTAAAATTGCAAATGAAAGATTTCATTAGATAAAGAATTCATTAACAATAACATTTAAATACCAACATGTTATATGCCCAATTACCAATGAAATGTTACATAAACTGTGAATGGGTTATTTGCCTACATCCAACAACTGATATAAGTGTAGTTTATTAAAAAAAAACCTTTAAAAATATTTAAAATTAATTATCTGAAAGATTACTAAGAGGTAATTTCAATAATCCTATGACCAGGTGCTAAAAATGCCCTTCTGAAGGGTTAAGAATTCTGAGACTGAGGCTTGTAATGAGTTATAAAAAGACCAAAAAAGATTTATTAGATATGAGTGGGACTTGAAGAAAGACAAGGAAATTATCAGAGTGATAATGGGAAAAGATGCCAAGAGTTAGATATAATAGGGAGAAGGCTGAACTGCTTAATTCTTTCTTTGCATCTCCCTTTAACCAAAAGAAAAAAAAGTAGTCCAATCTATCAGAAAATGCACCTTGGGGGATAGAAGACAAACACCAATCAAATTAGCAAAGATGTAATGAAATAAAGTGCTTTTAATGAAGTTGCTGGGGCTAGAAGGATTACATCTCAAGATACTAAAGGAATGGCAAATGTGATTTCAGAACCACTAACTGTAATTTTTGAGAACTTCTGGAATGCAGGGGAAATGCCAGAAGACTCTTTAAAAAACCCAACATTGTTCCTGTTTTTTTTTTAAAAAGGAACAAAGAAAATCCATGAAATTACAGACCAAACAGCTTGACCTTAACATCTGGAAAAATTCTAAAAAAGATAATCTATAAGTTTGCAAATGCTTAGAAGAAACAGGGCAATTACTAGAAGTCCACATGGGTTTGTGGAAGAATAAACTGGGGTGGGTTGTTTTTTTTTGACAAATTGATTAATAGATCAAAAAATGCTTTGGATGTGATGTACCAAGACTTCAGTGAAGCGTTTGATAATGTTGACCATAACCTCCCTCCTTAATAAACAGAACAATGTGGGATGGAGAGCCCCACTACCAGGTAGAGTTATAGTGTTTGAACAACCATATCTAGTGCCTAGATCTAAGTCTATGTTTACACAGAGGGAGATATCTCAGGGTTCTCTCCTAGGCCCAGTGTTCTTTGACATTGATATTATTTACTATATTTTTAATAACACGGAAGATATTATAAAAATAGTCGTTGATTTATGACTGTAAGTGAGTCTGGAATTATAGTTGTAACTCATTGTGGTAGTAATTCTTGGCACCTGATTGTTCCATATTTTTTGTGGTGGTTATTAAACAAATCAATTTTACCCAACACATGTTTTTGCTGGAAACTAAAAATAAATGCTGGAAATTGCCAAAAATGTTGCAAATGTCATGTGACCATGGGACATTGCAAATGGCCGTAATGTGGGAGAAGGAAAGAAGAGTCAGCAACTGGAAAACATAGTATACTAGAAAGTGGTCTAAAGGTTTCAATCCAGTATAGCAAAAAAAGATAAAAACTTTAGCATCTGAAATACGCTCTTTCTCCTGTAACAAATGGGATGAACTAGTCTGCCTCCAGCAGCTGAGACAGGGAAGTTGCTTCCCAGCAGGCAACCTTTTATTATATCCAAAGTACTCAAAATTTCCACTACTGGTTCTCCAGAACCTGTCAAAACCTGTTGAATTTCACCCCTGCTTTCACTGTAACATTTTAAAGTGGCCCAATTTAATACAGACTCCTATTAAGGAATCACTTATCTTCAATATTATTCTAAGGCATCTAATATTTCAGAGGGGTCATCTGGAAATTCTAACGTTCCATCAAAATGGCATCTAGTTGAGCACAAGATTTTCAAACAATTATCTGCCCTTCCAAGATTTGAACAATACAAACTTACCACACGGAAGACTCCTGCTGCTTTGACAGGCCTAAAACCTTTAAGAGGTGCACAGCGATCTGCATGGCCGTTGCAAAAACAGCTCCCCTTCACAATAAAATCATAGATTGCGTAGTACGTTAGCTGTGGTGGGTTTGCATTCAGATCATTGCTGTGACATGGGCAAGATTGTCGCTTTAGCAGTTGCACTCGAAGGTTCGTGATTTTCAACTGTGCCTGAATTTTAAGACTGTAAGGGTCATCAGCAGGGTGTGGAGGTGACAGAGCTCGATATATAACCTGAAAATAATAAATAAATTGAAACTAATCAGTGAAATAAAACAAGTATGCCGACTAGACATTTAAAAATGTTTGTGTAGAAGATGAACAGGCTGAGCCCGAGGGAGGGGTTACATGCATGATCAGTCTCAAGTCTCTTTGCACCCACAAAACATCTAAATCTATCCCACCTTGAAGAATCTGTTGATTCTTCAACTGTCAATTTGCTTTGACTATTAGTAGTTCAGATTCTTGAAGAAGTCTTAGCATATATTCATTTGAACAGCCTTGACTCCTGATTTCTTGTGCCTGACAGCTTGTAAAGACAACTGTTAGCACCTCAACATAGTTAGAGCAAGATATAGTTTCTTGCAGATTTCATTTATTGAAAGCCTGTGACCTCTAGACTTTATTTACAATGATTTTAGGTTTTAGATTTTAAGATTGTCATTGCATGAGGATTTTTAGTGTTGGAAAAATGCCTTTGAATGAACCAGTAATAAAGCTCCTAGCTTTGTCCTATCCTTGAAGCTGTAGAATATTTCACCAATGAACAAGATTTTGTTCGTTTATGAAACAGAATTGCTAGCTTGGCTTTCTTTCCTTAATAATGTGTGATTCCTTAAGAACCACACATTTGTATCTATGTTAATCATGAAACACGTAAGATCTAGATCCATGGGGGGAAAGAAATATGATCACCTAAATTACTGCTGACTAATGCTGCTTTAGTTTAGTTTCAATGTACACTATAAATGTGAAATTTAAATACAACCTTTTCATCTATAACAATTATTTTGCCATCATAATCTCTGTTTCTGAAGTAAGGATATAACAAATACGTTCCAATAATATCTCAACTTCATCTGAGTATATGTATTCTGTATTAAGCTGCAGTAGGAGAAGCATGTTACGTGTCCATTGAAGGCTGTTGTCTGGCGGAACCCAGGAAGAAAGACTTATCTGTTGCACCACCTTTTCTAGAGAATATCATTCTACATCCATCACCCCAAGAGATCAGATTGTCTCTGACATTGAAGGCTCTGAAAATGTGGTTATGTTCAAGATATGGGATTCAGTTGGAGCCTGAGCACTAAATTATTTCAGTGAAATAATTATATTGAAATTGTTGTATTGACGATTCCCTCTCCCTCCCTCCCTGTCAGTTTTTTTAAAATCACAGCAGCTGATTGATATTTTGAATTTTGTTTGTGTGTGTTTTCTGCTGTTTTTTGTTGTTTTTGTTTTTGCTAGCTACCCAGATCTGCTTGTTTGAGGCAGGTGGCCTTGTGAATTAAAGAAACCAAACCACATAAATAAGTTATGCAACCAAACATACTTTGAAACCTCAAAATACTTATGTCATGCCATTATGTTTTTCTGAATCTGGTTGCAACTTCTGTTTTAATTTTCCACAGATGATCAATACAAATTGAGCCTAACCACTGGCTCTTTCTTTCTTATCTATAGTATATGATAAATTGTAATCAGTACTGTAAGTCACCGAAACCAGGTATGGCTGTCAGATACAAAAGACCAGGACCACATATGAAGTTCCAATAACACTAATTTATTGCTTATGCTTATGCACAGAAATGTACTCAATGAATGTTTAGCATTATTTTGGCGGTGGATAAGGATTAACAGACTTCAAGGAGGGATTGGATTTAGTTCATTTGTGGCTATATAGAGATTCAGGTTGATTCCTCTCTTGACTCCACCCCAATATTCTGCCACAACTTCGCCTATAATGGAAGAAGTAATCACAAGGGTTCTATGGAAAAGATATTTTAGGTTAGATAAGGTGGTTCCAGGAAACTTTGACGAAATAAGTAGATAAATATAAATATATATAGAAATATAAATAAATAAAAAATTCAGCACATCTTATTTTAAAAACCATAAATTAGTTTATTCTCATTACCCACGGCCAATACATATTTGGTGGAGCAAGTGAGGGAACCCCCTTGTGTTATTTAAATCCCTTTTTTAAATAATAAGGTGATGTACAAATTGACATACAAAACTGATGCAACCCTTGTCCAAAGCCTTTGTAATGGAATGATTTAGTTGGGTTTCTGATTTTACCACCACACTGAATTGTCAGATTGTTTCATCTTCTAACTACTGTAGAGATACGGTGTTGATTCCAAGATCTAATCACTTTTTTTATCAAGATTCTTTGTTGACCCAGTATTGGCTTCCTTTTGAACTACCAAACTTTCCTTAAAACTGGGGCCACTTAGGGTGGGAAGGGGTTGAAAGAGAAAATAAAGGATTTAGATCATTTACATTTCTGAACAGAATGAATGCAGCCTGCTTTTGTCTATTCTGTCAGCATGCCAAATTTGGCAATGGCCAATGTGACAGAGACAAACCCAATTGGATATTTGAATGCCAGCAAGCATGACTTTAGAACATATCTAAGTGTTTTTATCATATAAAATAATAATAAAAATAGTCTGTTTGGTACATGTCAGTGTGCCGATTTGTAAATCAAATATTTTCTTTTGGGTGCATTGAAATGAGATATGCTGTATGTTGTAAAGAATGCTACTACTACTGTGTCTCTTCAGATACCAAGGGACAAAGAAACAAGAGTGAGAAATGCACTGGGAAAACGATGCTCATGGGTTGTGTTGGACCTGAGTAAAAATGCTGAATCATTGGCTGGTGATTGAATAAATGGTAACAAATTTCAGAATCTGGTCCCTAATACATATGTTTCTATACTTAACCAAATAAAGATTGAATTAAACAGGTGTGAAAAATCGCAGCTCCCAAACCTGTGTACAAGTCAGTTCTATTTCAGTGACATATGTTCCCAACTACAATGGATTTTTAGCAACTATGGGACACACAGCATGTCTTAATATATAAAAGAAATTAGAATTGTCTCAAACTGCAAGATAGTGGCAAATAAATTCAATAAATAAACAAACAAACAAGCAAGCAAATAAATAAATAAATAATAAAATAGTTTGGAACATAGTAGAATTTTATACAATTTCTTTTTTTGCTAAATGTGGGGAAATCATGTTTCCTTTAATTAAAAATAATCTGCATTGTATGTTTCTTCGTTCTTTCTGCATAGTTTATTTTTAAAAAGCAGATTTTTATGGGAAAAAATAACATTGATACATACAGTAATTCATATTGTTCCTAGTTTTATTAATCTCTATTATCTGCATTTTATAAATGAAAGGGTAGTAGCAATCACCATTTATAAAGGCAAAAGAGCACTTATTCATTATTTTGTGACTTCATTTTAGTAATAAAAATAATTTGTAGCATTTGGCAGAATTCTGTTCAGACTTTTCCATGCTAATCAAACTAGAAAATATATTAAAACACACAATTAAGATTACTATAAGGCATCAAGTTTAGCATCAAAAAAGGAATGGAAGTACCTTGTTCCTGCTTGGGAAGAATATATAGTTTCTTACAGCATAGCTCTTCCTTCTCAGAGACCCCACAAAATAACAATTAATTCAAGATTAGGGGGCCTGTCTCTATCACCAACACTGCCTGCCCATTTTCCACATTGCTTGCCTGGAGCTACAAAATACGCTGGGTGTTGAAAAGCTATTGATTTATTATTGCCTTTTCTGAAAAGTCCAGTATTGCTCCCTTTTATCCTCACTACCTGGGTGTTTTGCTAAGCAATTATCTATTATTTTTTTGCTTTCAGCAATGGGATTGCTGTTATTTCAGGCAATGAAAATAACAGCCTCCTGAGTGTGTGTCAGTACACTGCCAATACCTCCTACTTAGTGAGGTGCAGACAACAAAACAGTGCCTTGCAAATTAGTTTCAAGTTTGTATCTTATATACATAGAATAGCATGAACATCATTGTAGTAAATCTGAGTTTTGGCTGTGCTTGTGGCCCGACAAGGCAAAATATGCCTGAACTGACCAATATTTTCTGTACCCCCAACGATAAAAAGATAAAGATAAAGATAAAACAAAATTAAAATCTACCCATCTTTGATACATAAAACTTGGCTAATTTATTTACAGTAATTTTAAAGATAAGAGAACAGGGTTTTTTTAGGTAAAGGTTCCCCTCGCACATATGTGCTAGTCCAGTGATGGCGAACCTGTGGCACGCGTGCCACAGGTGGCACGCATAGCCATTTGTCAGGGCACACGAGGCGCTGTCCTGTCAGCTGGCTAGCGCGCATGCGTGCGCTGGCCAGCTGAGTTCACCCTTTTTTAAAGCCATTTTTCGCCCTCCCCAGGCTCCAAAGGCTTTATAGGAGCCTGGGGAGGGCGAAAACAGCCTCCCCCGCCCCCCGGAAGCCCTCCGGAGGCGTCAGGGAAGCCTCCAGACAGTCCCTGAAGCCTTCGGAGCGCTCAAAACGATCTTCCAAGCAAACCGGAAATGACTTCCGGTTTGCTCAGAGGGTCGTTTTGAGCGCTCCGAAGGTGTTAGGAAAGCCTCCGGACGGTCCCTGAAGCCTTCGGAACGCTTAAAACGACACTCTGAGCAAACAGGAAGTGACTTCCGGTTTGCTCAGAGGGTCGTTTTGAGCGCTCCGAGGGCGTCAGGGAAGCCTCTGGACGGTCCCTGAAGCCTTCGGAGCGCTCTGAAGGCTTCAGGGACTGTCCGGAAGCTTTGCTGATGCCTCCTGAGGGCGTCCGGGGGAGGCTGTTTTCGCCCTCCCCAGGCTCCTATAAAGCCTCTGGAGCCTGGGGAGGGTGAAAAAAGCATGTAAAAATGGGAGGGGGAGTGCCTGTAGTGCGTGCATGCGCACTGGGGCCCGCGCATTGCATTATGGGTGTGGCACGCCCGCACACGACCCCCCTGCGCTCCCTCCACTTATGGCACACGAGCCAAAAAAGGTTCGCCATCGCTGTGCTAGTCGTTCCTGACTCTAGGGGGCAATACTCATCTCCGTTTCAAAGCTGAAGAGCCAATGCTTTCTGAAGACGTCTCCATGGTCATGTGGCAGGCATGACTAAATGCTGAAGGCACACAGAATGCTGTTACCTTCCCACCAAAGGTGGTTCCTATTTTTCTACTCTCATTTTTTACGTGCTTTTGAACTGCTAGGTTGGCAGAAGAGTTCTTTTTAACAGTCTCACAAAAACTTAAAGATATATTACTATTTAACATAATTAACTATTTTCTAGGCATTATTTCTGTTCTGGTCTGTATACTCATATAAAGTTTTCTTTCTACTATCAGTGTTGTCATTTTAAGGACCACCTGCTTGTTTCAACCTCATGCTTTTTAAAATACAAACAGCTTTCCCAATAATTGCTGGCTGTAGTAGAATGTATATTTAAAGGCAATATTCCTGTATATTTTATAAAATGAAAATCAGAAATGGGAAATTGTATCAGGCCAACTGAGCTCTATTTATAGAATGATATAAAACTTCAAAGCAATCTTTCCTGGGTGAAAGAGAGATGGTTGTAGGAAATCTGCAGCTTGCTCCTAGATATAGTTATAGGAACTGTTAGTGAGGAAGGAAAGGAACTTAGGCACAAAAAGGAAGACTTTCCAAAGTAAATGTCTAGAAGAGGCTGTTGCTTTTAATTTTCATTAAAAAAAATAATAATAAAATAATAAAAAATAATAATTGATGACAATAAAATATATACGTATTGGAAGCAAGTCAGGCTAAGTATTTAAAGTTAAATGTAAAATGTGCACAGCCCGACTTCAAAGGCGATTTTGCCATATGCAGTAGATCAAGAATTGTCTTCATGTTTTTAGCCCATTAATTGGGTGTTTCCTGATTTTTTTGCGGGAGTTCTAAGCTGAACTACTTAGAGCAGGGGTGTCCAAGCAGAGCTGGCTGGGGAATTCTGGGAGTTGAAGTCCATAAGTCTTAAAGTTGCCAAGTTTGGACACTCCTGACTTAGAGCTCAATGCCATGGCTAAAAAAATGGATCTTTCAAGTCTATGGTGGCATAAACTTCTCTTAGCCCTCCTTCATCATATAATCAGGAAATTCCTAAAACAGAAAGTCCTAAAGATCCCCGATGCCTTCCAGCTGTTTTGAATTATAAATCCCACACTTCCAAAAAGGCTTGCCATAAACAATGGTTATTTGGCACATGCATCATATCTGTACTTCTTGTTTCAAACGGCTTTTTTTTTGTGTGCTTATGACTGCTTAAGTCTAAAATGGTTTTAGTTTAAACAAAATACGTTTTGTTTGCAATTTCCAAGTTATTTAGTCTGGACTGCAGGCTACCACAGTCTTCTATTGGGCAATTCTTGTACTGATGTAGTCTACCTCCCTTCTTTTCCAGGAAAGGGACTTTCAATCTCTATTCTTCTTATGGTTGAGTCTTTCGTGGGCATATATTTGTGTGCATGTCTGTGTACACAAAGTTCATAGAGAGAGAGAGAGTGAGAGAAGGAAAGAAGGAGACAGAGAGAAAGGTTACATTTATATATAAAAAATTAAATAAAGCATCAAAATGCATACATACACAAGCTTACAAAACAAGAACCTTTAAAGTAAAATTTTCTTTTGTGTCAGAATTTTTGGACTCTTAACAATTTTTAGATATTTCTTTTACCATATAAATGGTATTTATCATACCATTTACAATACTAAATGCAATACAATACAATACACTTTCAGAAAAATTCAGATACACTCATACTGTCTTAGAAAAAAGTTTATTAAAAAGGGATAATTAAGAAGTAGAAATTTAAGACCCATGAAATTATACTGAAGGAACTGGGAATGTTTAGCCATGAGAGAAGGAGATGATGTGTGTTGGAGGTAATTACACCATTCTAAATAGTAGAACAATAACATACAGAAGGTTAAATTTGATTCTCCATCATTCTGAAGTCCAGAACAAGAACTAATGGATTATAAAAAAGATTCCAGCTGAATCTGCTTCAAATGGCAAGCCCAGTTTGATTGATCTGCTTTAATTTGGATCCCTGCACTAGGCAGAAGATCAAACTTAATGGCTTAATTAGCCACATCTAGATTTTATGAAATTTGTTTTAAATATTTATATGTAGTTTATTTAGAATCCATTTAATCTCATTAGTTGATTAAATGGATTAGTTGACCTGGGATATTTCCAGACAGATGACTGCTGGTGTTAATACATTTTTGTTGTTCTTCTTCTAAGTCATAAACAGAATTGCAAGTGTCTGTCAGTATTATAGAAATACATCCCATTTCTTACATGCATATGCTTATTTTACAGGTTTATAAACTTATTTAGTGCTATTTATAACCCGCTATGCATAAACTAGATTAAAGGTACTAAGAAAAATTGATAAATAAATCACATTGCAAGGTAAAATATTTCCATGCTGAGGAACTATAAACACCCATATAGGCTATTTGTTGTTATATTCTATCTTTACCAGCATATTTCCAGTTGCCCAGATACTGCATGAACAAATGCCAGATTTCTTATCTATTTCAAAATTACTGGGTCTGGATGTTATGCTATTGGAATTTTTTCTCTTGACAAATGTTGATAAAAATTTCATTGAGAACAGAATAGGAGGGTCCCAGTTATTTGTAGATACATTCCTTTTAATTAGTTATTTAATCTTACAGTTATTTTCTATAAATATTTCAATGTATTTCAGAAGAGGTTTTTCTAAAATAAAAACCATTCCTTCTACCTTGAACTTTGAAGGTTTTTGACCTTAAACGGGGACATATAAATCTTCCTCAGACAACTTTCCTTCTTTATCCAAAGAATTATGTTCCTAAAGTCAGCATGCCTTCATTATGAGTGGATATTTGTCAATTTTTTAAAAAAATGAATTTCATCCCAAAACTAAGCCAAAGAGTAAGGGATTGAATGAGCAACTTTACTTTCTAGGTAGGATACAAAATAATCAGAAGACTCACAGAACAATCTCCTATCATTGAGCATTACATATGTACAAAAAGCAAAGGCCTGCAAAATCATCATCAATATTGTGCTTGTAGGTTAGCAATGTGAGTACAGAAAGTAGCATTGTGAATACAGAAAGATTTTTTGAATTAGTATCTTTCATACACTATGGAATAAACTAATACATTCCACTTACAAAATGCTTTAATAGTAAGGCCCTTCAGATCTTTCAATAGATTTTTTTTTTGCCTATTCAGTCCTGATTGTGGCTTCCATCCAGTTTATATAGATTTTTCATGAAGAAAATGAATTACATTTTGTGATTCTCATTTTCATAAGAATATTCCACAGCTTGACCTAGTTGATATAATTTAAGGCTTTTCTATAATTAATAAAGCAGATACTGACTTCTTAATTATCCAACAAGCATCAACAATAATATTCCTTATTTTTCTTTCAAAGAATTTAAACATCTGGCACCTCCCTTTCCATATCAGCATGATCCTAATCATTATTTTGCTAGCATGTGAAATAGTGTGTTAGTTTGAACACTTTGTTAAAATGGTGTCCTTTCTTTGACACTGGTATGTGAGCAGACTTACTGTTCTTCTCCAGATATGTTAGCTAGCTACTTTTTGGTTGCTTGCCGTAATTCTATAGATGTTCCACCAATTCCTGTATCTTGTAGCTTGGTAATGACTGGAATGCTGATCTGACTTCATTTTCTAGTTCTTCTAAATAGAACTTTTCTATTGCCTTCTGATACCCATCTGCCAATAGCATACTGTTATATTGCTGCTGCCCAACATAATTCCTGGTAGATATCTGGGATCAGTTACAAGCCTTGGGTGACTTCTGGAAGTACATATTCTTTGCATATATTCACTCATATGTTTCATAATTAATAATGTGCATTTAAACCTTTAAAAAATGAGGCAATTCTAAACTGGCACATTTTATTTTAGAAAATATTTGTTAACATACTGAGGCTGTAACAAACCTACACTGTTGTAGTTGTTTTAATAACTGGATAAGTATTTTTCTAGCTAATAAGAACATTTATGAAGAAATGGTTGATAACAGTGATGGGTTTGTACCGGTTTTACTACCGGTTCTCTCATGAGCGTTCTCTCTCTCTCTTTCTCTCTCTCTCTCCCCCCTCCCTCCCTCCCTCCCTCCCTCCCTCCCTCCCTCCCTCCCCCCTCTCTCTCTGTGGGTGAAGCCTCCCGCTGCTGCCACTACCAGTTTGGCCAAACTGGGCTGAATGGGAGCAACACATCTCTGGTTGATAACTGAGGAGCTATAGAATATGCAAGTAGAAGTTCATACATGAATATATGAATGCATGCATCATATACATATACCTCACAGTAACATACAAAAGCAGTCACTGAAACTTCTCAGTTCAGGGAGGGAAATATGCATTCCTTTATCTATTATTTCATAACTGCTCAATGGGAAGATACCAGCAACTAATCAGACAGTAAAATAATTGGAGAAGACATAAATTAAATTAAGACTTCCTTGGGGCTTTATGACCACATATAGAGAAGCTGAAGGTAGCTGTCTAAGACTTTTTACTAATTTCATCTGGAGTGTTTAATGTATTTTCATCTTTTTAGGTCATTTTTGCTGGTTGCCATTGGACCCTTGAGAAATCCTGGGAGGCTCAAGTCATTTTCTGCTTTTGAGGCCCATAGCCATAGAAAACAAATGAAAAAGGAGGAGGAGGAGGAGGAGGAGGAGGAGGAGGAGGAGGAGGAGGAGGAGGAGGAGGAAAGTTTTCTCAATTACTCTGGCAGCTTATGAACAGCACATGGGAAAATATAAAAAGTAAGTCATCTTGAATATTTTAAAGTTGAAAACCTCTAAATTAGATGTTTAGTCCCTGCTTCCTGCTTCTTCTGCTCCCACACCTGCAATGGCCCAGAAGCCAACAGATGTTCTTCAAGGGCATCTCTTGCCTTTCCCAAGTGCAGTGAATGCAAACAATGCATGCAGGACATTAGGAGTAGGGAAACTAAACTATTAGAAGTGAATCTTCAATGGCACTGACTTTTTCGCATTTCACAACCTCCTGATTATAAGGTGCAATGGGACATAGACAGTTATGGGTTTAGTTATTCATATCCACACTTGCTCTTTAAGCTGTTCTGGTCTTGCACTCATAGTTGCATGAATTCTCACTTAATAACCTGTGTCCTGGGGGTTACAATGGCAACTGGGACTGCTAGGATTGGTGTCACTAAACAATGTGGTCCTATGACATTGTATTTTACAACCACATCACTTAGTGATGGAAATTCTGCTCCAATTGCTGTTACAATCCAAGGACTAGCTTAATTATATTCAGCTTCGACAGCAAGGTACTACGTCTTCCATTGAACAATTCTCTTGCTTTGTGTTTGCCTACCTTTTCTCTTCCAGGAAAGCAATGGACAATCACCTTTTCTCTTGTGAGCGAACAGATATTCTTTGTGTGTTTGTGTGCATATATGCACATATGTTTGTGTGTATTTGGCAATGAAACACACACATAAGGGTATGCACTTACACAATATTAACTATATATATATATATATATATATATATATATATATATATATATATATATATATATATACATATACATACATACATACATACATACATACATACACACACACACACACATACATACACACACAAAGATGGAGCATCAAGAAACACACATGCTTCCACACAAAATATGGACTGGTGCAATGTATATTGCTAACTTTATTAGCATAATTATTTGACAATTTTACATTTCATTTTTGGTTTTCATGGAAAGAAGTAAAGAGCTTTTGGTCTTTAATTCTCCTGTTTAGGCTTCTGAAACTGATCACTACTTTTCCTAACCAATCTTTGCATTCCAAAGCGTGTATGCCTGCTTTTATTGAGACTAAAGATATTTTACTTCTTCCAGTTACTAATTCTTGAGCTTAGGTGTGATTATCCAGCCTATACTAAACAACTTGATCTCAGTTTATAAAAAGTATGAGTACAGAGGAAAGTCTTGTATTTCCTTCTTCTCGAAATCTGCTACATGAGGTCACTTGCTTTTTGTGAGGCAATACTATAGAACAGTCAAAAGAACTTCAGATCAAATAGAGCCACACATAATTAGCATAATAAGGATATATTCATTAACTGGGATGAGTGGCAAACAACTTTAATAAATAAAATAAACTTACATCTACCAACCTGTTTTGGTCAGTTTTCCTACTAAGAGTGAGCCTACTGCTGCATTAGACGGTTAATTTCTTTAGTATGACTTCCTGACAAAAAAGAGGAATAAAATGGCAGGAAATCCCAGAAGGATATGTCAGAAGCTGGCTGATGTCAGGCATTCAGGGTGTGAGATGAAGAATGTAATAAGTACACTCTACATACCTATAATAGGTTGGTTTTCTATTATAACAATTTTCTCAACATTTAAAGAGAATGAGTGTCACTTGCAAAGAATGATAATAAAATACCCAGCCACAGACAAAGAAAACAAAGTTCACCAGGCTTTAAGCAAGCAATATTATGCCTAGAAATACAAATGAACAATCTTTATATTTTATCTTTCCATTTATTATAATAACAACTCATATTCCTTTTAAACATAGTACTTAAAAATAAGGTTTCAGATGCAAGTGGCAGCATCTGGCCAATTTTGTCTGGCATTTGGAAGTTCATCAGAGTTGCACCTGCTTAATAATTGGATGGGGCACTTCCCGGTAATATTAGTATTGTAGGCTAGACTGAGAACTTCTTTACCTTTTAGAAATAGAAAGTGGAGGACTTTACAGTTTTCAAACAACATTGAAATTGTTTATTGTCATGGATATCTTAGTGAACTCACCTCTCCTCCAGTGCAGGGGAAATGGCTGGAGTATCTTGAAGTGCAAAGTGCCTCTTTCTTAGTTACGTCATCATCCAACCCAAAGGCTGCTGAGCAGTTGATGGAAAAATACTTATAAGGCTTCCAAGTTTTTCCAAAATCCTGAGATCGCTCTAGGACCATGGCTGCTGGTCTTGGTGACTTGAATATCATGATTAAATGAGTGAAATAAAATTCAGTTTCCAAATTGAGTTGGATCTTCTCCCTCTCTACTCCTTGTGCTGATTGCCACCATGTGTGTGGTAATCTAAAAGATGAATCAACCATAGCAGAAGCTAGATGAGCCAGATGTGTGTTCATAGAGTTGCATTTGCTACATTTAGGCCGCATGCATAGGAGGTCTGTATTTTCACTGTAAGAACAGTATAATTCTGTGGAGTTGTATCCACATGTTGTATCTGTCCACAATTTACGTCCATGACCTAGGTTTCCCATTTGAGGATTGCATGCCTTCTCACAACGAGACCCAGTTCCAAGAATACTACTCAATCCTAAATAAGAAAAAAAAGGCCCAAATGAAACTCCTCATATGTATCCAATGCATACAAAATAAGAAAGCATAGTTAAATAAACAATGGATCCATTATAATCCCAATCTCAGAACAGCTCCATTGTATATCTAGATAGATAATAATACTCAACTATTTTATAAGTCTGTTTTGGGACACAAGGAATATTGTGATAATTTTTGTTAAAAATATTGACCATTTATATCAAATGCTTTTACTAAGAAATAAATGTGTACAAAACTCTTGAAATATTCAATTTCATTGTAACTAAATTAATTCCAGGCAGGTCTTTATTTACAGGAATATTATTGTTCAGTTGTACAGCACATATCTTTCACGTTCAAATATTAACACCACCAAGTACAAAACTTTTCTGCCAGAAACCTTGAAGGATCCCTGCCAGTCAGTGACAATTATTTGGGGAAGAGTGGATGACTGGCTCAGTATAAAGCAACTACTTGAGTTCTTGTGCAAGTCTAAACATTACAAAATGATATACTGCACATTATCAAGAAATTACTAAAAATTATTAAGTGGAAGATCATTATTAATGTCAAGAATACATAGAGAATAATAGTATTGTCTGTTTTATGCCTAAGGCAGGGGTGTCCAAACTTGGGAACTTTAAGACTTGTGGACTTCAACTCCTAGAATTCCCCAGCCAGCCATGCTGGCTGGGGAATTCTGGGAGTTGAAGTCCACAAGTCTTAAAGTTCCCAAGTTTGGACACCCCTGGCCTAAGGTATCCCTTTTTCTTTTCTTTTTGACTCATGAATTGTATTTCAAATCTTTCTGTTTACATAAGCACTCAGTTAAAACAAATTTAAAATAGGAGAGTAAGATCAATAGTAAACAAAATGTACTGTATGTATCAGTGACATGTGGTGAGGTTTATGGCTGGTGAGGCTGGTGACGTCATCAGCGCGAGCTGCGGTCCCCTTCATGTTGACTCAGGAAGGCGGGGAATGGGACCACGTGTGCAGGAGGCTGAAGCTGCCTCAGCCTCCTGCACACGTGGTCCCATTCCCCGCCTTCCTGACTCCTGAGTCAACAGGAAGGGAACCACGGAGTGCGCTCCACGGGACCACGGCTCACGCTCCGTGGTCCCCTTCATTGACTCAGGAAGGTGGGGAATGGGACCACGTGTGCAGGAGGGAGGCTGAGGCTAGAGGAGCCTCCTGCACACGTGGTCCCATTCCCGGACCACATATGCAGAAGGCTCTTCAGCGCCTTTTCCCTTTTTTTTATTTTCATGATGAGAGCGGTGAGGCTCAGCCTCCCCTGCCTCCCCTGACTGCACGTCCCTGGTATGTATTCTATTTTCAGAGGCTGTCTACTCCAGCCATTTATTCTTCTGCTCTATTCATCCTATCACTCTTTGCTTAGACAAAGGAATGTTCATTTGCAATAAATTGTACTTATTTCTTAGAAAAAAACATGTTTAGAATGAAGGTTGATTTTTACTTTGAAAAGAAAAAGTTGTGCTATCTTAGATTCAGACAGCACACTTATGCCTACAAAAATAAATAAGTACACTGGTAAAGGTCACATTATAATATCCAACTCTTTTCAAAGTGCTGTACAAACATTAACTAATCTATATAGTTCTCCTGAGAAGTAAGCAAATATTTTCAGGTATCAGTTACAATTGCCATAAATTGCCTCAGTTAACATGCTGGCTGTTAAATTCTTCACTTTCATTATGCTACATAGGACCTTTACCTGCTATATAATCAGGTTTACCATAGTAATTTGATGTCTATGGAGATTTTCAGTTATCCATGGTTGTCCTAAAGGCAGCTGGAGTTTTTTTGTTTTTTCCGTGAAGATGTTTTGCTTCTCATCCAAGAAGAGAAGTGAAATGTCTTCAAGAAAAAAACAAAGTCCTGTTGCTTTTTGAAAAAGTATCTTTGGATAGAAACTTGATCTATTCCATTTTTTTGCAATCTAGTGAAGGAAAAATCTGAAGCATTAAAAAAAATTATCTTAGAGAACATAAGTAAAGTTATGTATATCCTGTGAGTTAAAATACATCTGCATGCAATCTGATACACATGCAATCCTTTTTGGAAAAGCTTGCCTTGCCTTTTAAACTCAAATGTCTAATCCATACAGGATTAGATAAAATACTGAAAACATGCAAAATTAGACTTATGCTTGCTTCATGAGTCTTGGCCAACACTCTTCAGAAAAATAGACGGTGGGGAGTTTACAACCAAAGGAAGAAATTAGGAGAGCAAACAGGAATAGGAGAGCTTTGGCAGAGAATTTAGCAGGAGAGAAAGAAACTGGCTTGAGATATTGTCAAAAGGATGGTATCAGTGGCATCAATGGAGCAATGGGAACTTGGAAGCTGTGTGCTGTGTTTACCAGGAAATTATGCTAATTACTTTTGTGGCAAACACTAGCATTTCTCCTTGCGGAAGAAAAGGGTGAAAGAACTGGAAACTAGCCATTCTTTTTTATACACATCAGGGATCGTGACAATCACAGCAATACTGCACAAACAGCTTTCCACAAAGACTAATTAGAATGAGGCCTTTAAGGAGAAGGGCACAGGAAGTCATCCAGAGACAGGGTCAATAAGGAGGCGGCACAAGAAGGAAGAAAGCACTTCAGTGGAGGGATGAGTATTTGGAGGATTGTGACAAGAACGATGGGTTGAACATGGTGGTCCTCCACATCAAGGAGTTGATCAAAGAATGTAAACATGGAAGCCAAGCACCATTTACCTGAGAAAGTTCTATTATTCTAACCTCTTCAGCTCTGGTCAACAAAACCAAGAAACCCAACTGAAACTTCCCTTGAGGTGGAAAGAAGAGCAGTGATGGTAGAGGTGAAAAAAATCTCTAGTATGCTAGATATAAGGAGCCATAGTGAGGAGAACTCCATGTTGGTGCACAAATTCAGAATATGAAGGGAAGATTACCAAGACTCATCAATCTGATCATTATCCATTCCTGTTTATCCATGTGTGGTTCAATCTTGCTAAAAGAGCTTTGTAAGAAATTATAAAACTAGGGTAAACAGATGAAGCTATATGGATTGTAGTAAGTGTTTTCATCACCCTTCCATACATAGTCAAGGAACAATAAAGGAAAGAAAATCTTGCAGGTGAACAAGTGGCTATGAAAATTGTGTTGTCAAGAAAGAATTGGATTCCTAAACCATGGTCTTCTTCAACAGTACAAGATACTCTTAGATGGAGTAAAGTGCACCTCATAAAAACATGAGGCAATTATTTTGCCAAGAATCTTGTGAATTTTATGCCAATAAGGTTTTTGTGTCTCCTGATAAGGTGCTCATAGGGCCATAGTGTTAAAAAAGGAAACAAAAGCCAGTTGTTCTATCTCTTAATTTGGAAAATTCTTAAAACAAATATAAAATTGAAACTTTTTCTTTCAGGACTTTGGATGAATAACTTGAAAAAGAATGGAACTTTGTTGCTACATCTGTTGACTGTAGCGAGAATCCTATATGCACACAAATGGAAATACACATCAATTTCCACAATGGAAGATGTGCTGGAGAAAGCGATGAAACTGGCAGAGATGGCAAAACTTGCTTTAATTAAAGAAAAGAGCTTATCCAGCTTTGTTTCTACCTGGAAACTGCTTCTGGACTTTATGCTTGAAACAAAACCCAAAAAAAATTGAAACTTTGCTCTTATGCTTAGATGATTAGATTATTTTGTTGTTATAGGAATAGCTAGTACTTACTAAATATAGTACAATTTAAAAAGTTGAGGTTGTAACTGTGTTTTATATTCCACTGTACTGAAAAAGTTCTAAGTCACTGCTTTTTTACTTTGTACCTTTTCTCATTCCCTTCCTCTATTCAGGTTAATATCTTTGCTTCTATCTGTATTTTATATAATAAACTTAAATTAGAAGAAGAAAAATCTAATATAATCAGCAAATCACATTATAAAAAACATTTTTGACACCAGTTCCTTTTTTTACTTGCTGCTTTTCTATTTCTCCTTTTTTTTCCTTCCTCTCTCAGTCCAAAGTTTATTGTTAAGCTGCACTTTATTTGTTTGTTCTATCCTGTGTTCAATGCAAGGGCTTCATGAGATGTACCTATATTCCTTTGTCTTATTTTTCTCACAACAGTCCTGTGAGGCTGGGCACCATACAGGATAATAACCCAAAATCTGTAGTATCAGACAAGACCCTGCATGAGGTAGTACTGTAAAGGGATTTAGAGCTGATCTTGGGGAAGATATGAAGGAGCCATTAAGCTTGGAAGAAAGGAGTAAGCCATTAAGGAGAGTCTTTGACAAGAGATTACGTCCAGAAATAGAAAGTAGCATGAAAAAGAAACTCAGAATAATCCCACCTTCATTTTGTTTAGTATAAACAAAAAGAAAATAGAGAGAATTTGGACAGGCTTTCCAGATTGATGCCAATCCTTTGAAGTAGGACAGGGGAAGAAACACTTTATTGTTGTAAGGTATATTAACAGAATCTTGAAAACCTGTCCAAATTTTTGTCTCAAAGAAAAATCCAAGGTGGAATTAGTTTGAGTTTCCTTTTCATGTTTCCTTCAGTTTCAGGACAGTGTAGTCCAAGTCCCTTAATTAATTCTTGCTGCACTTTTTCTAAATTACGTTGCCTGGTCTGAATATAAATAATGTAGTTTCATTAACAGCTTTCTTATTTTTGTTTTATTCCTCAAATCTATATGAGCTGTTTTCCACTATTTAAAGTAAAAATGCCAGCATGTGGTATTCATGGAATGGACATGAATGCAAAGGTATGGTCCTAAATATTCTCAATCTTCAGAAGGAAAATCAATATGAAAAGAATGTCAATAGATCACAAACAATCTCTAAATTGTTCATTGCAACTAATGATAATCAGAGAAAAACAATTATCATACACATTCCAAGAAGTAATTCTCTGTAATCTTGCTACTGGAATTACCTTAAGTATTTTTTTCTGCTTCTGTTTAAACAATTGTGCTATTTACTTAATGTGTAAAGAATGAAGTGTTTGTAGTAAGTAAATTCTGTCATCCTACATTGCCACATAGATATGCTAGTTAGTCTTTCTTTAATTCCACTTAAATGATACATTGTACATTTCTTTTGTTTAATAATTTTTTTATTAATTTTCAAAACAAACACAACACATAAAATCTTCCTTCTTTACATACTGTAGAAAGTGTATCAGTTGGTTACAAAAGGCTTTCGTGCATGTCTTCCACAGTCATCAAGCATAATTCATATTAACTCAAGTATTTTAACTCAGATACCGTATTTATACATGTTACCATCACCATACCTCCATTTTCATTTGACTATAATTGTTTCAATGTCCTTCATCATAAAATATACCAAGATTTAATACATAACCACATATTGGCATTTCATTTACTATTTTTAAAATCCTCCAATAACACTGAATCCTTATGTTCTATTCTAGCTAAACATCCATAATATTTAATAACAAAATTTCCTAATCCTCCTTTCCAAATCACTGTTTACAATTTACATCCACTTTCCTTATGTTGTACCCATACACATATATATGTTATCATTATCCCTCCTTTATTTGACTATATCCTGTACCATATCATTTCCCCCCCTAATAATCAAGACTTAACTGAATCTAACTTAATTCTTTTTTATTAACCTTTATATATAATCCAAAAGGATTTCTAATCTTCCTTTCCTGGGTACCATTCAATATTCATATCCAATTATTACTTATCATAACACTACACATTATACATTATTATCATTATCAATTATTTATTTAACTATAACTATTGTCACTAAATTTCACTAAGTTTAACTAGTTTTAAATTATACTCTTCCATCTATCAACAGATCTTTCCAGTAGCAAAACAGTCTCATATCTTCTGCCATTTGTGGTATCAGTCCTCTAATCATCTCCTTAATCAAATTTGTATGGACTCCTCTTAGCAACTCCTGCTTATAAAGCCTCTCATGTAATTTTGATGCCCTTCTTGTTTCCTTAATCAGCTTATCTTTGATTGTCGGTAGGTTATCAATGATGTTGCTAATAAAATTTCTCTCTTTAAATCCATAAATTCTTTTGTTTTTTTCTTCTTCTGTGTCTTGCCATCTGGGGTAGAGTTCCCCTCCATTTAATTCCTCTTTCAATATTCCACTCTTTCCATTTTCAGAGACAAACCAATCACCATAAATATCAGCAAATTTAATTTCTTTATAGTCATTTTTCTCTTCGATTTTTAGGATTCTAACCACCACTTTTTCCACTTGATAAACATCTCCAACTTCTTCATCATATTTTACTGTTAGATGCTCTAAGTCTTCCAACTTCTTCTCTATCCTCTCAAATGTGTTTGATAATTTCTGTATTTCTAGGAATATCTTTTGCAGACTTAAAGTTTCTTTCTGCTGTTGAAATTGTGTCATTATCTCCAGCTAACAAACACTGCTGCTCTAGCTTGGAAGGTTTTAACAAGATTAAGCATAGATTCACAATAAAGGTTTATTTTCACTTTTCTTTGGTTAAAGATATACTTCAAAGGGACATCTGTATGCTTTTCTTCTTATCACTCTCTATAAACAAGCAGTGAGACCTTGGAGTGCCAAGCCAGGATAATCAGTGAGAAAATTAAGAGTGTTTCATTTCCAATACACAAACTTCCAGCCTCCAAGTAGCAGTGTTATTGTTGCAATTTTCTTTGGTTTTTTTTGTTTCTTTTTTGTATTTAAAGTTAAAAAAAAGTCCGATTCTTTAATGAGTTAGAAGAACACCCACAGTAATGAAAGAGGAGAATTTTAGTCCATAGGTTACAAAGAGTAATAAAAGAAAAAAAAATAGAAGAAGAAAACTTAATCCATTCGTTTTAAAAGGCTTGCATAAATTCCATCCATGAACATAGCATTTAAAAAGTAAGATAACCCATTGTCCAAAACCATTCCAAACTTAATTCCGCCATTTATTTCTTCTGTTCTCCAATTTAAATTAATTTTAAGTTTTTTTATAGGCAGTCTCTTTTAAAACAATAAAAATTCCTCACCAGCCAGAAACACTTACTCTTTCCGTATCCTTCCATTTTGGAGCTGCCCCGACTTCATCAGCCTAATGGCTGGTTTTTTGTCACCGGCTTGAAAAACTTCTCTTGGATCGATCAGGGACTTCGCCATGTCCCTGAGATCAGCAAGACATATTCTTCCTGTTCACCGTCTCTGCGAGATGGTTTAGGTCTGATTGGACCACCCAGTGGCAAAAGTATCGGCTGCGGTCTCGGAGCATCAAGACCGCACATCCGTATTGTCGCGACGTTGGCTCCTCCTCTTCCGATATATTACACATTTCTTGTTGATTCAGGGGAACTAATAAGAGCCATTTAGGATCTAGGGCTATATGTTTAGTTTGGTGTACAGTACACCTTCTATAGAAATACTGTTTATTACTAAGTGCATATATTGTTGCATCTGAATAAACTAATAAGATCAACAATTCTGCATACCTTTTTTGGACAGGGCTTGTGCTTTTGAGTAAGTGTTGACCTGATTAGACTCTTGCTGTTTTCTTGGCAAGGGTTTTCAGAAGTGATTTGCCATTGCTTTCTTCCTAGGGTTGAGACAGAGTGACTGGCCAAAGGTCACCCAGATGGCTTTATGCCCAAGACAGGACTAGAATTCATGGTGTCTCAGTTTCTAGCCTGGCGCCTTAATCACTGTACCAAACTGGCTCTCTCTAAACACCCATTACAACAGAATACCCACTATTCCCCTATTTTTCAAGAGAGGAAGGAAAACTGCAATATTATAACAAAATGCTCTTCTATTGTAAAATTCCATTTCCCAAGGTTATGCTTAAGTCAGGGGTCCCCAAACTTGGCAACTTTCAGACTTGTGGACTTCAACTCCCAGAATTCCCCATGCCTGGCTGGGGAATTCTGGGAGTTGAAGTCCACAAGTCTGAAAGTTGCCAAGTTTGAAGACCTCTGTGCTAAGTCATATGCAAAGACGCCGTATATTCTCTGCGGAATAGATTGTTAAAAATCTTCTTTCTCTCTTGCGCAGCTCCAGCCCTTTAATGGTTTTCTTCTAAGCTCACGGAACCGCTGCCGTCGTTTAGACAGCGCATTTTATCTCGTTTACTTACAATACAAGCCCCTCTCCTCCGAGTTCAGTCGAAGGAGGAACTCTGCGAGTGACCAGGGGACGTTTTTCAGCGACTGTCCCAAGCAGAGGAGGGGACCGTGCGGGAGAAGCACCCCGGAGTCAACGTCCCCCTGTGAAGAGCCGTTTCTAAAAGCGCCTCTTCTTCGCCAGGAGCAGACCTGCCAGGAGAAGGGCTACCCCCGGCATTCCCGCGGGCTCCGAGACACCCACCTGCAGAGCAGCTCAGCAACACGAGGGGCCAGAAGGGACTCCCCATGGCAGCAGCGCGGGGCACCGAGCAGGCATGCAGTCCCGTGTGGGCGCCAACCCTCGATCTGGGCGCCCCTAAGGACGGCAGCCAGGCTCCCTCGCCACAGTCCCCCGCAGGGCGACGGCCGGAGGACCGATGGAGCCAACCCGAACCGCAGGTGCTACTACCGCGGGCATCTTTTTCGCTCCTAGCCGTAGCAGCCGATCCCCGCCAGCCCTGCTCCCTCGCCGCCTTTGCCGCCGCCTATCTGTCCCCGCTGGGGGATCCACGGCCAGGTGCATGAAGAAGAGGCGCCGATCCTCCTATCCCGCCTCTCCGGCTTGTCTCCGCGTCCCGAGTGACAGACTGAGAGGGGAGTGGCGGCGGCGGCGGCTCATAGTAGAGCGGTGGCGGCGGTGGCGGAGCCTCAGGAGGAGGAGGAGGAGGAGGAAGGCCGGCTCCAGTTGCTCCCACCCCTCCCGTCTGTCATAGTGGGGAGTAGAGACCGCCTTTCTCGTCCCCCGCTCTCCTTTCCTCACTCCCCTGCCTTCCCTCCCCACCCAGCCCGCCTCGGCCCTCCAGGGGGCCTGGTGCTGTGGTGAGCAAAGGACGGGCTGCCCCTGTCCCAGCGCCCGGCTCTCCCCTCGCCGCATTCCTGGAACCCACTGACTTTAGTCCGCTGTTTGTTTGTTTGTTTATTGGATTTATACGCCTGTCACTTCGCGGCACGCCAAGGTGCTTCAGGCAGACGGGCGGCAAAGGAAAGGGAGAAGATTTCGCCCCTTTTCGCTCCCCCCCTCTAGCCTTTCACCCCGCTGAACTTCTTCCCTCCAGTTTGCCTCCGAGGGCGACTGACCTCCGTACCCCGCAGTCACCGCGGCCATCTTCCCTGGAGGTTCGCTCGCCTTGACACAATCGGAAAAAAAGGCGGCCACCTGGTCCGCCTCCTTCTCCTTTCTCTGATTGCTTCCCGCACCATCTCCCTAAGCTACTTCAATTTTTAAAAAATTAAAGAATTTGAGCCAGTGTCTCCAGTTTAGATATTAAAGATGGAGTATGCAGACCTGACTGCATTGGCCAGGAATGCTCCAGTGCTCATTTTACACTTGTCTTCGGATAATTATATTCTATTTTTATTAACTAATTAATTTTTATAACTGCATATCTTACCAAAAGCAACTCTGGTGGCACACAATAATTAAAAGACCAAAAGATGTCCTGTCCTGTCCCATTCTAGAGGCTCATGCTCATCTCAGTTTCCTAGCCAAGGCAGCCAGTGTTGTCCGAAGATGCTTCCGTAGTCATGTGGATGGCACGGCTATACTCCGGGAAACACAGAACATTGTTACTTTCCCACTGAAGTGGTACCTATTTACCTACTTGCATTTACATGCTTTCAAAATATTAGGTTGGTAGGAGCTGGGGCAGGATGGGAGCCCACCCTATCATGCTTGAATCTTGAACTGCCAACCTTCTGGTCAACAAGCACAACATCTTAATCACTAAGCTACTATGCCCCTACACAACAATTCAATTCCACTAAAAGAAGGTTTTAATAACTTTTGCTTTTATTATGAAAACATTTTGTTCACTGGATTACTCTTTTTGCAAGAGGAGTTCACAAGCTGCACTGAACTGTAGCAGTCTCAAAGGAATCCATTAAATAAAACCTGATCAGGTTTGTCCAATCACAGCTGGAGTATTGTAGAAACTTGTTGCAGCTTTTCCTGGGTCTGAAGCAGGTCTGTGTTTGCTTAGGAGCAAGAGTTGATAGCCAATAGCAATAGCCAACTGCAAAAATAATCTGCCAAAGACATGCTGTGTCTGCTGAATGCTCTCCACCCATTGGCAACTTCTAGCATGACATGTAATAGTAGACCCATTCTCTTTGGATTATTTGTAGCATACAGCATTTGTTAATAAAGTTCAGAATTTTCTCCATTCATTTTAAATGTCCAACCTTTTAAAATAAGAAACACAGAGGCAGCTAGATTAGACTGCAAGCTAAGTATGTTGATCAGTACTTGCTGTTGTGTCATAATACCCTATTATAGCTTTGGGGCCCTTTTAGTACCTATTGCAGATTACAGATATTTTTTACTATGTTTTTATTCATATATCTCCAGTTTGCAGACAGAATATTTCTGAGAACACTGCTCAGCTTGAATTATCTGATAACTCAACACAGAGAACAGCAACCCAACCTACCTGAAACAGGCAGATCGCTTTGGAAAATCGTGGCATCATTTCATGGTTTCAGGTCAGGGTCCCTACTGAGTGAAGGGGTTGCTTTTATCTCTTACCATTCTTTTGCATCCTGAGATTTAAAATTGGCAGAAAGAAGCAAGACTGTAGGTGCAGAATACATTTTTAAATGTCCTTTTTGGAGAAAACAAGGACTACTCTTCATATCCAAAGTTATTCTACAATGCAGAGGAACAACCAGTCAGCCTATACTGGTCATTGTCTAGATTCAGCACCATCCCTGCCCCTTGACAAACTTCCAGGCAGGATTTTAAAAAGTTGCCTTCCTTCACACAGCTCTCGGCTGTTTCAGAAGCAACTTAAAAAATTTCCTGTCTAGATTGTACTAATTTGTCAAGGAGTAGGGTGGGTTTGAGTCCAGACAACAACCAGGCCTGATTGGTTGTGCCCCTGCTTCTCATCCTTCACATCCATCAGTGGAAGGAAAACCTGTGTGTTTGTGTGTGTGTCTCTGTATGTGCTAACTAACCATTACCTGCCTTGTCCTTCAAAACGTCTTCCCTTCTGCTGGTCTCCCATTTTTTTCATTCTCTTTTCCACATATTTGACCATTAGATGCCTTCACACTCCTTTCCTATAATCTCTCCTTTGATACTAATTCACCCACCACCCTCATTGTATTATTGTTTCTTTGGTATTGCAATGATTAAAACAAAGGGGAAATGCTTGTTTCTGGGTCTCTTTATTACACCCTGGAACAATGGAAACATTGTAGTAAGCAAGAACTGATAGTTCAGATAAGAAGAAGGAGCATTTAAGGGTACTTTGTAACTTGATTTCAACATGCACATGTTGCAACTTAAAGATAAGAAGGGAAAGGAGAGGGGAAGGGGGAGGGGAGGATTAGATGGGGCACAAAGAAAAGTACACTTTGCCCAGCTTGGACAGAAACTGAAAGAATGCCTATTAGGAGATGGCAGGGTGGAATTCAGGTGTGCTGGGGGAAGAGGTGGAGAAAATATGGTAACCTGAAGATTTGCTGCCCTCCATGGTCCTTATGGGTCATCATTGGTTTAACCGGAATACATAAAAATAAAGTAAGCTGCTGACCAGTTGAGAACATAGCAGTTTAGCAACCGGGAAAGAAATAGACATTCAAGGATCAGCTGTTGGGAGTTTGGGCATGTCAGATACTGTAGCCAGTTGAAATTGAGGATGTTCCTAGACTAGAATGAATCTTGACACAGAAGGCCTTAAGAAAGCTCAGCTTGGGAAATAGTATAGCTGAAGTACAACAACGTTCAAAATATAGGCAGGAGTGCATGTACTGTGGCCTGGAAATGGGTGGAAGATAATGATGTCTAGTCCTGCTTTCAAGAAATGATGGCTAGCCCATTCTGGCAACTGGGCAAGCAGAAAGTGTGGCCTGGTCTAGATATCGAAAAGTTTCTGATTTGGCGGTAGATAAAATGTTTTACTGATTGCCAAGGGGACAACAGTTGGTGCTCTGAAGTGTTTAGGAAATATTTTTTTAATGAAACAAATGTATAACTTTATTTTTCTAGTAGGGTGATTTAAATTATTAAACATTTTATTATAACAATTAAAAGTGGACAGTGGGGTTTATTTTTTAACTACAAGTCTGACCAAAGTTCACTATTTAATATATTGGTGTCTGTATAAGTATGTAGCATTCTTGTTATAATTTAACAGGATGCCTTTGCATGGGGTGCAGTTAGTCAGATTCTTTTAGCCATCTGAATTTGTGTCATGTGTTTGGTTTGGTTTGGTTTGGTTTGGTCAATTTGGGGGAGGTGTCAATTTTCTTCCCATTTTTTTCCAGTGAAGTTCCACTGAAATTTATGCATGTATGTACAATCCTTGTTTAATGACCACAGTTGGGACTGGCAACTCTATCACTGAGCGACATGGTCATTAAGACTTCATATGACCACTGGTTTGCTATCAATTTATCCACCCACCTCAATTCCATGACTGTATGGCTAACAATATATATATATAACCACATCTTTAAATCTTACGCAATACTACCATATTTGGCTCAATCTAATCTGGGGAGGGGGAGGGGGAATTAATGTTCCAAAGTTAGGTACCATAACAGGAAAGGCTATCTTCCTGGATCCTGCCTGATGACACATTCTGCCAGTATCAGCTTCAAGGGCAGCCCCATGTAAAGCAAATTGCAATTGTACATTTGGGAGGTAAATAAAAAAAGCATGACTATCAGAATAGTCTTCTGGTCCAGGAATGGGCACAATTGGTGCACATAAATGTCTGGAAAGGTTGTCCATGACTGCCACCTCAAAACAAGAGACTTAAGTTCGGGAGGACTTCCAAATTTCACATTTATTCTGTTTGGGATACTGCAATTCCATCCAGAACTAAAGATGGAGAGTGCCTGAAACCATGGAGGCCCTTATACTCAAAAATTATTCAGTATTACTAGGGTTGAGTTGAAGTCTGTTGTTCTCCATCCAAACCCCCACAGCTTCCAGACACTGAAGCAGAACCTCCACAATCTCACTTGGGCTGTGGGGATAATATTTACCTGGTAATATCAGCAAACTAATGATATTTCATCCTGTGAAGCATTCACTATACTGAAGCGAATGACTTCACTCTAGCACCTTAATATAGAATAGGAGTAAAAATAGTACCAAGCCCTATAGAACAACACAAACCACTTTATGAGTGGGGCTGTATGGTGGACCTATTCCCCCCACCAAGACTGATTATAATCACAGAGAAAGAAGAGTATCAGCATAACACAATACTGCTACTCCCAAATTATAAAACTGCTCCAGAACCATACTATGATTGATGCTATTAATGACAGTTGAGAGGCCAAGAAGACTAAAGATGGATGCCCCACACCTATTCTGCTCCCGCCAACAATCATTTACAGTCAATGCGTTTATCTCTGTACCCAGGTTTGAATCTTATCTGAAAGGAATCCAGATAATCTTCTCCCTCCAAGCATTCTCTGGGTTCATCATGCACACTTGAAGACTGGATGAAAATTGTCACTCTGGACAATTTTTCATCTAGCAATGACTTCTTGAGAAGAACAAGTACTACTGTCTCTTTAAGAGATTGTAAGACTATCCTGTACCTTAAGGAAGAATTCACCACAGTCTCCATGTCTCTTTCATTTATTACTTTATGAAGAGAAAAATAAAGCATCATACCAAAATTGAATCTTCAAAGTTTCCCTTTACTGGCAATACCCCAATGTATCCCTCAATATACACAATGTATAAAATATTATACAATTATAAAGGGTTCGCAACATTTTCTGAATTCAGTTAAATGACAAGACTAATATATATGTGGTTCATGATACTCATGTACTGAAAAGCACAAAAATCATTGTATTTATCAATTTTAAAATTCTTCCACTAAAACTTTATGAATTCCATCAGTGAAATTGGAACATTTACTTAGCTGAACTTGTTCAGTTAAAATTTATCCAAAATAATGTAGAAGAAGTATTAAATCTCAATCACAGGAGAGATGTGAAAAAAAATAGATTAAAGAACAAGAAATAGTGGGATCCAACATAAATTATGTGGAAAAATCCTAATTAAAAGGAAAATAATTGTTCATAATTGAATAATGATGGTGACATCTAGTGTCAGCTACAAGAATGAACTGGTCCAAATTCAGATAATATTTTTAAAATAAAATAAAATGTCATATTAGAAGTTAATTTCTGAATTTAGTTTATATGGGTCATTAAATCACTTTGTATAGAATAGTTAACTACTGTTCATATCAGTCACCTTCTGCATATTATTAGTAACTTACAAATTGAACTCAATGATATCTTTCCACTGATCTCTTAACCACTGAAAATGGTATAGTGAATTATGAATATATAATCATTTCTGCTAAAGCTCTCCACTAAATTTGATAAGTAAATGTAAAGAAAGCCTCAACAATGGACAGTTTATGTATTTTAGAGCTATAAGGAATTCTTCTCAAATCCTCATTTTGGAAAAGGTGGAAAAGTTCTATAATGAATTATAAATTATATAATTTGAAATTAGTATTAAGACAATATTTTCATTATAATACTTCATGATAACTTGGAAACTTTCTAAACAAAAATAAGTTACAAATAAAATAATGTGAAACTCATTCTGTTTTTGAGAATGAGATCTCTGCCTCCCTCCCTCTCCTTCTTTGTTCAGCAAATTGCAGTTAGTTTGCATTGGAACTGTTGAAATAACTGGAATTTACTTTTCGGAAATGTGCCTAAATCAGGCACATTTAAATCAGCCCTCCAGGGAAAGGCAGTAGAGAAATAACACATATTGATCAAAGAAACATATTATGGATGTCATGCTTGTTACATTATCTTTTTTTCCATTTGAGAATTACTACTATTTGCTGTTGCTTGTGACAAATGAGATAGCAATAGCACTTAGGACTTATATACTGCTTTACAATGCTTTACATCCCTCTCTAAGCGGTTTACAGAGTCAGATAGATCAGCTTTTCCCAACCTGTTGTCTCTTTGCATTTTCATACTCAAAAAGGAACATTTGGGAAAATATAAGAATATGTTAGTTTGCAGTGATGTTATTTTCAATTGAAAAAGTAAAAGCAATATATTACTATTATTGCGCCTAGTAGACAGGTTTTGTTACTCATTACCTGGCCAATGCATGCAAGTTTGCTGACTAAAATAGCTGCTTGGTAATTTTAAATAGTACTTCAGAAGAAAGAATTTCTATTGGCATATAACCTTTAAATGAAAAAATGCTAAGAATTCCTTTGCTTTCACTTATGGCTGCAAGCCACTTGGTTCCTTGCCAGTTTCCTTAGCAAGGTAAAAGGTAGGATACAATACAAAATACAGACAAACTAGAAGAGTTACCCTGGAGGGGGGAATCTGCTCTTGCATCTTGCAGTAGATTCCTTTAAGTATAGGTGTGCATACAAGAGCTGTGATTTATGGAGGTTTTAGAGACAGTTACTTGGCTTTCTGTCATTTTATATTTTCTCCGTACTTGAAGTTTTAATACTCAGAAGATAAAAGAAAAGTATTCTACTTGGTATATTCCACTTCGTTAGGTGAAAAAACTGTAAATGCTGCACAGCCAGCCCAGAGTTTCCTAAACGGCTTCACTTACTACAAATCTTAAAGAGAGGGTAAGTCACTTACAGCCTAAAAAACCCTGTCCAAAAACAACTGCTCAAAATTGCACTGTGGTTTCCGGTCGTTTGATTTAACATAAAATAAAAGAGAGAAAACAAAAACCCCATTCAATTCTGTTTATTAAATCTTTTATGATGGACAATTGGATTATCCCAGGCCACAAAAGTTTTGTCCATTTCTGTTGTAGAAGTATTGTTTCTTGCAGTACACTGTAGAATGTATTTTTAATATCACACTCACTCCTAACTGACTTCATTTTTGAAGATATGCAAAACAATATAACACTAGTAAAAGTGGATTGAATTTATATGTGATGAGGTAGATCACTTTCCAAATTTTTTAAAATTAAGCATCTGTCCTCATCCCATGATTCATAATGAATGGATTTTTCTTCCAATTCCATTTTATTGATTCAGCTGCAGAACCACAGTTTCCTGGCAAAACTGACTATGATGTTCAGGAAGTTTTAATCCCTGCAGATCTGAATGGCACCAGGTCAGAAAAAAACAAGTGCACACTATAAAGCTAATTCAGTTAGCCTTCCATGGATTATGATCCTCTATATTTTATCTCCCCTTTTCTGTGGTATTCTGAAACAAGAAAATGGTCCCCAAAGATAACACCAGAATAGTTGTTTTACTTTACTTTTATAATTACTTTATGCTTACATAGATTGTAATGTATTTTGTTTTCTTCATTTCAGCTATTTTTTTTACCCTTTCTAATTTCCTTATAATACATATTGGGTCTTTCTCTCAAGCTCTTGTTTTGTTTTGCATACATTTGGTATTACATCATCCTTGCTTTGCTTAGATATCCTTTTCTATTCCACTGAACTGAAAATTGATTTTTTCCGACTCACTATCTCTGCCTCTTCACTTCAGTTTTCTAGTCATGTTTTGCCCTTTTTCACCACAGTCAATTGTAACACTGTTTGAGGAAAATTATCTCAAATGAATATAAAACAATTAAGCACAACGTAGACATCAGTGTCTGCCAAAGCATTTCAAAGCAATTTTAGTATGTGTTTCTTTGTGCTTTAAGGTATGAATTCAAGAGTCAATTTTAGCTGCTCAGGAATGTGCAGTAATTATATTCAGTTCATATATTTGAGACTAAATTTAGCTTGCTTGGTTAGCCCATACTCATACATCAGTCAGGATAATAATTATAGATCACCCTATGTTGGCTTTTCACTCTTAAAGTAAGTTCTATAATACATTGTAAAAATAAAATTATAATTATCTAGTCTGAGTTAATCAGATTAATGTTGGCCTAAGAAAGAAATTGGGGGACAAGTCTACTTAATTATGTTGACTGAAAAGACAGATCCAGATATGTTTAATAAAATTATTATCAAACATATTGTATTCATGGGAAGAAATGTGATGCAGTACCTTTTGTGATACTTCAGAGATACTTCAATATGTACCGTAGCTGTTCTATAGTACATATTTCAAATGAATTTATTGCATGACAATTAATTAGATGACAAAAATTTCTAATTAATCAACTTTCTGAATTTTCTGGAACAAATAAAGGAAGGCAAGGTTTGCAAACATCTGAAAGAAATATGAAGTAGAGCTGAAAATACCTGATAAGCTAGCTGTAATACTGTGCAGTGGTCCATTTTAGAAAAAGACTCTAGGGGTGGTGCTCATCTCCATTTCAAATCTAAAGAGCCAGCGGTGTCTGAAGATGTCTCTGTGATCATGTGGCTAACATGACTAAATGCCAAAGGCACACAGAACACTTTTACTTTCCCACCAAAGGTGGGTCCTATTTTTCTACTTGAATTTTTACATGCTTTCAAACTTCTAGGTTGGCAGAAGCTGAGACAAGTAATGGGAGCTCACTCCGTTATGCGGCGCTAGGGTTTCAAACCACTGAACTGCCAATCTTTCTGATCAACAAGCTCAGCGTCTTAGCCACTGAGCCACCGCGTATATATCTCTATATCAGAGGTGGGTTGCTCCTGGTTCAGACTGGTTCGGGCGAATTGGGTGTGGGTCGCCAAACTGGTAGTGATGGCTGGTTGGCCATGCCCCCGAACTGCTCACCCTGCCTCACCTTCGCCACGTGCATCCACAGAACTGCCTCCTCCTGCCTACACACAGGTAAGCATTCACGTTAGCATAGTCAATTTGTGCCTTTGGGTAGAGAGAAGCGCGCCCTGTGTAGCATCCTGGCTCTTTGCTCCACAGCCCACCCAGGCCCTGCTTGGCTGAGCGCCTCTTGTTGCCACCGCTCAACTTACCCATTGTAGGAATTTGATGAAGCCGAGCGGCTCCTCTGCTCCACCCGAAGGTGCAAAAATGGAACGCAAAAAGGGGAACCTGGTGTGGGGTGGGGGTGCCATGCATGACTGAAGGGCACAAGCGCACACATGCAATCTGAGCTCTGCGATTTCACACAGGCCCCGCCATGCCTTGGGGAGTTTTGGGGGGTTGCAGCCAGTTCCTCCTTCCCTCTTGTCCTGAGCCAGGATCGAGTAAACTTTCTTCCCTCCATCCCCCCCTGCTTGCACTGTCCAGTGCCTCCGCCTGCATTTTTCCTATCTCTCACCCTTTCCTTCCCGTCGTTCTCTCCCCCGCACCCGCTGGATTTATAAACATAGGTGTGGCCTCTGGGCTGCAAAGTTGAATGCCTCGATTCCTTCTAGGAAACTTATGGTTTTTCCACGCCCTAAATCCTCCAGCGGTCTATTTTTAGGAGTCTTTTCCCTCTCTTCCCCTCCTTCCCTTCATTGGAACTGAGTATGTGTGAGTGACATAAAGTGGCCACGGCCACTCAGTCACATGCCCCCCATCACTAGCCATGGCCACCAGTAGTAAAAAAATTTAGAACCCACCACTGCTCTATATAGATATAGTGATAACCATTATATCTGTATCTATTATATGTATAATTGTATCTACCTAGACAGACAACATGAGTACATAGTGTCTGAGGAAAATATTACAATAAAAGAAGACCCAAAGAAGAGTAATGATCTACTTTTTCTTGCTTATTTGAATTGTATGAAAATGTTTAAAATATGTGTAAAAATTCCATAAACATTCTTGTTAAAGCATTGCTCATATAGAGCTTTCAAAAATGAGAAAAATAATGAAAGATACACAGATCTTTGGATTTATCATCAATTTGTGATTTATTTATTGATTTATTGCTTTTAACAACAAGGATTGAACACTGTGACATTCCAATTTGAGTTCCATTTTTTACTAAGCCTTTAAAGAAATTAGCTGCAAGGATGACATACTTGAGCTGGTGACAATTATATGAAAAAAAATCATATATCTTGCATTAGAATCACTACTGAAACTTGAAGATTGGCAAAGGAATTTTTACTTATACTCTGACTAACCCCCTGAGAATTAGTAGTGTTGTATATTTTAATAATGAGTGTCAAAATGATGAAAAATGCCTGAAAAGGTTAAAGTGAGAAGTGGCATATAGTACTAATACTTCAATTGTTTCTTTTGAGACAGATGGGTAATATATCCTTTTGTTAGCACCTGTTCAATTCTTCTTCTTCTTCTTCTTCTTCTTCTTCTTCTTCTTCTTCTTCTTCTTCTTCTTCTTCTTCTTCTCCTTCTCCTTCTCCTTCTCCTTCTCTCTCTCTCTCTCTCTCTGCGTGTGTAATTTTATTATATATTTATGTATGTGTGGGTATGTATTTGCATGCCAGTTTTAGCCTAAATATAATATACAAAAAAGAAATGTAGAAAATATATGCATTTTCTGTTTGAAACTACCAACTCAGTTTTAAATGACCCTCAGAATATTTTTTTTCTGTCCAGAAGCCCATTGGAAAGATTATTCAAATACTCAGAAGCCCATAATGGTCTTTATACAGTATTGATTTCAGCAGGACCATGATGTAGTTATGAAGCATTGCTTTTTTTCCTTAAAAAGGAAAAGAAACTGGCATTTGAAACAATAAAAGTTTGAAGCTTATGAGACCCTGTTTTTTGTTTTGCTTTGCTTTGTTTTCATCTTTTGACATAGTGGCTGTGGACGCTTTAGTGTAACAAGCAAATTAAAGTCCACAGTACTTACTGCAAGGAAACTGACAGCTTCGCCCAAACTGCTTGCAGTATCATTAGAATTAAGTTTCTTTGATGGATTTTTAAGCTTTGAAGGAAGAGGAATGTCCTTTTGATATAATTATATCAGGCCAGGCAGAGGCCTTGCTTGTGTAATCCATCTGAGCACAAATAGCACATTATGGTGTTAGCATTATTTCCATGTGAAAGTGGCTACATTTGGCTAAGCCTACAAAGTTATCCTGATTGACACATTTATAAATGGGTCACTTGGAATGTGCATTATAGATTCAAAGAAGAGAGCAATCCACCTGGCATTTAAGAAGGGAGGTCCTGGGAATCTACCCATCAAAGGAGCCCTTTCCACCTCTATTACCCTTGCCTCCATAGAAACAAAGACAGAAGGTTTTAGACTAAAGGAACCACACTGTACTTTACAGATTCCTGTCAGCTGCCTTCGTCCTTTCTGTCATATTATACTTTTGTTTAGACAAGCCCAAGATTCCCTCTTTTCAGTCGTCTGAAGCAGGGAAGGGGCTGTAAATCTGTTATTATTCTACTGCTCTGCAGTCAATCCTGTAGAACACGTGATCACCCCCTTCCTGCAAGGCTGCATATTTAAAAGCCTTTATTGCCATTGTACATCATGTATACAACGAAATTGATTTAGCCTCTACTGGTGCAGTCCATACAAGATTACAAGGCACATGAATAATATAAAGAATAATCCGTATACAAGTAGTTAGGGAAAAAACTAATCATATGTTTCCATATATATGTCATATTCTGTGCAACATGTATATTACTCAGGTGTATGATCTTACATATATCATGGTATATACATATTATACTGGCATCAGTAAAAATTGTCATATTAATCTGTTTGTGGTGCTATATTGTGTTTAGGAGTCTGACAGCCCATGGGTAAAAGCTGTTATATAACTACAGATACATATTTAGTTACAACATTTTGGATTGCATTCTACATTTCTGGATAAATACCTTTTTTTGCAGGTCCTGGGTCAAAAAGGATACAAATAAAATTTTGTTGGTATTCCACATTTGACTTAGAGGGATTACAAATTGTGCAAACTTGCCTAGGATGACACAGTTGTCAGCCATGCAACAAGTTTGCATTGGAACATGTAGTATGCCAGACTTCCATTCTCTCTTCACATTTACCACATAGCAAAATACCTCCTTCCTTGTGTATTTTATATCTCAGACATTTCTGAGAGCCTCTCTTTTCAAATTATCCCACTTAATGCATACTAATATATTATCTATAGTCAGAGTCCAATACATCAATTTTGTACTTTTCTTTTTTTAAATGTGGGACTATTCATTTTCACCAGTGAGGTCAAATTTGCTGTGCTTTAAAATCAAGCATGGCAAACTACAGTCTTAGTTTTGAGGAAAAAAAATGAATTCTATCACTGACCTACATCTCTCCAAATCTTTAGTTGGTACAGTAATATAAAGTGTATTTTGCTATAGCTATTTTAATACAATCAGAACTATTGTGGATGATGTTGAACCTTTTCACTTTTGAACTTATATACTGTATAAAAACGTTTATATTTTTTCAAACTGTCGATCCATTTGTCCCCCAAGAAAAGCTCTGGTTTCATGTCTTTTTAAAATCTTCTGAAATAGTAAATATATCTCTATTTTAAAAATGGTTGGCTTTATTTCATGTCCACCAAACATGATAAAAAGTGTTAGGTTGTGATGACAAAATATCCCAGCAATGTGGTAAATTGTGATGGGACAGGGAAAACAACACTTTTATGCCGGAATATGTAAACCTGTTCCAGTTCCCTCAGAAGGTTGCATTGAGGTGGTGTTGGATGGACGTGTCTTCTACAACCCAGTGAAAAAGATCTTTCTGCCATGGTGACCAGGATGCGTGGAAAATTACAAAGCAAACATGCCCACTACTACTACACCGTTAATAATTAGTCAATACTTCTGAACGGACGGGTCTTATAAACAGGTGCACAGTGGTTGGCATTAGAGCAATTACATTTCCAAGTAATAATCCCCATAACTTTAATCTTAAACTGTCTACCGTGGACTTCACCCCATTCGTAAGAGGTTTGTAAGAGGGCATGTATAAGCACACCAGCGTGTCTACTGTGCCTGGCCTACTGTCCCCATTTATTCGTACCCCTTTCCTGTGTTCTTGTCCATGTTTATACATATACTTGTTATTTCGTACATGTTTGACAAACTAAATAAATAAATTTCCTGCAACTGAGTCTATGGAGGAAAGCTAGGAGTTTGAACAAAAATATTCCAAAACGTTCAGTGAGAAAATTATGCACCATTGTAGCTGCCAACTGCACTTGGCTTCAGCCTAAAATAGAATAGACTTTTTTTACTTTCACTAATGGGCATCGCCCATTTTTTTGCAATGGATGACAAAAGACTGGAGGACCCTCACTGTAGCCCGCAACAAAGAACAGCCAACGGCACTCATTAAAGGAACCCGCACTGCGGATGTGTTGATACGCTAAGCCCAATGAGGTTCGTATATGCTAATATAGTTCAGTCCGCTGTGCGAACCCGAACAATTGAATTCCATTATGAAGTGCATCGCCTATGAGGCACTGCGCGCGCACAACCAGCCCGCCGCTCTTTACTGTCACCACAGCCCCAATCAAACTCAGCTTCTCTAGCCCCGCCCATCCGCCTTGTCTCTGAAAAGCCGCCTATCGAAAAGTGCCTTTGCTTCCGCCTTCGCCTGGATCATAGAGATAGGAAAATGTGTAAGTCTATCAACAGGACGGGGAGTATTATTCCGTTCAGGTGAAAGGTCAACAGGAAAGCTTTGCTCGAGGAAAGAGACGGCGTGTAACGTCATTTCCTGGCCTTTTCTTTTGTAAGTTTGGCGGGCGCACGTGTTGCCCCCGAATAATTTTTACAGCCGCAGCCGCCCCTCGCCTGGCCGGGTTGCTATGGTGAGTAAAAGAGGGCAGATAGCGCGATCGGAAGGTCCCGGGTCCCGGGTGATGCATCTGGGAGCGCGGTTTCGAAAGCGGCTCTTGGCTGCAGTATTGGCAGGTTGCTACGGGTTAGAAACCCCCCCCCCCCTTGCCCTGACTTCGCAGGCTAATAGGCGTTTATCCCAAGAGAGGCGTTTGGGGTAGAGTTCTTATCACTTCTAGCTGAATGGACCCACCAGGCTGGGAAAGACTATTGTGCACAGGACCGAGGTAGAATGGGCTATCCTGGTCTTTGCCGATTCCTAGTTTTCTGTATGGGGTGTGTGTGTCTGTGTATCTGGTGGGGATGGGGGGGGAGAGAATGGGATCTCTATGGACATTGCTTGCAACTTTTATTTACGCCATGCGGGAACATGCACACCTACATTTTATTTATTTATTTATTTAGCGTATTTACATAGCCACCCACCTCATGAAAACATAATTCTGGGCATAATTCTGCACAAACAATAACAATCTCAAAGCAATCGGACATAATTAGAATAAAGATTTTGGGAGAACATCAATCGCTGGAACCATACAACAACCTTGTGTGAAATCCTTGAGGTTGATGGAGAAATTACGCCTGGACTAACCTTATTTGGGGAGAGGGCGATGGCATGCTGTTCCCAAGGCCACAGCAGAAAAGGCATGTTGCCTGGGTCCCATCACATGGAACTCCTTTGGAGATGGGACCCACAGCATATCCCTCCTGGGTGATTAAAACTAAGATTCCTAGCATTCGTATTAGGATGCCTTCTGACAACCATATGGCTTGAATACTGGGTATGGTTCTTGTCATGGTGTTTGGGGCTTGTTTAGTTAAAGTTTAAAAGCCAGTAAAATAAGACCAGTTAATAGTATTCATGGTCTGGATGGTACTATTGTGCTGAAGTATGAAGGAAGAGAAAACAACACATCTTTGGAAAGTTGACTCCAGGTTTTACTAAGGTAATGCAACATGTAATTATGCTCATGATTTTTAACAACTTTAAAAGAGAATTACTGGTAGATATTTTTTAAATACCCATCACAGATTTGGCTGCTTTCAGAATGGTTGCGCTGTAATTTCCATAATCCTAAGCACATCTCTGAAAAATGTCCCAAATAATGAGACCAATAGGTTAAGTTATGGTATCATAAGAATATAGGTTGCTTATATGGGATTTATAGAATTAAAGGTTTATTTTGTCAACAGTTTTTTGAAATGCTATAATCTTTTTCCTAAACTTGTAATTGATAAATGTCAGCAATCAAACTCTAGTCAGGATAAGAGTTTGGTCTAACTGTGTGTATCTGGATGAGTGTTTTTATTTTATTGTCTATGCAGAGTTTGCCTCTCAATCCAAAGCCATTTCTAAATGGGCTAACTGGGAAGCCAGTAATGGTGAAATTGAAGTGGGGGATGGAATACAAGGGCTATCTTGTATCGGTTGATGGCTACATGAATATGCAGGTAAGTCAAGAAAATATTCATGTTATCCAACTGGTGAAAATATAGAGAGAGGATGCTACTTCTGTGCTGTACCTAAGCACAGTAAGGGATTAGTTTTGAGCAAATAAATTGAGGCCTAATGCAACACAAATATAGCATTGAATTATATAAATGCATTAAAAAATGCAAAGACCAATTACTAAGTTGAGCAATCAGGTTAATTTCTATATTTTATTGAACAGGGTTCAATAAAGAATTTATGCTTTGTTTATATTTTTACAGTGTTCACACTGTACAGTCTTATTGCTAACAAAGTAAACAAAGTATTTTTATTATAACATCCACAAACTTCCTTATAAACTCATGATGAATTATGATTTGGAAGAGGGGAGGTCTCCTTTGTTGGTAGCATTGAAATATAAATTGGATTCTTACTTTACTAAAACTTCAGTTATCTAACCCAGTTCCTACTAAGCTGGCTGCTAAGGGAAGAACAGACTTATCTGTTCCAAGGTCACCAGTCTATTGTATTTACATGATAGACAAGGGGACTCTTCTTCCATGGCCAGAGCGGAAAATAAACATGCTGCTGTGATAGTCTTTCTTCCTGGTGCTCACCAGCCTACATAGAATTGTATGTACACAAATATTGTTAGGTGATACAGCAAAGTTTTCTTAAATAATGAATTCACATTTTCATTATGTGCATATTAAATTCAGGACAATGATTACCTTTTCTTTGAAGACCTTCGTAACAAAAAACGTTTGCATTCCTTATATGATAGTAATTCTACTTTGTATATCTATTGTATATCTATCAGTCATACTAGTCACATGACCATGCTCTTCGGACAATGCTGGCTCCCTTGGCTAAGAATGGAAATAAGCATCACCCCGTAAACCTGATTGGACACGGGAAACCTTTACCTTTATCTATCTATTGACTGAAATAGATAAAAATGAAAAAAAGCTGTGAATTAAATCATATGAATTAAATCTCTCAACAATTTATTATTAGAGTCTTAGACCAGTGACCATTTAAATCTCTCTATATATATACACACTTGATCAGGAAAGGTTAAAGAAAGTTTAAAAAATTAGAAAACTAAATTATTTTCTTTTTTGGCTGAAAGAGTTTTTTGTGTTGGCTTAGAGAATCCAGTGCACTCTCCCTGTTCTGCACTGACACCCCACTTGAAGATGTGTTCAGTGATGGATACCAAGGAAGAGACCTTTGCATTTGGGGATGGTATTGGCTGAGTGGGACTGCTAGCATGGACCAGAACTACTTCCTCTATTTCTGTTGGGAACCTCTGCGTTATGACCTTTCTAGTGAGGAAAGGGGACAGAGACAAGCCTTTTGGCACAGACCTCATTATTAAAGCTGGCGGGGGTCAAAATTTATGGGAAAAGGGAAGTATAAAAGGGAGTTGGCAGAAGGCAGGAGCTTCATCAATTAGCTAGGTAAGTCTGGAAGCACCTATACAATAGCACTGCTGTTGTTATATGAGAGTATGAGAAGTTTATGTGGATCATAGCCAGGCCTGATGCTAGGAGTTTCCCAGCAGCAAGAATAGATAACATATATCATATATAGGGAAGGGGAGAAATGTCAGCACTGATCAGGAGGAGTTCTGAAATCGACTGATATGCTTCCTTCCACTTCATCTACTAAGGCAGCCTATTTTTCCCCTCTCCCTGCCCCCTGATACCACTGAAGTATCTCTTGATCACCATATGTGTCAGTTAAGGAGCTGTGTAATGGTTTCTTTTTAAAAACATATATATATATATATACCATGCATATGATGGACTCTTTATAAGTTCTCAGAAATTGGTTCATACTTTGAGAAGCACCAATTTAGATTATTAAATGTTGGAACTTCTATTAAATTTTAAGTATGGATTGTAGAAAATATTCTCTAAGGAATACATGTAACTCTCCTATCCAGTAATACTCATTTCTTTTTGTAAAGCTTGCCAATACCGAAGAATATATTGATGGTGCATTGTCGGGACATCTTGGTGAAGTTCTGATAAGGTAACGTCTGCATGTAACTGAGTGGCTTAAAATTAAGTATTGTGGAAAAGTGATTGATGTGCTGGATGAAGACAGAGAGAGACAAGTTAAAATTCACACCAGGAAATTTATTAGAAAGTATTGGGTCAATTGCTGCCTTGCCAGATGTACATTGCATCTATCTTGCCAAATCATTGTGAAAATCAAATGAGAGGAGCCCACCATGTGATATGCCTTAAACTCTTGGATACATTTTGTACATCTAACAAATAACCTTTATCAATTACAGGTCAGGTTATGACCACTGATTCAGCAATTGTTCAGTTACAACGTAGCTGAATGAGGGGGACTTAAGGTTGATCTGTGAAACAGAGGCCTCATAGCATCCGCACAGTCACGTAATTACAATTTGGAAACTTGACAACCGACTTGATGGTTGCAGCATCTAATGGTCATGAGATCACTGTTTGCAACAGGAGATTGTCACTCCTACTCTTGCTGCTTTTTCATCTGTATTCCATAGCACACTTCTCACCCACCCGCATTCTTGCCTGCACCCACCTGCCTGCACTCTGTAGCATCTGCCTACCCAAAGCTTTCACCTGAAACTTTCACCCATTGGTCTGTTTTTCTGGGATGTCTCTCTCTTCCCACATTGCAATCAGGTGAGGTCCTCACTTAATAACCTACACGGTCCTGAAATTGACAGTGGTAACCAGGAATGTTGGAAATGCTGTTTGTAAGTGACACCATCATGTAATGGTGTGCTTTACAACCACATTGGTTAGTGACAGAAATTCCAGTTCCTATTGCCATCATAACCTGAGGACTACCTGTGTAGTACTTGGTACAAGTAGTCCTTGACTTACAACCATTTGTTTAGGGATCATTCAAAGTTACAGTGGCACTGAAAAAAGTGAGTTATAACAATTTTTCACACTTAGTTTCAGCATCCCCTTTATCACATACACAAAAGTCAGGCGGTTGTAGTGTCCCAGGGTCATGTGATCACCGTTTGCAACTTCTGACGAACAAAGTCAATGGGGAAACCAAATTCACTTAAGAATTGCGTTACTAACCTAACAACTGCAGGGATTCACTTAACTGTGGTAGTAAAGGTGGTAAAATGGAGCAAAACTCACTTAACAAATGTCTTGGTTAAAAATGAAACTTTTGGACTCAATTGTGGACATCAGTTGACAACTACCTATATCGGGAAAAGTGCATTAATCAAATATCTTAGTGCTATAATAAAGTTTTCATTTAAAATCTTCTGGTAAGTTGCTAAATACAATTTAGTTACATGATTCTCCTTGAACAAGCAAAAGAAACTTTCTTCCTCTCCCCTGAATTTCCTTTGCACCTCGACAACATACTCCAGTGATGGCGAACCTATGGCACGCGTGCCACAAGTGGCATGCAGAGCCATTTGTCAGGGCACGCGAGGTGCTGCCCTGTCAGCTGGCCAACGTGCATGCGCGCCCTGGCCAGCTGAGTTCACCTTTTTAAAAGTATTTTTCGCCTTCCCCAGGCTCCAGAGGCTTTATAGGAGCCTGGGGAGGGCAAAAGGAGCCTCCCCCCCTCCCCCGGAGGCTTCACTGAAGCCTTCGGAGCGCTTAAAATGACCCTCCGAGCAACCCGGAAGTCACTTCTGGTTTGCTCGGAGGGTGGTTTTAAGCGTTCCGAAGGCTTCAGGGACCGTCCGGAGGTTTCCCTGATGCCTTCGGAGTGCTTAAAACGACCCTCCGAGCAACCCGGAAGTCACTTCCGGTTTGCTCGGAGGGTGGTTTTAAGCGTTCCGAAGGCTTCAGGGAAGCCTCCGGACGGTCCCTGAAGCCTCCAGAGGGCCTCCAGGGGGGCGGGGGAGGCTCTTTTCACCCTCCCCAGGCTCCTATAAAGCCTCTGGAGCCTGGGGAGGGCGAAAAAAGCATGTAAAAATGGGGGGGGGGTGTTGCACGTTGTGGGGCGGGGTCGCACGTTGCATTATAGGTGCGGCACGCCCGCACACGACCCCCCTGCGCTCCCCCCACTTGTGGCACGCGAGCCAAAAAAGGTTTGCCATCGCTGACATACTCCATCCCCCAAGATTTTAATGACAAATGAAAATGGAAGGCGTAGGTCTGGGAAAGCAGAATAGCAGAAAGATCTGTTGCACGAGCCAGTTTGCATGTTTCACAATTTCATTCTTTATAAAGCACTGTTTAGTGTATTTGACAGTTATAGAAAAATACATTAAAATAATGACACAAAATCAATAAAAAGCAGTTTTAATATTAAACACAACACCAAATACAGAATCAAAATTGTTTGAATGAAAACTAGCTATAGAAAACAGTCTTCTTTTTTTAATTCGTGAATTGCAGCAAAAATAACTTATCTTTTTATTGCCAGGTGCAACAATGTCCTATATATAAGGGGTGTAGAAGAAGAAGAAGAAGATGGAGAAATGAGAGAATAATATTGGAAAATCTTGTGTTTTTTAATGCATAAAATATGTATATTCAGTTGTAGCTTTTGAAAAAAATTCATGTTTTGTAACATTACATTTTGGGAGGCAGAAAAATACATATGGCTGAAAGAAACAGTCAATATGAAAGATGAACCACAAATATAAAAACTGGGATCATTTAGCCTTAATACAAATATTTTAAAGCAAATGGGATCAGATGTATTCTATCACCATTTACTTTATATGACTCGGTTGCACTAAGCTAGGAGCAAATCTATAACTAGTACAAAAATACACTTTACAAAAAAACCTCTTAAGTAAAGTAGTAATCATCTTCACTTCTTGTAGTTGCATCTGTAGTTTGTTCTGCTTCGTGCTTAGTCATTGGAGGCTGTGAACGGTACACTAATTTTCTTCCCATCTAAAACAAAGCCAAAAAATATAAAACCTTCATATGCATGGACTTTTAAAATCAGCCTTAGTTTTCCTGTTAAAAGTTCCCATACATAGTCATTCACTTATATTTTATACAAATGTAGAAACACTTGAAATGGATGCCTGTAGCTGGATCTACTTAGAACAGAACTATCAGACAAAACACATACATTTCAAAGTTGCTTAGTTCTTGTGGGGGAGGTGAAGCCTTTTTGGTCTGAGAACCCAGTAAAGTCACATCACTGGACATCTTCCACCATGCTTTAAATTTGGCACACTTCAATCTTAACGTACATTTAAATGCTTTGCAGGAAAGAGTTTTGGCAATGTTTGTATGAATTCTTTTGTTTTTGTGACATTACTAAAAACAGACAGTCATGATTAACTTGGCCCCATTAATATGGATCTTAAGGCTAGATGTTGTTAAATATCCCACTTTGATTGAAATTATGTTGTGGCTGGGATTGCTCCAGAAACTATGTAGGTGTCTGCACATTTTTGTTACGGACTTTATGATGAAGAAACTGTATTAAAAAGTTCTTTTTGACATTGTGGTCTATATTATTTATTTTATAATATCTTAATTCTTTGGAATTGAAATCAGAATTAAAACCAATAATATAAAAATAATTTAGGCTCTGATTTAAATGTGACTTTAATGAATTTTTAAAAAGTAGACAGTCATTAAATCTGTTGTTGAATTCAGAATGCCACTCAAAGATTAGCAGCTGTGATAATTCATTCTGTGTCGGGAAAGGAAGAAATGCAAAAAGAAGTATTTTCCAAAGTGGCTTGACCTCAGTAACCTCTAGAGCAGTGATGGTGAACCTATGCCACAGGTGGCACATGGAGCCATTTGTCAGGGCACGCAAGGCGCTGCCCTGTCAGCTGAGTTCACCCTCTTGAAGGTTCCTGAAGCCTTTGGAGTGCTTAAAATGACCCTCCGAGCAAACCGGAAGTGACTTCCTGTTTGCTCGGAGGGTCATTTTGACTGCTTCGGAGGCTTCAGGGAAGCCTCCTGAAGGTCCCTGAAGCCTCCAGAGGGCTTCCGGGGGAGCGGGGGAGGCTGTTTTTCGCCCTCCCCATGCACCTATAAAGCCTCTGGAGCCTGGGGAGGGCAAAAAAAGCATGCAAAAATGGGGGGTCACACCTGTAGTGTGCACAAGCGCACTGGGGGGGTCGCACATTGCATTAAGGATGCAGCACGCCTGCACACGGCCCCCCTGCGCTCTCCCACTAATGGCACGCGAGCCAAAAAAGGTTCGCCATCACTGCTATAGAGGGTTTTTAAAATAATGATTAGCCCCTTGTAGTTTTCCTGGAATAGATAAATCTTCAGTGCAGTGTTTTCCAGAGATGAATAATGGAATTTTTGAATTCTTCAAGACGTTAATAAGGCAGCTGAATTATGTACCAATTTCTGAACTACTCAGTTTCCCCCAAAATAAGACCTCCCCAGATAATAAGCCCAATTGAGCTTTTGAGCACATGAGCCTAAAATATAAGCCCTCCCCAAAAATATTGCAACACAGCAGCAGCTCAGAGATGATCACGATCACCGCCTTGTGCACCTCAAAAATAAGACCTCCCTGAAAATAATCCCACTTATTTCGGGGGTCAAAAGAAAATAAGACCCTGTATTTTTTTCAGGGAAACACGGTAGTTACAAAGGCATGAAAATTAATTTGTGCAAATACAGTTGCAAAGGCACTTTCAGGAAGAGGTAAAGTGTATCTACATAATACTCATTTTTTAGAGTAGATGAATACATTGCTGCTGATTAGTTGGTATGTTACTAAATTGTACTATACCATATAATGAAGACAAACTATTCTGTTCGATTCCTCCAATCTCAACTATAAACGATACTACGGTGTTTCCCTGAAAATACGACAGGGTCTTATTTTCTTTTTACTTACAAAATATGGCCTTGGGCTTATTATAGGGGAGGACTTATTGTTTTGGGATTGCCGGGGGGCTGCTCCCTTGTGAACTGGCTCCCGAAGAGCTGGGCACAGCCTCGGGCACAGCAGCCATGAGGTGACCAAGCTCATGAGCAACCGCCCGGAAAAACCCCTCTCCAGCAAGGCAGAGCGGCTGCTGGAAGACTCTCTGTCCGAAAGACTCTTACAGATAGTTCCAGCAGCCAGTCCACAACCATAGAGCACACTCCTAGAGCGGCCACTGCTGGAAGACTTGGCAGCCGAGTTTTGGAGTTTGGAACAGGAGAAGACGTTATGCTCGGAGTCCGACGGTGGCTGCTGCAGGGAGAGCTGGGCCCGGAAATGTTGAGGCTAAGAGGCATGCCTGCTGGGTGTGGAATAGGCGCTCGCACAACCCCCTTCTCCAGCCGGGCAGAGCTCCATGCACTGACCTAGGCGGTATCCCTAATGTGCCAAGCTGTGGGAGCTGGGGAGCGGGCAGAGCGCCACGTGGCTTGGCGCCTTATGGATACCCTCTAGGTCAGTGAATGGTGCTGTGCCCGGCTCGAGAGGGGGTTTGCAGGGCGGTTTTTCGCGAGCATGGTCACCTCATGGCTGCTTCGCCCCTGAGGCTGTTCCTGGCTCTTCGGGAGCCAGTTCACAAGGGAGCAGCCACCCGGCAACTCCCCCCTCCGGCCAAGCAGAACGCTACTCTCCAACCTAGTGGTATCCCGAAGGCGCCAAGCAATGTGAGTGCCTTTCCCCCCCCGGCTCCTGCGGCTTGGTGCCTTCAGGATACTGCTATGTCGGTAAGTGGTGCTCTGCCTGGCCAGAGGGGGGGGGGTTGCCCCAGGGGGTTTATGTTCGAGGGTGGGCTTATATTTTTGCCCACGCAAAAAATGTGGCAAGCCTTTAATTTCAGGACAGGTCGTATTTTTGGGAAAACACGGTATACTAATACTAAACTATATTGTGGGATGACCTTAAATGGGTAGAACACATAATTCACAAGCCAAGAATAGGCATAATTAGTTAGATATAGCATAAGACTCTAGTAAAAGTTTTAACTACAAATAACCAGTTTAGGCTTTGACGAAGTAGCTAGGCAAGCATCTATTCAGCTATCATCTGGCGCAATCCAAGACCACATCTCTAAAGCATGACTACAAACCCTTTTCTTTGGTTCTGCAATTGCTCTCTCAAGAGCAAGCTTCAGCCGTTCTTCCTGAATTCTTCTGAGTTCTTTCAGTTTGTCTTCACGTATCCTTCAAGAACAGGAAAAGGGAAGACTTTGAAAATGTAAAGTTTATTGTCTAAAGAAAGCTTCCTTTTTTAAAATGTTCCCTGATTTTATTTTATTATTTTTAAATGTGAAGAACTCAACATTATTTCAGTGAGGGGGATAAACATATTAGACCAGAGAATGAAAGAGGGTCATAGCGACTTATTGGAAACTGCGATGGACACCCCCTGTCTATGTGAGGGATTGCACTTCGAGCTCTGCCTTGCTCCAGTCAAAAGGCAACCCCAATGCCTTTTCTTCATGCCTTCTGGATACAGCTTCCATTGGTGCCACAAGGTTTCCTTCTAATGAAAAGGACTTAGCACCCCATCCTTATACTGTATAATTACATCAATTATACATTTGTTTGGCCTCTAAGAAAATGCTACATTTGTTCATTTTAGAAGACAATGCTGAGTGTCTTAATGGACAAGAATAATATTTTATAACAAAACCCCACAAATATTGTCCAACTACGTGGGAAATGTTATGCATTATATTGGTGAGAGAGAACTTCCTAATGCCTGCCCTTCCCTCCCTTCTTTTATTCACATAATTTCCCCCCACAGAGTTGCAATGCTTTGGGCTGAACATTCTGCATTTTTTAATCACAGACTATTTTTGCTACTTTGGTTACTACTACGCATGTTTTTTTTAAATTTCTAAATCCTCTAAACCAGGGGTGTCCAAACTTGGGAACTTTAAGACTTGTGGACTTCAACTCCCAGAATTCCCCAGCCAGCATGGCTGGCTGGGGAATTCTGGGAGTTGAAGTCCACAAGTCTTAAAGTTCCCAAGTTTGGACACCCCTGCTCTAAACACTCTCTGACCTTTAATGGAGTGTCCATATTTAGATTATCACTTATTTATAATGGAACAAATACAATCTTCCATTATGTCGCCAATCGTGTTCTTGGGAATAATCTGTCTATCTGTCCATATTCCTTGTCACTTGTATAGCTTGAGCATTGCTGACTGCTATTCTCTGTAGTCTGACTGATCTCTTCAGACATATCCATCATTCTGTAGCTGTTCACTCCAACTTTGCTCATACAATTTTTGTTTTACTGTAAAGGGGGCCTTAGGGATCCGGAAAGCATCAGCAAACAAAAATTGTTCATTCTTTCTGAAGCTGCCTACTTTTTAGGTCAAAAGCTGGACACATTGCCGATCTTGATATTGGTTAAAAATGGTGTTGGAATTCAGAGTTAAAATTATGTTAATTGATGAGATTATATTTTGGCAAATTTTTACCTTTGTCGTCTTTCTTTTGCTCTGAGCTTTTCAGTGACTTCAATGATCTCAAGATACTCTTTTGGAAGTATTTCGAACATTTCACAGAGTTCTGAAACTCGCATTTCTATTTTTTTTAGCATTTGAAATGAGGTCATGCTGGATACTTCCTGTGTCCCACAGCAAACTCTGTATACTTCTGCTACTTTTTTAGTAAGTGCATCCAGTATGTTATTCTTATGTTATAAAGAAGAAAATTAATATCATTAACTACTCTTAACCTTGGGAATGGAATAGAGAGTATATTTTAATAAATAAATACATAAACAAAATGAAGCAAATTCTCAGGTTATATTAGAAAACATGAATCAAAGCTTATAGTGAAATATTAAAGCTAAATACAAGAGGTAAGCATTCCCCAAATTTAGAGTAAGAATTATATAATTCTGAACATTGCTAAAAGGGGAGAAAATACTGTATAAGCAAAATGGTATTCACTCAGTGAATAAGACCTAACAATACAAAACTGGCAACATACGCTGCAAATTCAAATGGATAAATGTTAAAAAAATAAATGCAGTTTGATGGTCAAAAAGGCATAAAACCAATGTGGATACAAACACAAATGTAAGAACCCAATGCATATTGGAAGAAGAGGTGTTCAGTTCAAAGTTACAACATCCTGGTCTTTGGTGGCCCATCTTGAATTCACTGAAACAGTTTCAGTATTGGGATTGGCTGTTCTGACCAGTTGGAACTGTGAAGTGGGGATTGAGATCATCCATTTTGAGGTCTGGTAAAGCTGGAAAACCTTATTAAGGGAAGCAGTAAGTAGGATTCTGTGCCAATTGCTAAAACAGCTCAAGAAAGGTCCGGCAAAAAGGAAAAAGCCCATGCAAAACAACAGAAGAAGCCACTGTTCCTCCACAGAATGTTTACTAAGGATTTGAAGAGAATAATTCCACATATAAGAAATGGAAAGACATATACACCACCAAGGAAGAGTACATAGGGAGCAAAGAACCAAAGAGATGACTGTCAAAAAATCAATAAAGAATATTTATTATTTATTTATCAGCTCATTTTATAGCTGCTGCTCAACACACTGAGTTGAACAAAGGATTCTGGCAAGAATAAAAAAAGGACTTCATTATATATGCTCAAAATAAAAAAGAAAATTGGTATACTAGCTACACTGAAGGGTTATATCCAGAGGTGGGTTGCTTATTTTTTTACTACCGGTTCTGCGCTTGTGCGATGCTTCTGTGCTTGTGCAGAAGCTTTTGTGCATGCACAGAAGCGTCTGAGTGGGTAGGCGGAGCCTCCCTCCGCCGCTACTACTGGTTCGTCCGATCCAGGCCAATCCGGCAGCAATCCACTTTTAATAAAAACCCACTGGTTTTATTAAAAGGATATTGGAAATAATTACAAAACAATTGCTTTTGAAATAGTAATTGATTACAACCTCAGTATTGGTCAAAATTACAATGCGGCTGCTAAATAGTCTAATGCAGTTTTATATTAATACAAATACAGTTTCTCAATCACATGTTGAGAGCTAGCTTTACTTACTTACTTTACTTTATTTACACTTATAGACCGCCCCCTCTCCCAAAAGGGACTCGGGGCGGTGTACAGTCAATACATAAAAGATACATAACATAAATAATTAAATAGTTAGATAGTTATGGAGGAGGTTAAAAGAAGAACTGTACATTAAAGTAAAGTATTTAAAATATAATTTTAAAAAACCCCTAAAAAATACCCCGTAAGTTAAAAATGGTTCCCCTAAAATACCCGTTAAAATATATCTGCCAGGAGGTAAAAGTTATGAGTGTGCCAGGCTGGGTTGTAGCTGTTTAAAAGCTAGAAACTGGGAGGCTGTAAACTACCTCCTCCAGAAAGCCACTCGGTAGGACTTTGGGCCAGTCATTCTCTCTCAACCCTAGGAAGAATGAAGGGCAACTTGCACTTCTGAAAATATTGCAAAGAAAACTGCAGGGACTTATTTATTCAGTCATCAGGGCCAAGAATGACTTGAAGGCCTTAAAATGAGAATAAAAATAAAACATTTATTCAGCAGCAATGAAGGGGGTTATATTACTTTTCAGGAATCTGAAAGGTGCCACTTGGAAAAAGATTAAAGACCTATTCTGTCTCACCAGAATGTAGGACATGGAATAGACATATGGAACAGGAAGCTAATGCCAGTTGAATGTAGGGGGAAACTAACTGTAAGAGGAATTAGGCAAAATTAGGCAAATTAGGCAAAAAAGGTAATAGCCTCCCCTTTGCTGAATATGTTCAAGCTAAAACATGCTCAAGCTAGATTTTTGCACTGTGCAGCATCTGTATGTATTCAGATATGGAATCATAGAATGTAAGAGTTGGAAGGGACCTTGGAGATCATCTAGGTCAATTGTAGACTAAATGCCTTCTGGCTCTATAGTTCCCTTCCTTAATTATCTCATTGTTGGAAAAGGTGCTTATGGTAGAAAAGGTGTAAGGAAGGAGAAGTGGATGACCAACAGCAAGGCAGATGGATTCAGTTACAGTGGCAATGAGTACAGTGGCAATGAAGAAGACCTGAAGGGCCAGATTTGGGACAGATTGTCATGGAGAAAATCTGGGTGGTCATTAAGAATTGATCCTGATTCGATGGGATATAATAAATCAATAAACCAAGCATTTAATTACCACCATTAGATATTATAGTGCTAATTCAAAGTCATTACTTCGTAATCCATATCAATAATAAATTGCTGATGGTCGAGTACAATTTTAGCAGAATATATTAAGAGAGACAAAGAACAGTTGTGGTGGGATATGGATCTGGTTTATAGGATTAATTCAGCATACGCTAGAACACATAATGTTCCAAGGGAGGTACATGTTAAATTTCTTAGGAGGACCACGAGGGATGAGGTGCTAGGGGCTCAAAGGGGGGGACCACTAAAATATAAAGACAAAGAAATTACCATTCTTAAACAAATTCCAAAAAAAAAAAAAAGAGAGAGAGAGAGAGAAAAGGAGGAAGTATTCCTCCTTATCAAAGAAATTATATAATAAAGGAGTTTGGTTTAGATGGTTATTGCCAGAGGAAATGTTGATCTTTTGGGAGGGAAACAGAATTAGAATTAATACAGTGGGGGAGGCAGAAGCCTTCATTAAAAAACACGGCTCTCTCTTAGAGGACGAAAATATGGGAGGTAGTGAAAAAGGCAGTAATGTACAAGATATGAGGGAGGGAGGGGCTGTGGCGCCATCTGGGGACAAGGAGGAGGGAGCAATATCGAAAAGGCTCAGGTCACAAAAATAAATGCATTTGAAATATTATTGTAATTGTTGATATACTAGAAAGTTACAAAAAAGAGATGATTGAACACATGGTTGATATAATGTAGAACAAGATTCTGTTTTTGCTTATCTTTTATACGTTGTTTTTAACATTGTAAAAATTGTGAGATTTGGGGGGATTTCTACCACTAGCATGGGAGCTGCCAAAATTTTCTATGTACCCTTTGACCTTTCCCCATAAATGTTTAAAAACCAATAAAACTCTTTTAAAAATAAATAAATTGCTGATGGTCATTTTGGACGCTCTGCAATGTTACTCAGTATTTATCTGCCACTCTAGCACTTCTTAAACTAAATGTTGCCCACTGGCATATTGACAGGATTGGTTTCCTTGTCTATCAATGATGAGCCTGAGTCAGCCCATGCCTTCTTTGACAGTGGATATGGTGTTCCAAAGTTGGTTGTAAAGTTGTAGTTCAAACTCACCTTCTAGTGGTGACTTCCCGCATGCATCCCTGCAGCATTCCTGGCATCAGAATGAAAGCTCTTTACCATTGCTCCCTTCTGGGATGTTTTTTGATTTTCCAGTCTAACCTAAAACCTTGATATTTCTCCCATTCAAGAACAAATCAAGCCTGACCGTGCTTAGCTTCTGGGCTTAGGTAAAGGTGACTTGGTGCTGTACCAGAAGCTCCCAGAGTATTGCATACAGATAAGAGATACAAACTCAGTACATACTGAATTATCCTTTTAGGATTGAACAATCTGTGTTATGATGAAGATGGTTGATGCATTCAGACTTACCATGGATGCTGGATTATATTCTCCTGAAGAAAACATTTTAGCTTTTAATGCCAGTTCAGCACTTTTCCCATCTTCTTTGAGGCAAGCAGCTATTAGAGCTTCTTTTTTGTCTCTAAGGCGCTTTACCTTTTGTTCCCTATTAAAAGAGAGTATAAAGCTTTATAGCTAGAATCTTAAATTAGTTTGTCTCTTTTAAACAGCTGAAGTTTTACTATTCTAACATTTTTCAGCAGAGGAAATAACACATTTTTGCTAAGACCAAATTGATTTAATAACATTACCGCAAATTATCACAGAGTGATTTGTGGCAGAGACGGTCTTGTGTTTGTAGCAGTGTCATTATAAACTGGCCAATGCTGTAAAATAATTATCCAAATTATTTGCTACTAAGAGCTAAAACCCCTTAATTAGAAAGGATATCTTTTTCTTTAATTAAAACGTCATTTAGAAAAAAAATGGTGAAAACGTATAAAATAATACATTGTATAGAATAGCATATAATGGAATGCTCATCAATTATATTGAAGGGGAGTGGGTAGTTATCCTGCATTGGGTAGTGGGAAGCAGCCTCTATAGGAGGCAGATGTTAGAGGGGCAGGTGTGGCAGCTCTGTAGCTTCCCCTCCTGAACCCCATCATAATTTTTTTTCATGTACCATAAAGCCTACCCTGCATAGTCTTCCTGGAAAGGTAGAAGGTATTGTCTGATTACCAACCCTGCATTAAGATTCAATTGCTAGTCCAACCAACTTCAGTGCATGGAATTGTGATTTACCTTATGCAGCAACATCTTTTGAGCTAGTTCTCTTATTGGTGTGCCACAATCACAAGATTTAAAGCAACATATGCAGTTTCACAAGAACTGGCTCATTTGAAAATATGGTTTATTCATGTAAGAATATAATTTCTTAATTATATCCTCTACATTTCTTAATTATATTATTTCCAGATGCAATAATCTTAACTTCATTGGGCAATATTGTATTCCTTGTTATTTTTATTGAATTGGAAAGACTTTGTGGAGGACAGCTTCCATGTAATAAAGATAAAGGTTCTCCTTGTACATATGTGCTAGTCGTTCCCAACGTCCATTCCCAACAGACAGTGCTCATCTCCATTTCAAAGCCGAAGAGCCAGCACTGTACGAAGATGTCTCCATGGTCATGTGGCCAGCATGACTAAATGCCAAAGGCGCATGGAACAGTTACCTTCCCACCAAAGGTGGTTCCTATTTTTTCTACTTGCATTTTTACATGCTTTCGAACTGCTAGGTTAGCAGAAGCTGGGACAAGTAATGGGAGCTCACTCCGTTACGCAGCGCTAGGGATTTGAACTGCCGAAACCCATCCTTTCTGATCGACAAGCTCAGCATTTTAGCCACTGAGCCACCATGTCCCTCATTCCATGTAATACAAACATTTTTTTAAAAAGGTGATGGGGAAGGCAGTGTGTTCTCTCCTGAAATTCTCTAACTAAAGTCTTGAATGATTAAGATTATTCAGCGTTCTAATGGTTCATTTTAAAGCCAAAATCGTTACATTTTTTAGGTACCTCATATCTACGGTATTAGCTTCTCGATTCTAACATTAAATTCATTTCCCTGTGTTAACTGTTCAGGAGCTGAAACCATTCCACACCATACCCTGCTTAAAATTAAGCTAATCAGCAGTGCCTGAAAGGGAGTACCATATTGAATTCAGCTTCTTTTCCTGGCTTAAAATCACGAAATCTCAATAGGCTTGTTTGGAGCACAAATTGCTATCAGTGTGTATGTATGTTCACACTTTGAAAATATATAAAACAACCCTATTAAATTAATAACTTACATATGCTGCTTAACTATTTTCTCTCTCTGCTGGGTTTCCTCTAATGTGCCACTAATATCTTGAATGTTTTGGAATAATGAAAGATTTTGCTCTTCAAGATATCTGAACATCTGAAGTATCTCTTCTGTGTCTTTAAAGTATATCTCTGGCTCCTAATGAAGGAGAGATAGTAATGCATAATTTCTGGAATGACACATCTGTTTGCAAACATTTTTTTGAAAAAAGTTGTGAATGCCCCAACACTGGAAGTCTTTAAGAAGATGTTGGATAGTCATTTGTCTGGAATGGTATAGGGTTTCCTGCCTAGGCAGGGGGTTGGACTAGAAAACCTCCAAGGTCCCTTCCAACTCTGCTATTGTATTATTATTGTATTAAAATGGAAATATGGAAAAAAGGGCATTTGAGGATCAACTGGCAATAAAGGACTATGTTTCCCTCATTATTAAATGTATAAATCACCCATTAATTTCATTTGTCAATTTATATATTATGCAGACTGTATGGTTTGCTATGCCACCAATTTTCTGTAATCATGCTTAAATGTGATAGGAACAGGTGACTGATATGCACTGAAGTGCTGCATAATGTCCCTCATATTTATAGACACCACTGTTTGCTATAGAGAACACAAATAAGTTCAAGGATTACTTATCAGGTGCAAAAGATCAGGTCTACATTTGAAGATCCAATTAAACTGATGTATTATTACTCATGCTTATGCACAGGAAGACTCAAATATTTGAGAATCTTCCTGCTAGCTGTTAGATTGTGCTCAATGGAATTCAAGAGAGGTTGGACTTGATACGCTTGTGATTCTTTAGAGATTTTAGGCTGATCTCTCTTTTAACTCTGCACCCAGGTTCTGTCACTCCTTCCTCACATTACTGGATTGAATCCACTAAAGACCTACTGGATAACATATATAAAACAAAATATTTCTTTCTTTCTAATCTAAATACCTTGTTAATTATAGAATGAATGAATGAATGAATGAATGAATGAATGAATGAATGAATGAATCAATCAATCAATCAATCAATCAATCAATTCTTTGATTTATTTATTAGGTAATGTTTTCTGCTGCTTTGATTCCTATAGCACTCAAAATATGTACAGTAATTAAGATTATGTAGGTGATATCTGAAAGGTTGTGGGTATTAAATGGTATCTACAGGCACACTTCTTTTTCAAAAACAGTTTTATATTATTTTTACAAACAACTCAAGGTGGTAAATATATCCAACACACCTTCCTCCTCCTATCTTCCCCACATCAATAAGCCTGTGAGGTGGATTGAGCTGAGAGACAGTGACTGGCCCAAGGTCACCCAGCTGGTGGAAAAGGGCAACTCTTGGGTAATGAAATGACTGCAAGCAAACAACCAAATTCAGCATCAAGAACCCCACAGTTTAACTCTGAGATATTTATATTTTAAAGATAAATGTCTTACTTTGTCACAATTCTGGATATCATCCAAGTTAAAAGTGTCTTCTGAAGATTGAGAGATGCTTTCACTTACACCACTGTTATTAAAAGAAAAAATGAACAAATTAGATATAATTTGTGTGTATATCTTGAAGCTTGCCAAGGAAGTGTTTAATGCCAAGCAGGAAGATTATGCTTGGTAAAGATCCCACCTGAGGGAAGGGAAAGGGAGGGGAGGAAAGTTGATATCCATAGATGAGCTTGATTTAGGTTTTTTTTTTCCTGAATTCAGATTACTATCACCTTTCTGATGATACATATGAATCATCTATGAATACTTTTGGTTCTATTACTCCTTGTGATGACTTTCTAAAGAATCTGTAGTCTCCTGCAAAAAAAAAAGGGAACATATAATATCATTCTTATTTAGCAACAGGAGTTTGCTAGAATTATATCATACACAGTGGAGTAATGAATCCACCATGAAAGGATTGCCCTCAGCAGGAATAGGCAACTGTGGGAGCATATAACTCCCAATTCTACTTTTTAAATTTTTGGTGGCCACTAGAATACTTGCAGAATGTTCTTCTGTAATAAGGGGCAAAACAGGTACATTAAACCCCTACAAGGATTAAAACATCTATTTTTACCCCTTAAAATCTCCAGGTGTCTCAATGCAACCTGGGTGATATTAAACAAAAATGGAAGCATCCTAGGTAATAAGTACTCATTGTCCAACTACTATCTTATGCATTTTCATAAAAGGAATAAAGAAAAAGCAAACATGCAAGTGAGAAAAATAATTGAAGAAAAAAGTATATAGAAGTAGCTTCTCATATTCTTCATAGCACTTTTAAGCGCAAATATATTTTCTTTCTAAACTTACATCATATTATGCTTTTTTCTATAATCTATTCTGTTTAATCATCAAAACCATGAGTCACAAGTTCTTTTTTTTTCATTTTTATGCAAAAAGTCCATAAGAGATGTGCAGACAGCAATAAATATAAACATGTTTTTACAAGGGGTGGGATTCAGCATTTTTTACTACCGGTTCTGTGGGCATGGCAGGGGAAGGATATTGCAAAATCCCCATTCCCTCCCAGTCAGCTGGGACTCAGGAGGCAGAGGATAGATGGGGGCGGGGCCAGTCAGAGGTGGTATTTTTTCCAAACTACTCAAAATTTCCGCTACCAGTTCTCCAGAACTGGTTAGAACCTGCTGAATACCATCTCTGGTTTTTGCTCTAATCAAAGAAGTTAATTTATCCATTTAAGTAAAATCAGTTGACTTCACCTATCATTCCATAATGAGCAGTGTCAACTCTTTTCATCTGTGCATGCAGTAATCTCACTGCTATGATTGTATGCTGAAATAATTTTTCATGGGTTCTTTCTAATGATTTATCCATTAATCTTAAAAGAAAAAGTTCTGGCTTCAGTTGAATGTTGATCCTTAAAATAATCCATATCAAAGTAGGTATTGGATCCAATTTTTTTTTAGCTTTTTAACACATTCATCAAGCATGACAAAACGTTCCTTCATCATGTTTCCAACATGCATGTGAAGTGCCTTTCTATATTCTAAATAATTTATCTGGCATTATGTATCAATGATACAGCATTTTATAAAAATTCTCTTTGATATCATAACACAATGTAAATTTCAACTCTTTTAGTCCCCAATGCATCTTTCTTCCAGTTTGGCAGCTTTTCTTGTGGTTGCCATGGAGAGAAAGGAAAGTAGTATGTCAGTTACTTAGATGGGAATAAAAGGCACGGTTCTTTTTTTTTTCATTTTCTTATGTCTCAGTTGGCTCTGCCTAGTTAGTCAAATAGTTGTAGGTGGCACGCAGAGCCATATTTGCTGGCACGACAGCCCTCAGCTCCAGCACACACGCGTGTGCCCCCCAGCTCATTTCACAGAGCCGGGGGAGGCCGTTTTCGCCCTCCCTAGACTTCAGGAAAGCAGGCCCAATGGGAAGCAGAACCGAACTTCTGGTTGGCCCATTGGGCCATTTTTCGCCCTCCCCAGGCTTCAGGAAAGCCTCCGGAGCCTGGGGGGGGGGGTCATGTGCGCACGCACTGGGGGGTGTTGCATGTGCATCTGCAGGTGGATAGGGCACGTGCAGGGACACAATTTTGGCACAAGTTTAGAAAAAGGTTAGCCATCACTGGTCTAGCTTGTATTACTCTTCTATTCTTGTTTTGTAAAATCCACCAATTATTACTGCCCACATATATAAACAATCAATCTTCCCACAGAGGTCCAGTCTGTTAGTTTAACTAACTTTAGTATTTTCAAAGATACTTTTGTCAAAGAAAAATATATATTATTTCTTCTATTTTTAAAAAAATCACTATCCTCCTTTTCTGTTTGAAACATCCTAATATTGTAACCTTGATCAGCTTTTTACCTTTAAATTAAAATCCTTGAAGATAGGTTCCCCCCCCTTTTTAATTTCAAAAAGAAGACACTGAAATTCTTTCATCTTCCCTACTGTTTGGAATATCTTTCTTAGATTGCAAAGTACTTGAATTGTAAAGTGATTAAAAACGTGAACGTTTGCCATTCACATGTCCATAAAAAGGCTGTACAGCAATTCAGGGCAAATTGTAAATCCCTTACTTTCCAAATTAGTGGACTCACAATTGATCACAAGAAACTAAATTGCTGCGTGCTTTGTTTTGTTTTTTGTGCGGAGAAGCTCTTCCAGAGCACAAGTGGGCAATCCCCTGATTTCTCCCGCTTCCAGAGACATTTTCTGTCACCAGAACCAACTCTTGATTGGCAACGGAACCACCATGCTGTTTCCACCTGATGAGCTGCTTATAGAGATGTCTAATCAGCCATAACATCTCACCCCAAAGCCCAGACTCCTTTCTATCAAAGGTCTCCCTTATTCCTTACCTTGGCTATTTGAAACTTGTTTCTTTTCCTGAAGATTGCCTAAGGCGCCTGAGACTGATTTATCGACTATCACTTTCTTGGCTGGCTGCGGCCCTTTATGATGTGCCATTTTGCCTAAAAGCAGTAGCCAGATAACATAAGAGTCACATATTTGTAAAAAGAACAAAACATAAACAAGTCATCGACTCTATTAATCCTTACTGCCATTATCCAAATAAGGCTACCATTGATAGGAAGTGGAAACAATCTGCAACCGATATAAAGTGTTGTCAAAGAAAATGGCCAAACTATGGGACTGGAGAATGAATTATCATGCAGGAAGCCTAGGGAAATCAGTCACACTAAGACTAAGGATGCAGCAAAAGAGAATGCTAATACATTATTTTCATCCTACATCAACAGAACAATTATGCTCTTAGAGTTTTCTTTAATCTTGATGTAATGCCACTACAAATTATTTATTTAAATTGTAAAGTTATCTATTCAAATATTACTCCAGGTTTTACAGTTGGTTAAAACTTCATTTTAAAACACTGAAGCAAATAGACTAAAATCAGCAACCTGTAGAAATACACAAGTATTCTAAATATTTAAACAGGATCACCCATGATCCTGGCTCAGAGACTGTTTAATAAAAATAGTTTTAAATGCTTTCCAGAAGGACAGAAGCAGAGGTGCTAGGGATTTGGTTATCTCCGGTTCGGGCAAACCATTAGTGGTGGCTGTGGGAGGCTCTGCCCACCCACCCCGATGTAATGCACAGGCACTGCGCATGCGCAGAAGGCAGTGCGCATGTGCAGAAGCGGCACGTGCACTCGCATTTGTGAAGCGGAAGGGAGTCCCACCGCTGGACAGATGGGTCAGGGCCAAAGAGAGGACAATTATTCTAGAAGCAGGACTGACAATTTCACTATATAAATATTTCACTATAGTCATTTCACTATATAAACATCATTAGGACCTAAAAATAATAGACTATATACTTCATAATATTTCTTCCTGCATGAACTGGGTTTTTGGTTTTTTTTTGCATCTTCAATCATTTGGGATATGACAAAATGTATTTATACCAAATACATTTTTTCTTTTAGGACATTGTTTTCTCCCTCCAGGTTTATAGTATAATAGCTTGGCATACCTAGATAAAATTTCTATTAAAAATTTACCCCAAATGCAATCATGAAACCAATATAGTACAGGAATAATCGAGTGCTTTTTTTACTATTCAATAAGAGAATACATAATTCTACTAGACATGCCAAAGGCATCCATTAGAATTATAACTCTCTTGTTGAATTAAGATTTTTCACGAGTGCTCTTTGAATACAATTTTTGAATCACACTGTACACATTTAATTGTTATACAATCTAACCTAACTTTTACAATAAATTTAGTCTGCTAAGACTTGGTCTTGATAAATTTTGATTCATATAATGTTTCCATTTTATGATTTCCTCCTCTGGAACCTGCTCAGATAGTGATGCCAGATTGATTAATCCAAAAATTTCCTGAATCTTCCATTTTTCCTTTTGTGAAGAAGACGATACTTTTCTTTCTTCAGTTTTTTTTAAATAGTTCACTTATTGTGCACCCAGGGTGCTCTCTGAGCATAGTTGTTTTCACACAGTTGCTTTACTACTCAATTAAGTAACATCAGCATAAATGATACCTTTGGAATTGGATATCCCATTGCTTTCATGTACAACCAGTGCAGGGCAATTATCCCACTCCAGTAAGCTGTGCCTCATGGACCATAATTATTACAAATGAATCAGTCAATGTGACACACGTCTAAATTACTTTATGCAAACATAAAGCAGGAGATGGGAATATATTAAAAGTATCATAGAGGAAGTATGCCAAATTCCTCCAGTTATTTAGAAACTTTATTCACCAGGCAATCTCATACTAATGGAAATTCAATGCTTTCCCTTTTTTTACATACATTAAAACTTTCTGCTTCCATGCATATATTGTCCTTTATATATTTTCAGTTTAGTTTATTCCAGATATGTTAGCCTTACATCACTTAAGATCCCTAGTTGATGGGCTTGCTAGAATGATTACAGCAGTATTCCCCCACAATGTATTTTAAATGGTCAATGGACAAATGAAAACTCTGTACTTACTTATTTTACTTTGTATTAAAGTGGAGGCTGAAAGTAGTTTGGCTTTATCAATAGCATGTGGGAAAGAAATAAGGGATTTTGATGGGCTTTTTTTCCTGTCTTTCTTCCTCTTTGCCATCTGCTGCTCTTGCCATGCTTTGGGAGAAATACTAAACAAAAAGGCTTCATAGGATATATAATGCTTCAAAAGGTCTTCAGTGTTTGCAATTTCACTGCACATGTCAAAGGAGAACAAGGGATACAAGATATTACAGATGTGCAATGCCAAACAGACATTTAACAAATACCTGAAAAAAGCTGAATAAAGCATTTTCCCTGAATTGCAATATGTGGTTTTATAATCATTCTTATTAGTATTGGAGCTACTTGTGCTATGTCTGGGCAACACGGTTTTTCAAAATTACATTAATTTGGGGAAGATTATTTTATCAAGAAACTGTCTGTCCTTTATCACCAACATCTGTGAACTTGTTCAGAAATTTTAAAAAAAGAACAATTGAATATGCTTCATAAAAAGAATAGAAAATATTAACTTGGGCTTAATAAGAACATCTACTCAATTTTCCATTTATTTTATAATTCTAAAGATTCAGCTTTCTGAATCTCAGCTATCACTTCTCAGTTATCCATGGTATAAATAGTGTACATTTGAATGATTTTTTTAGCTGGACCATTTGGTGCCTTTCTGTATGACAGATGTATAAAGACCCTTGTGTAGGTATCTGGTACTTGAAATGCAACTTCATGGAGCAAAAAGATGCTGCATCATGGAAAAATATATTAAGAATAACATCATCAAGAATCCTTCCCATAAATCTCTCTCATAAAGCAACAAGAAAGAGTTAACCTTTTAAGGGAGAACATTTCATTCATTGCTATCCTCAGTTCTGTTGTTATTTCCATTTTGTATTTTGCCTCTTGAGTTGCCCTAGAAAAAGGCTGCATATTAATACAGAGATATTCATATTGAAACAGAGAGTCAATCTGATGAAGTGCCTAAGCCACCAGACTAGAAATTAGGAGACTGTGAGTTTTAGTATCATCTTAGGTATGAAGCCAGTTGGGTGACCTTGGACCAGTTGTCTCTCTCTGCCTTGGGATGCAGGCAGTAGCAAACAACTTCCAAAATCTTGCCAATTCCAAATATTGAAATAGTTATACACAGGGCCGGATTTTCCTATAGGCTAACTAGGCTTCAGCCTAGGGCCTCAAGATCAAGAGGGGCCTTTTATTTTTATTTATTATCTGTGCCACATTTTTTATAAAGGTTAGTACCAATTACAACATGTTTCATTTAATATATTGATATATATCACAGTAATGATGTATTTTATTATCTCTCATGTAATTTACAAACTTAAAAATGGGAGGTGAAAGGGCCCCATAAGTGGAATAGCCTAGGGCCTCTTTTCATCTAAATCCGGCCCTGGTTATACAGAGGCAGTTTATATTTCTTAAATCGAGAAAGAAAAGGAATTTTTGTCTCTTCAATTTAGTAGTAAGAGACTATAGTTGTATACACTATTGGCAATCCAGAAACTTAATAATAAAATAACTTGAGAATAATTTTAAAGAAAACTTTAAAAAAAACAATCAAACTTATTTTTCATCTATGTGGGGAAAAAACCAATGTGACATTCAGCAATTATTATTACTTGAAAATACTGAAAATGAAAAACACAATAAAATTCCATTGATGTAAACCCTTTTGTCTAAAGGAAATTGTACGGTAACTGAATCCTAATTAATATCAGCTTCTTCTTATAATAAGAAATTGTTCAGGAATCTTTGGAAACTCCCCATTCCTTTTGTGTGTGATAAGGTAGACAGTGAAATCTCATCTACAGAAACAGTTTCTTTACTTTACTTGTAATAGAATTCTGTTCTAAAACTGAATTAATTTATTGTTAGTTCCAATTAGTTCTTACACCTTTAGCTGCTCACAATGGGCGATTATGAAGTATTACACCTGGGAATGGCATAAATGAGAAAGATCTCAAATCTAATAGGTGGTAGTCACCTAATGGAAGAAATTATTGTTATTTTCAAATGCATATCTATGCCGTCATACTACTCTGCAGTTCTTCTAAATACATAAATTTCTTATTCAAGCAAGGACTTGAACAAAATTGGTCTAATCATGATGCTAGGGCAGCAGAGTCTCTTTTGAGATTACTCAGAGGGTGTATGAGTGTGCAAGCCCACTGCAGTTCTGCATTGTAACTAATAGTGGCAATGACTGGTGTGGGGGCATCATAAATCCCAGAGTTACCATTGCAGACATGATGATGCTTGGGGTAAAGACAGGTTTGCGATATCTTGGCAGCATGGACTGGAATTAATCTAGAGGTGAATAGAAGTTTATTTAAGGATCTGAATTAGGGAAAAGTAAAGACTCCTTATGCCAGTTGCCTACTGCATAGAATGCATAGATACAGTTCAGGAACCAACTGCCTATGTATGATTTTATTCATATTCTGTAACTGGAATGTACAGTCCCTGAATGCCTTGTGTTTGGCTCCTTAAACTCCCACAAAAGCTGCTGAATTACGATGTTTATAATGTGACATGGGGACATTATTAATGTTCTGGAGAGTAATCATAGAGACATTATTTCATAATATTCATTTTTATTCAATATAATATAAGCTAAATTAAATCAAACTTATGGCTGGTCTAACACACCGCTTTTTCTTGAGCATTAATATTTTAGAATGTGACCCCCATGACACCATTCAAAAGCCAAGGATGACCCATTACCTAAAAACTTTTAAAACCCAAGAAACACATCTAGCAGAGAGAAAAGGAAAGCATTTAGGTAGGAGAGAGAGTGTCCATTTCCTGCAATGATTCTTTCACTGCTTTTTCACTTGGGAGAACAGAAGAGGAAACCAGACAATGAATCTTTGAAGTCACACTCCAAATGTGGCCACTACAGTCAGCTGTAAAGTTAAAACAGAATTGTAACTAACGATTTAAGGGCTTCTACAGAGCTCCTATCATTTTGTCTGAGAAACTCCTCAAATGCAAGGGTATCGTCTTCTAATTTTATTTCAGCAATTCTGGCTCTCCTCTCCTCCTTTGCTGCCATCTTCTCCAGCTTTGTCATGGTCCGCTGTTTTATTTTAACAGAGTACTGGAGAAAGAACACAATAGCAAAATGTTATATAAAAAACATCTTAATGCACAGTAACTTGTCATAACCAAACCATTCCCATGCACTTCTCTGGCACTGAGCCATTTGAAAAGAACTTGATTAAATATTGCTGTGTTGTTCTGAAGACTCAGATATTGATTACCTAAATCCTATGTTTAGGTAATCTAGTTTTAAAATAGTGACTTGGATTTCCTGTGTATCTGTGTGGGAGAGACAATACATTCCTGTCAAGCCATTGATCACTTTCCCCAAATTACGTCCCTGCAATCATTTCTCACACATGCATCACCTTTCTCCATTTTGAAAATTATGAATACCATTTATTGCTACATAATAGATTCAGAAATGTGAGCTAGCATACGCGTGTTCTATTTTTTTTTATAATGTCTATAAAATCTTGAAATTGCATTATTAACTAGCAGTGAGTCCATCATATCCTTTTCTTGATTCTGTAACAAATAAAGTGGAATCATTTGTTCATTCACATACCATTTAATGAAATCTTCCTACAAGTGTCAGGATTCTTTCTTCTATTCTCTTTGTATCAGCTGCAACTACATAGCTTGTCTTCAAACTACTATAGCTTTTCTTCATAGCCTATGATTATTTTCCTGTTTCAGCTCTCCAAACTGGATCTTTTCGCCACAGGTGGGTTTTTTTTTTTTTTTTTGGTATTCTAGCAAAGTCCACTTTTCTTCATCAGCTGTGACCCACTTCTCCCTCAGCCTAATGATTATGCCATTGCACAAGAGATGTGTAAGATTGCACATATAAGTCAGTACATGACAAATCTGGTTTCAGGTAGCTTGTGTGCTATAACTGAAACAGGCTCTGTTGGTTTGGTCTGAGTATGAAAATAAGTTGGGCTGCTCTCTTCTGGATATTGGAAGATACCGGTAGTTGTAGTGGGCATAGAGACAACAGGAAACAGGCAAGGACATTGCCAGTGACTGAAAAGCGGCAGGGGAAGATGGGAAGGGAAGGTTCTGCAAAGGCCTGGAGCCAATGAGCATATGCCCTGTTGAGAACTGCTATATGTTCACATTACCTTAAAATATTCTAATAAAATAATATAGATCTGAAAATTTTCATACAGGTAGTCTTCACTTAACAACCAATCATTTAATGACCAGTCAAAGTTACAATGAATCTCCCAAAAAGGAACTTATGACCCAATTCTGGAGTTCTGACAGCCACATCCCCCCCCCCCCCATGGGCATGTGACTGCATTTTGGTTGCTTGATAACCGGGTCGCATTTATGGCTGCTTGCAGTTATTTGATGACTGAAATTTTTGGTGGCCTTTTTTTTTTTTTGGCCAGTTTTGGGCTATTTTGGTTTTGAGCAAAAAAATAATAATCTTTGGATAAAATAGATTTGTTTAACAACTGCTCTGTTGCTTAACAACTAGAGCATCTGCTTAATGACCATTCAAAAAAGATAAAATTGGGCCTGACACTGCCCACCTCCAACATAGTCTAGCATACAATAAAGCCAACAACATCAAAACAGAATGCAAGAATGATAAAAATAAAAAAATAAAAGATCCAACTATCTACAGCCACACACAATTCAACAGGAGTTCCAACCAACCTAACTTGAGACCTAGGAGAATAGCTAAATCTTGAAAGTTTTCTGGAATGCCCGCGGAAACATATATACATATACTAGTATTTTTACAAGGTTTATAAAAACTGTTACCTCCAATAGAAATAGCTCCTTCTCTTCACTGATGTAATCTGCTATAGACTGTTTGTCACTTTGACAACCTTTTAAAAAAAATAAATACAATTTTGTGATTTTTTTTCTCCTGATATTCTGCAGCCTATATTTTTAAAACAAGCTGTATGTTATCGATGACTTAACACAATTAAATTGACATTTTAAAAATTGAAATTTTCTCCACATATTAAACTAAAGTTGTATAATGTCAAACCAAAGGATAAGGAAGCTATGCTAGAAATAAAGCCAAAATTAAGAATTCAGTCAATTTAGTTAGTGAGCCAACAAGAGTTTTACAGAGCAGTTCAAGCAAACTACTGTAAAACACCCATTTTGCAGATGACAATATAGAATATTCCACAAAAGCAAGATTTATTTTCCTCTTTTGAGGAATATGCCAGAGATGAGCCATCGTATTTCATAGTTTCCTAAAGACAAGAAGAAAACAAATCTACCAAACAAGACCTGTTTTTCTTTTCTTTTTATCTTTAGAATAGATTTCATAAGGTCCCTGCTGATTTTTCAGCACAGCTGGATGAGGCTTGGGAAAATGTGTTTGGAAGATAACTTACACCAGGGGTAGTCAACCTTTTTATACCTACCGCCCACTTTTGTATCTCTGTTAGTAGTAAAATTTTCTAACCGCCGACCGCTTCCACAGTAAGGGTGATTTATAAAGTAGGGAAGTAACTTTACTTTATAAAATTTATAAAGCAGAGTTACGGCAAACCCCTACCACCCACCATGAAAGCTGGAACGCCCACTAGTGGGCGGTAGGGACCAGGTTGACTACCACTGACTTACACCCTTTATACGGATTATATTAAAATTACTTCTTACCCGTATGGAATGAGTGAGGGGTGAGAAAAAAACTCACCCCAGAAAATAGTGTGACTTCACTACTATTGAGATGACTCAGAGGGTGTATGAGTGTGCAAGCCCACTGCAGTTCTGCATTGTAACTAATAGTGGCAATGACTGGTGTGGGGGCATCATAAATCCCAGAGTTACCATTGCAGACATGATGATGCTTGGGGTAAAGACAGGTTTGCGATATCTTGGCAGCATGGACTGGAATTAAACTTTTTATATGGATTATATTAAAATTACTTCTTACCCTTATGGAATGAGTGAGGGGTGAGAAAAAAACTCACCCCAGAAAATAGTGTGACTTCACTACTGAGAGTAACATGCAGGTTCTGAAGGCACCAACCTAATAATAAGTTGAAAGGAACTCCCCATGTTATATGATTCAAGGTTTCCAAAGTCTTTATATAATTAGAGCTATGAAGAACAAGCAGGAACAACTTAATGATAGCATTACAGATAATCCTCAATTTATGAGCATTATATTGAGGGTAATTTATGACCATTATATTGGGGGCAATTTATGACCATTGTATTGGGGGCAATTTATGACCATTATATTGGGAGCAATTTATGACCATTGTATTGGGGGCAATTTATGACCATTGTATTGGGGGCAATTTATGACCATTATATTGGGGGCAATTTATGACCAGCATATTGGGGGCAATTTATGATCAGCATATTGGGCGCAATATGCTGACTCTGTAAACCGCTTAGAGAGAGCTGCAGAGCACTGTAAAGCGGTATATAAGTCTAAGTGCTATTGCTAAGTGCTATTGCTATTAGTTTAATGACTGTAGTTCATCACAGTGATTCTGAAGTCATATGATCAAAATTGACAACTGGCATGTATTTTTGAAGTTTGCAGTGCCCAGATGTCATCAGATTTTCATTCATAACCTTCCCAAGGACCCTGACAAGCAAAACCAAAGTGGGAAGCTGGATTCCCTGAATGACCTTGGCAAAAAAGTGCATGATTCACTTAATGACTGCCTAGCTTTGGGTTGGAAGTTGTGGTCATGAGGCAACAAGGTAAGGACTACCTGTACTAATACCTGGTGGGATAATATAAAACTCATGGGTGGAATGCAAGGATTGAAGGGTACCACTTTCTCCAAAGAATAGGCCAGACAAAGGGAGGCAGGAGTGACATTAAATGTCAAAGACGTTCACACATTTTTGAGATCCAGGGACTGAGGCACAGGAATAGTTAAGAGCATTTGGGCAAAAATACCAGAATGGAAAAACAACAATGATGTTATTGCATATTAGAAACCACTAAGCTGATCAGAAGATCCTGAATCAATCAGAGACATTTTAGAGAAAAGAGGCAATAATGGGATACTTAATTCAAGTACTCAACATCTATCAATATTAACAGTAACAGAGTTGGAAGGGACCTTGGAGATCATCTAGTCTAACCCCCTGCTCATGCAGGAAACCTATACTAGGGATTTGAACCACCAAACTGCCGACCTTTCTGATCAACAGTCTCAGCGTCTTAGCCACTGAGCCACCTCAACCAAGATTGCAAAAAAACCACAAAATTCCTTAGTGTTCCTGCAGTCTATTATTTCTCTAAAATGTTTACTCACACTTTGCAAAAGCAAGAGCCCAATTCAGAGCAGGAAGATCCTTTCCTATTGTTTCTGTTGTTTCTTGTTCAGTGACTTCTTCTAGTTTTCTCAAAGCTTTTCGACACCGGGCTCTTGAGGAAATGGTACTCCTTTGATATGCCTTCACACTCTGCTTCGTTTTTCTAATCTAAAATTGAAATCCATGTTTATTGTCTAGTTTTATATTATATATAATGCATTTCCTAACTGCCTTGCAAATTCATAACTTTCTCAAGGCTGGTCTATGATCATAGTAAAGATTTTATTTCCAAGGTGGCTTAAAATTAAACACAATGTATAAACATAATAAAAGCGCATCCAAATATTCCTATAGCTCTACCAGTCTTTTCTTTTAAAAGTCCACATATTTTGTTATCCCCAACTCTACATGCATGGGGATGGAGAATGGTATATCAGGAAAAGGAATTGTTAAAGAAAATACTTTAAGGCAAGTTTTATTGGTTCTGCAGGTTGTCCTCTATATTTTGAATCTATACTATAGTTGTATGAAATTTGAAAGTAAATTATTGGAATTCCAGTTAAATGAGAAACTAAATGGTAGCCAAGATAATTGCTCTGGGATTCATTTAATGTGTTTTCTTCATGTTCTCAACTACAGTTGAATCTCCATATTGTTGTTTGCAATAATAATTATTTCCAATAATTCACTGACGTAAAAGGTGCAGAGAAGGAGCAAGATAGTAAGAAATGATGGAGGAGGAGGAGGCAGCAAGAAACTTGATTTAAGGAGCTCTGTTAGCCACAATATATGCTACTTTCTTTATTTGGCTCCAAAGAAAGAAGCAGTCTTTTCTCTTTTGGTTGTCCAAAATGAATGTTTAAAACATACGAAAGTTCTGGTTTCTATTTATAATTATTTGCATTATTGTTATTACTGTCTTATTTTAAATTGTTGATTTTTCATTGTGTAAATTATAATTGCTATTAGTCTTTAGTATTATTCCTTATCAGTAAGAAGCCATAATGACTTTGGTTTGTCTAGGAGACTGCCCTTACCTTTCGGGAGGTGGGTGGGTGGGTGTAAAGCAAACTATGATTTAACAGGATACGTGAAACTGATCCAAACAAAGAGGCCAAGAAGGCATTGTAGTCAGCAATATCTGACCAGTAGAATACTTACAATTTCTTTCTCTGTGCATTCAATATCTCGGTAAAGGTAGATTTCAGTGTTCATCCTTTCAAAAGGAGTTTTTTGCCTGTATTCTTCTAATGGACAATATTAAAGAAAAATATTTTAGTACACGTCAAAATGTCAGCACTAACAACAGGCAACAAGAGTTTTGTATTATTGAGTTAGAATATATAACAGGTAAACATGGACACATAAACCAAGTTATTCCCAGGTAGCCATCTATGTTAGTCTGTTTTTCAGCTTCTTAAACACCAACAGATAATACTTATCTGTTGATATCAACATAATATAAATTATATTATAATTATAATTTTTATAATACATAAAAAGTTATGTCATAATATAACAGTGCACTTCCTCAGATATCCCCATGTTCTCTGCTCTAGCGGAAGTATGAACTTCATACTGTAGAGTAGAAATTACATAACTGTTAACTGTGTTACAGGTCATTTGAAGGTTATGTTATGTTACTTGGCATTTAGGGTAAAAAGGATGAAATAGAGTTTTAGTTCAGAGCTGTAAGTGGTAAGCCTTGGGGCAACCTCTGTCTGTTCCCACCATGCTCTCTAATAACAACACTTCAGGGAATTCTTCAGCAACCCTCCCCAACACGGTTCCCCTTATTCTGGAGCATAGATATTTTGGAATCTTGTGAAATAGGATTATCATGAAATAAACTTCATATATTTGCACCTGTCTTAAGTATACAAAGTTATGTTACTTAAAGAACTACAATTTCCTTAAGAAAGGAAATCAGGAATCATTAGTCCCAGTGGAGGGATCCTACTGGTTTAACAACCGGTTCGGTGATCACACACAGTTTAGAGAAAATTTACCTTCCGCATTACTGTTGGGAGGAAAACAGCTGAGTCATGGCAATCCAGCTGAGAAGATATAGGTAAGTAAAGCAAAGAGGTGGGCGGGCGGGCCCACTTGATCGTCGGAGCAAAACCGGTTCGCTCCCCACTGATCGCTGGAGCTACCAGTTCACCCGAACCGGTCCAAACCGGTAGAATCCCACCCTGATTAGTCCCCCCAGATACTGTTGAACAATCATTCTAGGCATCTCTCATCACTGACCATACTGCTAAGAAAGTATAGCAGCATCTCCAGCAAAGCTCCTGTGCCAGAGTGAGATGAGTGGAGTTATAAAATGGTCTCAGTGTTAAAGGGTGTTTCGTTCTTGCTTGCTGGCACAGTGCATAGGGTCACACAAACACTGAGAAGTTTTCTTCCTAACCGAGAAAGCTGAGATCAATCATGTCTGTCTTTTAGTGAAAATATAGAAAGGAATAGATTTCTTAGGCTGTGGAGTATGTTGGTAGTACATACTGGACATTGCTAGAGGTGGTATTTGTGCTATGGGGACTAGATATTCTGGGTCAGTCAAGGAACTAAAGAAAGAGGATGGGCCTTCAGGCCTGCCACATTTTCTACTGTGGGAAGATGGGAGGGGGGATTATACGGAGCATGGGAGATACATAGTCTAAATAACATTCTTTCTCAGAGAGTCAAGGCCACCTTGCCCGGTAGCTGCGATAAGATGACTGAGAGGCATCTCCAATTTTGGACGGTGCCTGATTGGACCACCTGATGGACATGTAGATGCTGGGCAGGAACTTGAACTTTCTTTTGGGTGGGGAAAACCTGAAAGCTTTCAGATTCCGGTTTTCCTAGATGTGCCAATATGACATCTCTAATAAAATGGAACTTTGAGGAAACTCAAGCCTCGGAGTCTTCTTTCGTTAGGGGTGTTACTTGGAACCCCGACAACAGTTTGACAAAAGGGCTGGAAATCCAAGAAGTTACAAAAAGTTATATTTTCCCTCTTTCTCTTCTCTAGCACTGATTCCATCTAAGAGTATATCAAAGTGATGATGTGGAATATTTGCGGAATCAGAGAACAAGCGGGACAATTAAAAAGCAATAAAAGTATCTGTAGTAGAAATATATATATATGTTACGGTGAAAGACCGAAATTGGTGAATGTCGACATTCACCAGATACGCTTGGTGAATGTCCGAAAATACCCTTATCCTCTCGACACCCTTCTATTCGCGGAGTTTTTTTTTTTATGTCGATCGCAGGATCACAGTTTTTTTTAAAAAAACTCTGCGAATAGAAGACGCTTAAAAGGAAGCGAGGAGCCGAGGTATTAGGGTAAGGGGATTAGGGTAAGGGTGTATGTCCAAAAATACCCTTATCCTCTCGACACCCTTACCCTAATCCCCTTACCCTAATACCTCGGCTCCTCGCTTCCTTTTAAAGGTCTTCTATTCGCGGAGTTTTTTTTAAAAAGCCTGCGATCCTGCGATCGACATTAAAAAAAAAACTCTGCGAATAGAAGACGCTTAAAAGGAAGCGAGGAGCCGAGAGGTAGATATGCTTCCTTTTAAGCGTCTTCTATTCGCGGAGTTTTTTTAAAAAAACCTGCGATCCTGCGATCGACATTAAAAAAAAAACTCCGCGAATAGAAGACGCTTAAAAGGAAGCGAGGAGGAAGCGAGTGTCGAGAGGATAAGGGTATTTTCGGACATTCACCAAGCGTATCTGGTGAATGTCGACATTCACCGGTGAATGTCGACATTCACCAGATTTCGGTCTTTCACCGTAACATATACACTTCAAAAAGCTGAGGCCACTATATACAATACAATACAATACAATAGTAGACTTGGAAGGGACCTTGGAGGTCTTCTAGTCCAACCCCCTGCCTAGGCAGGAAACCCTATACTGTTTCAGACAAATGGCTATCCAACATCTTCTTAAAGACTTCTGGTGTTGGGCCATTCACAACTTCTGGAGCAAGCTGTTCCACTGATTAATTGTTCTGTCAGGAAGTTTCTCCACAGTTCTAAGTTGCTTCTCTCCTTGATTAGTTTCCACCCATTGCTTCTTGTTCTATATACCGATAATCCTTGAATTACAGTCATGCTGATCATTAAGGGGGCACCATGCTACCACAACTGATTTTTTTATTTCTTTGAGGCAGTTGCTAAGCGAAAGTGGGGGACATAAAGCTAAAGTCATTAAGTGTACCTACTATTTGCAAAAAGGGTCTTTTTTTGCCGGAAACTGGAAGTAAATGTCAATCTCTGGCCAAAGAAAAAAGTAATAAATTGTGGTTATGTGACTGTAGGATGATGCCCTGGCTAATTGCCAAGCACCCAAAATGCAGTCACATGATGGCTTTCCCCGGACATTGGCATTTTGAATCCAGATCATAATTAGCCCTGGGGAGGTCTGTTGTAACTTCAGACTGTTGGTAAGTGACCAGTCGTAAGTCAAAGACAAACTCAGTTAGAAATAAATAGAAACTATTTTACTTAAAAGCAAAAAAAATAGTTTAGAGATGAAGATTAGTCCTTTATTTTCAAGTGGGCATGTATCCTTGAAGTCATAAAGCATTCTAGGTCTCTAAGACCACACTGAAGCACCAAGTTTAAAGAATCACCGTCTCCTTTGCCATACATGCCCCTATGAGACATCCATACACTATACAGCTCCTTAACCTACCAATTCAATTCATTCCTCCCATATAGTTAATTGTTCCATTAGGTTTTATTTTAGTTTCTATAAATATGAAGAACCCACCAACAATGTGTCACTCTTCCCAGATTCCTTCCCTACCAAATCTCTTGATATGCATTTCCTAGAATTAAATAGCTTCCCAGATTAGAATTTCATAATTGCTAAGATTACATAAATTTAAAATGTTATTATTACCATCTAGTTCCACAAAAAGACTATGTGTAACACTTGTCGATGCCATTTTCACACAAAATTCTTCTTAGACCTAGTAAAACCGAGAAACACAATAGTGAGAAAAGATTGAAATCACATTTTATTCAATCTGCAAGAAAATAATTGAATAATCTGTAATGATGTTTGGCATCCTGAAAATTAAATGGTCCTACATGTGTGCGTAGGTGTGTCACACAATAACCGTATTTTTGGAGTATAAGACGCACCTCTTTCCCTCAAAAAAGGGTGAAAATCTGGGTGCGTCTCATACACTGAATACAGCATTTTTGGCCTCCCAAAACCCCGCCCCCTTTGCAAAAATGGCTGTGCATAGCCTTTAAGAGGCTTCCAGAGTGCTCCTGGGGGCTGGGGAGTACAAAAATGAACACAAAACGGTCAGTTTTGGGTCATTTTTGCCCCCCCCCAGCACTCAGGAGCACTCTACAAGTCTCCTAAAGGCTATGCATGCCCTTTTTAAAAGAAAAAAACAGGCCTGTTTTCACAAAAAATGGACCATTTTGGGGAAGTCTGCAGAGTGCACAAACTTTTTTAAAAAAATTTCCCTCTTCAAAATCTTGGTGCGTCTTATACTCCGGTGCGTCTTATACTCTGAAAAGTACAGTATATTTACAACAAGAAATGTTGCAAGAAAATTTTTGTTTTTATTTTTTCGGATGTTTGAATGCTTATTGGTGACTTATCAATAGTGTATGTAAAGCTAAAATGGATGGTGGTGACAGTGGAGAGAGATTTGACAAAGAAATATAAAAGTACTTGACTCCACTTGTCTTATTATAGGGAACAAGCTTGAAGCTTGAATAGACTCTGTTTCTTATCAAAACTAATGTTTATCTGTGCTTTGGGGTTTTGTCTTGTCAACCAAAATTTGGAAGCTAACATTGGTTGCTCCCAAATTATGAAATATATTGGCTCCAGAGCTACAATTTTAGAATGCACTTTCTCTACAACAGCCTTTAGAAGTGGTATTACTATGCTTTTAGTGAACATATTCTTTTAAATTATCATCAGTGTTGTTTTGTTTTGTGCTTTAATGTGTCCTATTTCCATTCTTCTGTTAAATCATATCCAATTCTCCAAGGCTGCCTGGACATGTCCCTGCAGTTTTCTTGCAAAGCCAGTTTGATGTAGTGATTAAGGCATCAGGCTAGAAACTAGGCGACTCACTGCTAATTCTAGTTTCACTTTAGGCCTGAAGTCAAGTGGGTGACTGTTGTGGCCCAGCAGGATCCGGTTGAGCTGCTGATGGACTCGGATAGCGTGGGATCATTTCAGTCTGTCCTGGACGATGTGGAGGACCCTGTGCAGGGTTCAGATTCAGAGCAAGGACCAGAGGGGCTGGTTGGCCACCAGGAGGCGCCTGAGGCATGGAGCAATGGGGAGGATCAAAGGCAGTTTGTCCCTGATGTTAGAGTGAGAAGGGCTGAGAAATGAAAGCAGCAGGCTCATAAAAGATAATTCAGCACAGGTGGTTATGGATTGGCCCCTCCCAAGAGAGCTTATAGGTGAGGCGTTGGGAGGGGACATTTGCAGGAAACAACCGTTAGAAATTAGCAGTGAAGAAAGTCTATGTCTTAGAGCCGTGTTTGATTCGTTGGGAATATCTGATTTGTTTTTCTTGTACGTGAGTTATCTGGGCCTTCAGCCAAAGGGTTTGTTATCTTGCAATTAAACAGTGGCAAACAGCCAAGCCTGTGTTCTGGCTTTTTCACAGGCATGGAGAGAGGGGGGTCAGAACAGGTGACCTTGAGCCACTTTCTCTTATCCCTCGGAAGTAGGCAATTACATACTACTTTTGAAAAATCTTGCCAGAAAACTGCAGAGACTAATTTAGACAATCTCTGAGAATTGTATATAATTTAATGGAATGGGGGGAAAACATTTTTACTTTGAGTCTAGTTTTAGAGGTAGTCTTGTCATTCATTCAGTGATCAACCAAAGTTGGGATCGTATTGAAGAAAGAAACTTGCTCAAAGCTGCATCCATTGCAACATCCACACAGTCACGCAATTGTGGTTTGCACACTGGACAACTAGCTTGCACTTACAATGGTTCCAGTATCCTGTGTCAAGTGATTGCCATTTCGAATCTTCACTGTCTGCTTCCAACAAAGTCAAGGAGAAACCAGTAGGAAGTTGCAAATTGTGATTACATGGCATCACACCTACCGACCACATGGGGTTTGCCCAATCCATCAGAACTGGAACAACTGTCATAAAGCAGTGCCGTCATGACAAATTGTGCTTAATGACAGTTTTGCTAAGCAACAGGGTTTCCTGTTTTAATTACTTACCTCCATTTACTGACGACTATCTGTAGTTTACATTTACATTCAATCCCCTTCAGTGACTAAGCAGAGTGGAAGGTATGAGAGTTTTGCAGAATTTCTAGGATTTAATAAAACGACTAAAAATTGCTTCAGCCACAAAATCCTCCAGGCACAGAATGTCTTTCTCCAAGACTGATTTGACCTGGCCCGATTCCAGCACGTCTGAATGAAGTTCTGATATTGCCATAGGAGGAAGCAGCTAAGTCGGCCAGACAAGCTAACGTCTGCCCGCCTGCTTGCCGTCCTAACCCGGATAAGGCATGTGGGCACAGCGGAGAGGTGAGACGCTGCAGCCGCTCCATCTTCCGGCACTTTGCAGAGCTCAAAAGAGTCCGAAGAGACACCCCCCCCCCCCGCTCACCTTCACCAGCGGAGCTTCCTCGGGCGACGGCAACCAGCTACCCGCTCCGGCGCAGCCGTGGGAATTGTGCTCGTCCCGATCAGCCTGGACTTCCTGCGAGGAGACGGTTGAGCCCGGCTGCTGGGCACGAGGCGAGCATTCCCACGGAACTCTGGCTTAGGTTGCGGCCGTTCTCAGGCAGCCGCCAGTCACGGCCCTGCCGGGCAGCGAAAGCTGGCGGTCCTTCCCCGGCAGAGAAGCCCTTTGGCGCCCAGAGGTCCTAGCCAGCTGTGGCTTGCCATCCAGTCTAACGCCTCAGATTTACCACAGCCCCCTGTATTCTCTTTCTATTCATTCTGGCATGGGGAAAGTGTGTGTGTGTGTTCATTTATTTATTAAACTTCTTTTCCAAAAGTTGTCCCAGGTGGCACCAATTTGCCATTTCAAAACCTCTCAACAGATGGGGATTCACAAGCTTCCTCCGTGGTTGAGAAGGCACCGTTTATATCTAGATCAGGGGTGTCCAAACTTGGGAACTTTTAAGACTTGTGGACTTCAACTCCCAGAATTCCCCAGCCAGCATAGCTGGCTGGGGAATTCTGGGAGTTGAAGTCCACAAGTCTTAAAGTTCCCAAGTTTGGACACCCCTGATCTAGAGGAATTATTTTCCCTCTGAGCCCGAGTGGGTTGGCTTCTCTGTGGCTGGTTTATATGGTTGGGACATTTATTTCTTATTTCAACCATTTCTCATGGCTCCCCCACCCAAACAATTCCAAATCCCACTGTGTAGATTCAGTTCATTATGGCTCTTAAATCAGGGACCACCAACCTTTTGAACCTCAGGGACCACTGCATTAATCATTTTAAATCCCACGGACCACTAATATGATTTTTTAAAGAGTATTTATAGTATTTGGTGCAATATAAAAAAGGCAAATACTTTTTCTGCGGACCATCAACATTTTCTCACCGACTGCCCTAAATCACAGTTCATAGTGGCACTAAGCACCAAGACATTCCAAGTCAAATTCTCCCACGTTCTCTCAAGCCAAAAGTTTCATCGGCAGCCTTAACCATAGGGTGGCAAGAGCCAAGTTGGAAGCAGGCAGGGTAGAGGATGTAGGGGAAGGCTATTCCAGAGGGCAGCTCACCCTCCCCCCCACCGCCCAATCATTGGAACCGAAGCCACCTGACGGACAGCACAGGATCGGGGGTAAACCAAGGGCGACGAAATGCTGCGTATTAAGTCCAGCGAATAAATTCGTTCCTTCCCCAGAGATCCACCCCGACCAAGCAAACTTTGCTCCGCGCTCTCCGCCCCTTAAGGCCGCTGTCCGGCTCCTGCCTTGGCTCTGCGGCGGACGAGGCGATGGCCGGCGGTGAGTACAAACTGCTGCTCGAAGGAGCCCAGCAACTGGTGCTTGTTTGCACCCAAGGCGAGCAGTATCTCTTGGAGGCCGGCATGCAGCAGCTGGCCCTGCGGGGAAACGCCAGCGTGGTAATCGGCAAGTAAGTGCATCTTCGGAGGGGAGATGTGTGGCTGTCTCTGAGCAGAGAGACACTCCGAATGGCCGTGGCCAGCTCCCCCGATCTTTCAGATGACAGGCGGACGGGAGAAACTGTTCCCTGAACGCATAAAACCCCGTGGAGCAGGGGTGTCCAAACTTGGCAACTTTTAAGACTTGTGGACTTAAACTCCCAACTTCTGGGAGTTGAAGTCCACAAGTCTTAAAGTTCCCAAGTTTGGGTACCCCTGCCGTGGAGTCTCTCCACCCCCTCCCCTCGCAATAAATCCAGCGATTAATAACGTTTGGTTATTGCTTTACTTCATTAACTCTCTTGGAACTAAAGTTTAGGGTAGAGTAAATTTATTCCAGAAAAGAGAGAGTGTAGCTCAGGATTGAATGGTGGAGTCCTTGGGGCGCTCTGAGTTTGGTGGTTTGCTTAAGAATGTTTCGTTAAAGTGTCTTCAAGCAAACGGCCAAGTTCAGAAGACCCAGGGCTCCCATATGCATGAATGCCATGGCTTGCATTAACCATGGAGGTTTGCCATAAAGTATGTTTTATGAAGCCCAACCAGCGTGCTAATGCTGAACCAAGAAACCCACCTATGCAGTCCTACTTTCCTAAATAGAAATGAATTTGTGAGTCAGTTAAGAGGTGACCACATGTGGAGAACTCATTAAAATGAAAAAAAAACATACTTGGATCAGTTATCCCATTGATATTGGTAGTTTACTCTCTCCAACTGTGAGAACATATTAGTCCTGCTGAAATAGATTGATTGACATCTGGGACTACAAGCAAAGAGTTTGAGCATCTCTTATTTTTTTCTGGAAAAAAAGAGAAAACAAAAGGAAGAAGAGATGACCAGTGGGATACAGAGGAGTGAGTAGGAGAACATTTTTGAGACCTTTTGCAAAAATGAGAAAAAGTAATCTCTGCGGATAAGACTCGTCTGTAAGCAAACCCCGATCTAGGTTCCAGTTTACTCTTCTTTCCATACTGGTGGATCACAAAATGGTGCTTAATGACACTTGATGAAAGAGGAGATCTTCAGCACTTTTCTTAAGGAGAAAGACATTAGGAGAAAACAGATAATTCCATATAATCTCAAATTGTGGTTTGTTTTCAGAAATGGGTGTATAGAAGCAGTTGGTGATGCAAGGGCCATTCGTGAGCAATTCTCTGGAGCAACTTTTGACAAAATAATTGATTGCTCTGGAAAATGCATTTTACCAGGTTGGTGTGGATTTAAAGATTTATTGTACCAAGCAGAAATTTATGTATTTATAAAGGGGCAAGACATGCCTCTGTTTTACTTCTTTATTTTCCCTTGAAATGAAAAGGACTGGGTAAAGGACACAGAACATTCTGAAAGAAAGATGGCTGTGTCAAATTGGATGTATCTCTTGAGCATGCGAGAATTTTTAATTTATAATATGTAAAATCAGAACCAGAAGCTTCAGCTAGTGCAGAATATGGCAGCAGGTGTCAGGCCCAGCCCAAAAATGCCTTAGAAGAATCTAACCAAAGTTCAGTTCTTTATTTGCTTACATGATATAGACAGAATCTTGCCAGACTAAACCTATACTATTCTAACCCTAATGGAAATATCCTGGGTGATTCTAGGGAGTGGTTATTCTAAATCTCTTCTTCTGTCTCCAATCTAGCTCCAGGCCTCTTGTCTTGCCCCACTTATTGGAATTCCCTCTTTCCAAGGAAACTGCCTTTTAACTGTAGTCCCCCATGCAATTTCCCCTTTTATAGACACTATCAGGAGTAGGCTGCTACGTGTTCGCCCGGGTTCAGGAGAACCCGTGGCTAGTGTTATGGCCGGTTTGGAGAACCTCCACAAAATAAAATAAAATACAATTTTTAAAAAATCAACCCAGGAAGGACATAACGGAGCCACTGGCATGAGTCTCAGCAGCTGGAATTCAGATAAAAGTGAAATATAGTATTTGGGCCAGTCATTATCTCTCAACCCAGTCTATCTCAAAGTATTGTTGTGAAGATAAAATTGGAGTGGGAAATACTATATATATGCCTGCATGAGCTCCTGTAGAAAGATGGGATTTAAATCTAGCAAGTAAATGAATAAATCAAATTACAATTACACTTTTTGTTAGACTCTGTATAAATTGCATGAATATTCTCAAAGACAAGGGATAGTTAATCTCTTTCTAGTCAATTTGCTACAAAATTACATTCAGTGTCTCTCCTCTCTGTTTCATGTTCTCAATTTCTAAACATGCAATGTAAGGCATTTGTTAACTGCATGATTTATTATTAAAGTTTGATGATTCTCTCTTCTATATTAATGGCTAATTTTGAAAACTCCAGAATTCATATTTACTTTATTTTTAATTAGGTCTAGTAGATGCACACACACATCCTGTATGGGCTGGCGACAGGGTGCATGAATTTGCAATGAAGGTAAGTTACAACATTTAGAGAAGATTTGGGTTTCTTTCTGTTATACTGTATGTGCCTGAAGTGCTTTTCTGTTTGCTTTGGAAATGGAGAAATATTGTAACCTTGGGTGCAGTGCAGTCATTGAAATGGGACTATAGATGACTTCATAGTCCCTGAGATACTGGCAACAGCAGAATAATGAATAACTTCACTTTTGCCTTTTATAAGTTTGATAAAAATTTGGTTAATGAATTTTATCTGAAAGTTAATTGTTGTAAGTTCGGCAATATTTTTTTCTAATGTTGCACTTGGAAAAGCTGTTTTAACCCACAAATCAAAATAATTAAAATGTAAAGACATCACCAATGTTGTGCAATAGATAATTTTGTTACCAAAGGGAGTTGATGTTTACTTAAACATACATCAATTCTTGTTTTTAAGAAAAGATTTGGATTGCATGAATAGATATAATAAGCCAAGCTTTGCAGGGCATTTAATGCTTTGTCTTGAAATTAACTAATTTTTTTGATCCCAAAAAAGTACCAACTTTTTACACGTCTGCCACAGATGGCGTTATTGATTTTATTTATTTTTGGGGAAAAAACTTTCAACTGGAAAATATATAATTTTTAAAAATTGTCAGGTTCTGATATATCTGTATAAGTCCATAGTCGGATCTTCTGATTTAAAAGGACAGTATGCCAAATACCTCTGCAGATCCCGTAAGTTTTTCCTTACACTGTTCAGCTGTAGAGCTAGGGTTCAACAATGTAAATGTCATATTATCTGCAAGGATGCTTAATAAATATAATTTATCTCCAGATTTAATTCCTTGATTTTGATTGTTAGTGCACAGTGCAATTGCTAGGGCTTCTAAAACCAAATTAAATGAAAGAACTAGTTTGACATCCTTGTTTAATACCTCACAAAATTGCAACGAAGTATGATAATTGCCAAGTCTTATTTGCACAGTTGTACAAATATTAATCTCATCAATCACATTAGCAAAATAGGGCGTGAATATTTTAAGTCTCTGGAAAATTGAATGCCTTAAAAAAGCCAATGAACATATAGCTGAGTCATATTAACCATACAATATTTCATATTTTCTAAGACAGAATATGTTTCTTTTGTTGTCTAAACAATATACAGTATTTAAGATGATTTCTGATATTTTGTATATAATTTATACAAATTAATCTAAATTAAGAAGTAAAATTGGTCTATAGGAGATTATCTCCCAAATAGGGAACTTTTCCCTATTTAGGAATTAAAGTTATTTTAGAATATTTCCAGGAGAGCTTTCCTGATGCAATACTCTGGACTTTGTCCAGGCACATGTTTCATGGATGATTCTCTTTTAAGTTGGCAGGTGCTTCCTATATGGATATTCATCAAGCTGGAGGAGGAATACATTACACTGTGGAACAGACTCAGAAAGCCCGAGAAGACGAACTCCTTAAAAGTTTCAAAATCCGTCTCTTACGGATGCTCCGAGCAGGCACCACTTTGGTTGAATGCAAAAGTGGATACGGTTTAAATCTGGAAACAGAAATTAAGATGCTCATGGTCATTGAACAGGCTAAAAAGGAATTGGACATTGGTATTTCTTCTACCTACTGTGGAGCCCATGCAATTCCTAAGTAATTATGTGTTGTTTTGTCTATAAAATCACTTAGAGTTAGAGTTGAGCACAGATGACTTTTCATAATTCTCCACTAAATTTTTGAGCAAACATAAAGTGTGGTTGAATTATCTTGACTTTTTAGGTGGAGGAGAAATTATCTGACAATTTCTAAAGTCAGAACTGAGCCATGGTGGCACAGTGGTTAGAATGCAGTATTGCAGGCTAACTCTGCCAACTGCCAACAGTTCAATCCTGACCGACTCAAGGTTGACTCAGCCTTCCTTGCTTCTGAGGTTGGTAAAATGAAGACCAAGATTGTTGAGAGAAATATGCTGACTCTGTAAAGCGCTTAGAGAAGTCTGTAAAGCACTGTGAAGCTGTATATGTCTAAGTACTATTGCTACTACGTGGGAAAGTACAATCACTCCTGAAAAAACACAATAAAAAGGAGTTTTTTCCTTAATGACTTTCTGCAGGAAATAATGGAAAGTGGGAAGCCAGGGAGTTACAGACTGAGGGGGAGATTATTGTACAATGGAAGACAGGATATTAATAATATCCTCTGGCCACCCTATAATTAAACAATTCTTACTTCATCTATTGATTTTTAGGCATAAAAGAATGAGGAACATACACTGCTCAATTCAACTGATTTTGCAGATTTGTTTTATTTTCTCTTTAACAGAGGGAAAAATGCTACAGAAGCTGCTGATGACATTATCAACACCCATCTTCCTAAACTCAAGGAACTTGAACTTAATGGTGAAATGCATGTTGACAATATAGACGTCTTCTGTGAGAAGGGTGTCTTTGATCTGAGTTCTACCAAAAGAATTCTTCAGGCTGGAAAAGCTATAGGGTTACACATGAACTTTCATGGGGATGAGCTGCATCCAATGAAAAGTGCTGAGGTATGCCTTTGCTAAAATGCCTTTGCATTTCTTCTGTTCTGAGATAAGAGTAAAGACAAATATATCATGCTAACGTGCAGTACAACATTTTGGTAATAAGTAACAGAGAAATGCAGCAGCATATGAGGTTTAATCTTTTAGAAAGCTGAACCTCCTAACCTTTGCTGATCACTTTTCAAACATTGATTTTGTTTATCTTTTCCTTATGATGTAAAATTAAAGGATGAACTCTCATTTTTATCTTTTTCATTGTATTAAAAATATACAGTTTAATAGTTGCTGCATCACACTTCGTTCCAGAAATTAACATTACTATTGTCTTATAATTTATAATACAATGTATTCCAATATAAACTTCAACTAAACAGTATTTAAATGGTGATATCCCAAATATATTCGATCCATTTAATGAGCTAAAGCAAAAAATAAAGTTATTGGTTATAATTTAATGTCATCTCTTTCTTCTGGTAGTTATTCATGGTTTACTTAGGAAAAAATAACTCTCAAGCAAACATTGACACACAAAAAAAAGAAGCACATTTCATAGTGATCTCTAAAGGCATCTGAAATCTTATGCATTAATTTCAATTATAATATTCTAGTGATGGCTAACCTTTTTGTCATCGCGTATCATCATGTGTTGTCACATGTCATTGCGTGTCATCATGTGCCATCTCCTGCCGAAAGCATGTGTGCCCACACCCATAATGCAATGTGTGTGTAACACCCCCTGCACTCCCCCAGCCCCCTGTATTCGGGTGCAACCCCCCACGCATGTGGGTGCGACCCCCCATGTAGGCGGACACAACCCCCATGCATGCATACGCAACCCCCACTTCCCTTTTTGGGCCTAGCAGGCCTCCCTGCAGCCTCCTGGGACCAAAAATGGGAGGGTGCCGTTTCCCCATGTTCCCCCATGCATGTGTGTGTGATAGTTCCCACCCACCCCCCACATGCATGTGTGTCTCCTGCATGAGCCCCCCCCCACGTGCATGTGCGGCAGAGACCCAAAAATCAGCTGGCTGGTGGGTGGCATGCATGCATGTGCAGTGGAGCTGAGCTGGAGCAACAGCTCACGTGCCCGCAGAGAAGGCTCTGTGTACCACCTGTGGCATGTGTGCCAGAGGTTCACCATCATGGTAATTATACCTTGCCCATATTTAGATATCATGATAAACCATGGTTTTGAACAATGGGAATTTGACTGCATGCTCCTTTCTCCCCTTCCGTATTTTCATCTGACCAAGAGAAATCCAGATACGTTTTATGCCACCTCTGTCAGATAATAAAACATCATATGAGAAATCCTTTCTCTGCCCCTTCTGATTTTCCAGGAAAGAGAGGAGGGGTTAGATTCCAGGAGTTGGACTCATTATATTGCATTAAGCCAGGTTCTTCCAATTATTTTCAGGCAAGGATCACACTTAGTTTCCAATTATATGAAGGAAACCACATTTCATAAAGTAGTAGTCCAAGGACAAATTAACAAAATATTATTTAACTAGGTCGACAATTAATTTAATAAATGTCTAAATTTTTATTTCTTTCCCCTTTCACTTAAAAATAAAACATAATTTGCTAGCATAATATTAAGGTGACCAACCGTCCTCCTTTAGGGAGGACAGTCCTTCTTTTGTAAGTTCTGTCCTCCCTCGAAAAGTGTCCTCCTACATGTCCTCCTTTTTGATATTTGAAGGCTAATCTGTTGCGTTTTATGTGACGTATTTTATTAAACAGTTTTTAATGGTGTTTTTTTTTACTTCATCACAAGTATATTGAACAGATATTGAATCTTGTGTTGAATTTTTATCTAAAGAAATGCTAGACATTAAAATAGATGACAATTGTCTCTTTGAAGAAATTAGAAGAGTGAATGTATATTTAAATTCTGAAAAATTAATACAATGGGAAAATCAACATGTTGAAATTGATAAAAGATGGGTGGATATTTTCAGCCATTTCAAAAATGAACATATTCCATGTGAACATTTATTTATACTTGTTCAATTTACGTTGTGCTGCCCTGGAACATTCAGTTGAAAGAGTTTTTTTCAATTGCCAATGATTTTTGGACAAGTGAGAAATCGAGATTGAATGTTGATACTCTAGCTGCAGCACTTGCCGTAAAATTCAATATGAAGGATATTTCTTGTTCAGATATTTCCAATATATTGTTAGAAGATGATACATTGACAAAAAATATTAATTCAATAGAAAAGTACTCATTTAAATAATAATTAACAGGCATGTAAGCATAATTACAATATAAAATGTTGCCAATGTTTTTATTATGCATATATCATATTTTAGTGTATTATTGTTGCAATGAATAAAATATTTCTTTTCTTTATGATATATTTTTTCCAATTTATTTGTCCTCCTTTTCATTGTAAAAAAGTTGGTCACCTTAGCATTTTGGACAATAAAACGTGTTTTGTCCTCCCTTTCACTGTAAAAAAGTTGGTCACCTTAATAATATGCTAACTTTTGAAAGAGTTTTCGGGTTGCTCTGAAACCTTTGGAATATTATAGACCTCAGTTTCGTACTTGTAAAATCATGTTTTCATGTAAATATGCAAATGTGACCAGGAAATATCTGAAGCAGTGACTCTCTAGCTTGCATCTTATAATCTATTGCTGCTTTATATTATTATTATTCTTAAAACTGGATCTTATTTGCATACCTTACATTTCATTGATGCTTCTTTGTCACCTTACATTTGGCACAATAGCTTGGAGCTGAACTGGGTGCACAAGCTATAAGTCACCTAGAAGAAATCAGCGATGAAGGAATTCTTGCCATGGCGCAGGCAAAATGTGCAGCTGTCTTATTGCCAACCACTGCCTACATTCTGAGGTCAGTGCAATCTGTATATTAGGCTTTATATAGATATTTTATATTGGGGAAGGCTATACAAGGAATACCTCTCATGGAACTCAGTGGGCCCTACAAGTGACTCAACACACTTAGAATTATGCTTCATAGCTTCAGTTTCAAATTAAATACTGACTTTGCACAACTTGAAAGACTACCGAAAACCAAAGCCCAGCTTAGAATATACTTATTTTTTAATTTATTAAAGATTTGCATGGTCACCCATCTAAGAGCACCACTCTAGGGAACTCACAGTAACAATGAAACTAAATAATATCATACGAAACAAGGATCCTTTTTTTAAAAAATCAACAAATTCAGTGTTCAATAAGGATGAGTTAGCAGGTCTGTATTATCTACGTTTTCTACAACATGCTTACTCTTATTCTGGTATTTCACGCAATAGAAAACAGCAATCTTGGAAATTTTCGATATACTGGTCAAGGCTGAAATAGTGGACTAGTAAAGTCAGCTATTTATCCCCTATGAACAAGAATGTCCATGTGAGCAGAATACTCACACAAAGAGGACCCAAGATTCAGGGGAGTTCCATGCTTACTATCCACGACCATATAAAGTCTGGTGGTCATGTAGAAATGATGGAAATAAGAATTCCATTCAGTGGTGGGTTCATACCGGTTCATACTGGTTCGGCCGAACCAGGAGTGGTTTGGTAGTCTGGGTCACTGGAACTGGCAGTAACCCAGGCCTGCCACACCCCCAAACCAGTTCTCTGGGTGGTGCCATAGGGGCCGCCATCTTGTTTTTTGCTTCTGCACATGCGCAGAACTATTTTTATTGCACTGTTCATCAAGCGCGCGCACACGGCACACACACGAGCGAACCAGCAGTAGTGCCTGCCGGAACCCACCCCTGATTCCACTGCTTCCATTGAGAGTTTCAACTAAGCTCTGCTGAATTGTTCTTTATGTCACCTGGGAATCTCTGTGTGTATACTGTATATGTTCTTATTTTTGACAGTCTTTATATTTTGAATTGGAATCCACACTCATGGGCGACGTACTTAATGAGACTTAATGAGTCTTACTTCATCCATGCACAGGAGTGAATTATAAATTATTTTTTAAATTTTTTAATTCTGGTGTTTCTAATTAAAACTTTGTCAGAGTTAAAAGATATATTCATAATGTAATGTTACCATCCTGAAACCCTTATCATCCCAGTACAGAAAAAAAATAGCTGTTTTTCATTTATAATGTTAGAACATTTGAAATTATATATGGTGAATGATCTAATGCATTTTATTTAGTTTTTCCAATATTTGTTTTTCTTTTTCTTTTAGATTGAAACAGCCTCAAGCTAGAAAAATGTTGAAAGAGGGAGTGATTGTGGCTCTTGGGAGTGATTTTAATCCAAATGCTTACTGCTGTTCTATGGTAATGCTGCCATACTGGTGGTTATTGGAACCACAATGATTTTTCATTCACTGTTCTTTTCCTTCTTATAGTCTCAGAATGTACCGTAGATATAAAAATATTCTGTTTCATTTTTTTATATTGATTATCTATGAATTTAATTATGAACTGAATGCTGGAGATTTAAATGTTGATAGTATGAAATAGCCTCATGCATAAAACAGTTTTCCACAAGTTTTTTCCAGGAAAAAAAATGCTTTCGAACACTTGAAATCCATGCAGATAGACTTGAGTTATTCAAATGTAATGCATGGGTCATATAGAGATTATTATTTTCTCCCAAGATTATATTGCCAAAGTGTGGTTTCAAACCATTAAGTAATGAGAGTGTAATTTTGGAAAACTGCCCATCCACAAAATATAAACAGTTCCCAAACTTCCATCTCCCACCCCCCACTTAGCCCCCCAAAATGATAAGAAATGGCTGAAATTGTCATTCCTGTCCCCTCTGCTCACATCATTATATCCTGATCAGGTTGTCTGAGGGACTGAGCTACCAAAAAACTCATTATTTGTTTCGTTTTGTGTCTTCCAGCCCACCCATTGTATGAATCAGAATGCCTAATTCCATAGTGTTTAAAATGCCTGACATTGCTTATGATTTGAATCGTGCCATAGTTTGGAATTCAAATAAAACTGAGCTTGGAAGCTTTCAGAAGTGACTGATCTATTTAGTAAATTCTGACAGCACTTTTTGGTTTCTTTTCATTAGCTGATGGTCATGCATTTAGCCTGTGTAAACATGAAGATGTCCATGAAGGAAGCCTTAGCTGCTGCCACCATTAATGCTGCTTATGCTCTTGGGAGATCTCACACCCATGGGTCTATTGAAAAAGGCAAACAAGGAGATTTCATTATCATTAACTCTCCAAGGTAAGAGGGTAAAGTATTCATTAATGTTGACATTAGTAAGACTGAACTACCCAGGAAAGTATTATAAGCAATAATGCTATTACTAATAACAAAAGTTGAAGTTTCCTTTGAGTCATGCTTGGTTCATAGTGATCTCCTAGCTATTCATGCCTTCCTTTAAATAGGAAGGCACTTAACCATACTATCCTGTACTTGTTTATCTTTTTTTATCATAGACTATCTAATATTCTGTTCTCTGCATAAAATATAATTATCTACTTCTTTCAGGTGGGAACATATAATCTATCAATTTGGCGGCCATCAAGAATTGATTGAATATGTAATTATTAAAGGAAATATTGTTTACAAAAATGACAGCATTCTGCAGTGCTAGGTATATTCTCTAAGAATAAATACCACAGTTGCCAGATCTTCAAAGTGCACACAGAACAGGAAGATATCACATTTATGTAAAACCTGAATGTTATGCTTGTTTACCATAAGTGCAGGATTTAATTGATTTTCATTCCTGTTTTTAATAAAAAAAAACAATGTCTTATTTTATTTTTAATGTTCCTTTTTCTCAGCAAATTATGAAATAAATATATATAGGTCTTAAATCTCTTCAGTTTCTTTCAATTCCAGTTCATTGATATGATTTGTAATTAGAGTAAGAATACAATAAAGAAGATTCAAATAATTGCACATTTGTTATCTTGTCTTCGTGAAGAAGTTGTTTTGTATTTCTTTTGAATAGCACAACTTATCATTTAATGGGAGCACACTGAAGAGCAGTTTATAATGTATCATGAGAAGGTTATATATACACAGGTGGAAATCTTGTTTTGTGTTTGGTTTCTTTTTGTGGTAATTCCTAGGAATCCAATTTCATAGCAATTGGGTGTTCTGAGATATGGTATCAATCATAACTGGTAATTAAACCCATTTGGTAATTGAACCCAGGAAGAGCTACAGAAGTTTTTCTATTTGGACTAGAACATTGTCTTGTTGTGGCTTCATATTTTCTGATTTCTATCACAATCTCCAGCTTTACTTCATACTCCTGGTTTCAAAGTTCACTCAGTAGCTGCACATCCAGACAGCTAGTTAGTTAGATATGATTTATTCCAGACTGTAGAGTAACACAATCTAAGCATACATTATTTTATCTATGTAGCTAGTCTACACCTTAATCATGAGGCCAAAATATGGCACTGTCCTACCCACCTTATTGTGGGTCAGCTTAAGGTGCAGAGATCAATAGATTTCCCAATCATCAATTAACACAACCAACTCTTACATTCTACTGTGTATGCTGAGACTAGGTGAGGAGGCAGGATGGACAGACAGCTTCAGCCACATGTCAGAAATATTGTGCTTTGTTTTAGAAATCCCTGGAATAATAATCTCTTTCAACACCACCAGAGAATGTGATAAGCTAGAACCTGAAGCAGTATCAATGAGCTACAGAAAGTGCTTAAATTCAGATTACTTCTTTACTCATTAGTGTTACTGCTGCTACTCCTCTCTTCAAGTCATGTCACTCTAGCAGCACAAAACAAATCAGCCATGGAGAGAAAAACACAGTGACTGGATAGAAAGCAACATGATTGCAGAATGTAGACAAATTTCAAATCGTCCACAGCATCATAAGAATGTGAACAAAATGTCACATTTAGGCTTGTATAGGAAAATATGGAAAACAGTGCTTCCACATTAGATTAGAAAAATCCAAAATCAGCTTGCCTTAGCTCTGTTAACTAGGGATAGGAGAAAGCCTACCTCATACAAAGAAGCCCATCAACATTTGTTTGTTTGTTTGTTTGTTTAACAAACCTTTCTTTTCAGATTGGAGGTAAGAGGATATGTAGAAATATAGTCTTATAAAACTTTTAAGACATGGCTTATAGCCTTCAAGCTTGGCATTACTACCAAATTGTACTTTACAATACTTCCACAATATCTCTCATTGCTTCTGCATATTATGCACAGTTCTAGTGCTGGATTAATTTGGTATAAAGTGTGAATTTAGTATTCATTTCTGAAAAGATTTAAGAATTAGTTTCTGTAAAAATTGTAACATTAAATGTATTTATTTTAATATACTGGAACAGTTTATTCATACTAATTTTGGCTTGACATTGATTTTTATTAACTTTGCCATGAAATGTAATTTCTGCACAGGATTACATTCCAAGTCCCCTCTCCATTTATTTTGTAATAAATTAAATCTCTATATTCTCTTTTTCAATTTGTGAAATAGCAAAATTATTTCAATAACCTTTTTATCAGTATTTTTGGTTTCGGAAATAACACCCTTCTCCCCATACCCTTTAGAATAAACTACAGACATTTTACGACACATGCAATGATCCAGCATGTGAAATACTGAGATTCAGCTCTGACAGTTTTCACAGGTCCTCCTGTTCTTCGGAATCACTGTGGTGATGGTGGCGACAAGAAGCACTTTTACTGGCTGATAGAGAAAATGCAGTTGGGGAAATGGGTCTGGATTCTGGAATATGCTCCCTTCTGTATTTCTCAATGTATGGTTCAGCTACTTCCCAAACCTAGATGTGGAAAATAAAGAAGTGAGTTAGAAGAAAAGGCAAAGTCTGATCCCGAAACTCAGCAAGATATTGGAACATATGTCAAAATAACTAATAAACAGGAGACACACTAAAATTAGGAACAGGCAACTAATGCCCTATAGGTGTTTTGCCCTACAGATGTCTGCTACTGGCTATAAAGCTAAGGCTTATGGGGTCTGAAGTTCAGACTACATTTAGAAGGCAAGTTTTTAGAAGGCAAGGTTTTTTTATTCAATACAATACAATACAATAGTAGAGTTGGAAGGGACCTTGGAGGTCTTCTAGTCCAACCCCCTGCCTAGGCAGGAAACCCTATACCGTTTCAGACAGATGGCTATCCAACATCTTCTTAAAGACTTCCAGTGTTGGGGCATTCACAACTTCTGGAGGCAAGCTGTTCCACTGATTAATTGTTCTAACTGTCAGGAAGTTTCTCCTCAGTTCTAAGTTGCTTCTCTCCTTGATTAGTTTCCACCCGTTGCTTTTTGTTCTATATACCGATAATCCTTGAATTACAGTCATGCTGATCATTAAGGGGGTCACCATGCTACCACAACTGATTTTTTTTATTTCTTTGAGGCAGTGGCTAAGCGAAAGTGGGGGACATAAAGCTAAAGTCATTAAGTGTACCTACTATTTGCAAAAAGGGTATTTTTTTGTCGGAAACTGGAAGTAAATGTCAATCTCTGACCAAAGAAAAAAGTAATAAATTGTGGTTATGTGACTGTAGGATGATGCCCTGGCTAATTGTCAAGCACCCAAAATGCAGTCACATGATGGCTTTCCCCGGACATTGGCATTTTGAATCCAGATCATAATTAGCCCTGGGGAGGTCTGTTGTAACTTCAGACTGTTGGTAAGTGACCAGTCGTAAGTCAAAGACAAACTCAGTTAGAAATAAATAGAAACTATTTTACTTAAAAGCAAAAAAAATAGTTTAGAGATGAAGATTAGTCCTTTATTTTTCAAGTGGGCATGTATCCTTGAAGTCATAAAGCATTCTAGGTCTCTAAGACCACACTGAAGCACCAAGTTTAAAGAATCACCGTCTCCTTTGCCATACATGCCCCTATGAGACATCCATACACTATACAGCTCCTTAACCTACCAATTCAATTCATTCCTCCCATATAGTTAATTGTTCCATTAGGGTTTATTTTAGTCTCTATAAATATGAAGAACCCACCAACAATGTGTCACTCTTCCCAGATTCCTTCCCTACTAAATCTCTTGATATGCATTTTCTAGAATCAAATAGCTTCCCAAATTAGAATTTCATAATTGCTAAGATTACATAAATTTAAAATGTTATTATTACCATCTAGTTCCACAAAAAGACTATGTGTAACACTTGTCGATGCCATTTTCAGGTGCCTTGGAGAATAGTTTGACTCCCTCTTCTTTGTGGCAACCCCTGAGATATTGGAACAATGCTATCATGTCTCCCCTAGTCCTCCTTTCTTTTAAGCTAAACATACCCAGTTCCTGCAACCATTCTTCATATGTTTTAGTCTCCAGTCCCCTAATCATCTTTGTTGCTCTTCTCTGCCCTCTTTCTAGAGTCTCCACATCTTTTTTACATTCATTCGTTCGTTCGTTATGATTTTATTAATGTAACTGATTGAAGCCAGTTTGCCCACATCACCAAGAAAACGTTAAAAAATCCTCCCAATTTTTTCTTTTTTATTCTGAAATTCTGCTTACTACCCTCTTTACTAACTACCTTTTCTTCTCGCATTTAACAGATTCTAGTTTGAATATTTGTTTTTATTGGCTTGCTAATTATTTTCTTCCAATTATTTCTAGCTTGGTTTTGTTTGTTTGTTACCTGACATTAATTAGTTGACCTGGGGAACTTTTGACAACGGAAAACAGATAAATATATTTGAAATAAATATGTTATTATCTTTTCACAGTAGCTGCTACAACCCCGATTCAACCTTGCTTCTACTGACTGGGAATTCTGAGAGTTATAGTCCTAACACATCTGAAGAGTATCATTAAATATTTAACATTTCACTGTTAAATATTTAAATATTTTTCATAGAACAGTGAATACTAAATCTTGTAAGGAATTATGAACAACTCCTAAGTATACAAAGTTATATGCGTTGGTGTATATGCATAACAACAACTTACCTTCTGATCCACAAGCAATCGCTGAGTTGCTTCGATATCCGGGGCCATAAAACGATCTTTCATCCAAGGCCTGAATAAAGTCAAATAAAAATCCTAAATTTAGTCCTGTGAGTATGGTTCTGTTAATATTTGGCCAATGTTCCCAAAAACTATAATCCGTGGGAATTGTTGTTTGATCATACCTGACAACAGCCCGCACAAGGTCATAGACTTTCTCCAATGGGGTTGTAGTCCTGAGTGGGCGTAGAAACTCAATGCCCTGACATGCTGCAAGCAGTTCTATAGCCAGCACTAGTGAATACAAGCAATAGGAAAACGCTTGGTTAGCTTGAAAGAATTCAAGATGTAACACTCAACGTCTAGCTTAAGAGAAAGAAGGACTAGGGGAGACATGATAGCAGTGTTCCAATATCTCAGAGGTTGCCACAAAGAAGAGGGAGTCAAACCATTCTCCAAGGCACCTGATGGTAGAACAAGAAGCAATGGGTGGAAACGAATCAAGGAGAGAAGCAACTTAGAACTGAGGAGAAACTTCCTGACAGTTAGAACAATTAATCAGTGGAACAGCTTGCCTCCAGAAGTTGTGAATGCCCCAACACTGGAAGTTTTTAAGAAGATGTTGGATAGCCATCTGTCTGAAACGGTATAGGGTTTCCTGCCTAGGCAGGGGGTTGGACTAGAAGACCTCCAAGGTCCCTTCCAACTCTACTATTGTATTGTATTATAACGTTTGACGTCACAGAACCCAGTTGGCACTTTGAGTATGTGACCGAGAGTGGAGTTCTGAAGAAATTATAGAAATGTTTTGTCATTTGCCAATAAGTGCAAGAGGTTGATCTATAGGTTAAATATCAAGGGGAATGTAAATGTCAAATTAGGACAGTTTATTTATTAGGCCAATTCAAGACAACAACAAATAAACAACAAGGGCAAGCACCATAGCCATAATATTGACAAATGATGTAGTCATGAAACCAAATCTTTATTATGGTCATAAACCACATACAATGATTTAATAATATCCAATGCCATTAAGAATACATTTGCACCGAGCACTTCCGGTTCCGGCGGCTACGGCGACAGGCAAGCCTTTGCCTGCTCCCGCTCTCCCGGTGGGCTTCCCCCGCTTCTGGGGGGGCACAGGACGCCCCGGAGAGGTGTCCTGCCGAGGGAACGGCTCGTGGAGGGTCCTGGCGTCGGCGGCGGCTGGCGGGGGCTTCTCCGCTTCGTTCTAGGCACCGGGGAGCAGTCTCGGAGGGCGCCCGTGTGCGCGCGCCTCGCCCCATGCCGATCGGAGAACGCGCTATTGAACGAAGCAGCGGCAATGTGGTGAGAGGCTTCCCTTCTCCATTCCCTCTATCTTGAATTTATGGACTTTTCAGCATCTTTTTTAAAAAAAAGTTAAACTTTCGGACTTTTGCTAGAGGTGCGGCTAGAGGGAGGGGGATTTCCCCCCCTCCCTTGGACAAGCGGCTTGAGAAGATTTTGCTTTCGCCCTCAGGGGAAGGAGGAGGGGGGAGAGCCAACTAATGATGCCTCACCCTCATAAAAGTGACTTTCATTGGACTTAGCTCCAGAATCTATGGGTGAACTGAGAACTTTCTGAACTTTTAAAACTTTATTATGCCTCTGAGCCCAAAGCTGGCAGGGCAAGATGGCACACTTCCGTTGTCTTCATGAACTGTGAAACCTGACTCCACCTTTAAAATTCAGGCTTCCGGTCTTTGTCTCCGAGTCACCCAGAGGAATCTCTTGTGGATTGTTCTTTTCTGAACTCTTTGGGGAAAAATTTTTTCATCTATTGCTAGACTGACTAAAGAAATCCCCATCTGTTTGGATCCTCTGCCTTCTGGATTCGCCTGCCTGCTCTACTTCTCCAGCTGCCCAGTCTCTATTTTGACTGATTTCCTTGCTTTGAAAAACCATGTCTCCAAAAAGACCACCTCCTGGAAAGCCTGGATTTGCTACTTCTGCCCCAACATCTGCAACGTCTAGCCCAGCTACACAGTCAAAGATAACAGAACTGATGCAACCCAAGACTACAGAGATAGACTTCCAACAAATGCTTCAACAAATTCTACAGGGCCAGGAGGAAATTAAGAAACAGTTAAGGGAAATGAAAGATGAAATTAAACAGAACCAAGCCCAAATCTTTAAGAATTCACAGAGACTGGACCTTGTGGAGGGTGGGGTGGCGGAGGCGAGGGGGGGGGTAGAGGCTTTACAGAAGGGGAACAAAGAACTTGACATCCAACAAATGAAAATAGAGTTTGAGAGAATGTCCTTTTATCTTAGATTTCAAAATGTAATAGAAGCAGATGGGGAAAACATAAGGGACATTATGACTAATATTCTAGCTGAATACATACACAAAGATAAACAGCAGATGGAATGGGAGATAGACCTAGCTTATAGAGTGAATTCAGCATATGCCAGAACACATAATGTACCCAGGGAGGTTCACATTAAATTCCTTAGGAAAACCACAAGAGATGAAATTCTGGGTGTGCAAAGGGGGCAAACATTGACATACTGTGACAGGGAGATAACCATTCTAAAGCAGATTCCCAAAAAAATTAGGGAAAAAAGGAAAAATTATTCGCAATTGGCGAATAAACTATACCAGAAGGGGGTGTGGTTTAGATGGTTGATGCCTGAAGGTATGCTGATATTCTGGGAGGAGACAAGAATCAGAATTAATACACCCATAGAGGCACAGGCCTTTATGGAAAAAAATAAAGCCAACCTAGAAAAAACAGAAGACACCACAACGGTCACGCAGGACACGGGAGGGGCCGGAGCTCTGCCAGCGGGGGGTGAAGGGGCAACACCAAGAAAGCTCAGATCACAAAAATAAATAAGAAAATCACAATGTTATAAACAGACCGAAAGTAAAAATGAATTTATAACTAGACTATATATTATAATTATATAAATTGATTGAAAATTATTTTTTCTAGAATTAAGATGCTGACTTTTTATGATTATGTATTAAGATTTGATATTTTGATGTAACCTAGGAGTTTGGAGGGAGGGGGCGTCTGCCGCATTTGCAACTGCCAAAATTTGTAATTCCACCTACCCTTTTCCACATAAATATTTTTAAAAAAACCAATAAAACTTTTTGAAAAAAAAAAAAAAGAATACATTTGCACCAAGCTATTCAAATGGCAAAATAAGATACCTAAATAATAATAATAATAATAATAATAATAATAATAATAATAATAATAATAATAATAATAATAATAGAAGAAGGGTAGGGCAACTTTTTCACTTGAGCACCCCTAGCCTCTAATGAAGTATACTATGACAATCTCTCCAAGATCAGCAACTAAAAACATATTTTTGATTTGATATATTTCAGACTTAAACCTTGTACATTAGCGCTGTGGCACCAATTATAGAGAAGATGAGAGAAGGCCGGCTCCACTGGTATGGACATATCCTGAGAGCAGCACCTTTCACCATTGCCAAGACTGCCTATCAAATAGAAGTCAATGGCTGGCGACCTCGCGGGCGTCCAAAAGAGAGATGGCAAGACACCATCAACAAAGATGTAGAAGCTGCAGGCCTATGCCCTGGAGATGAAGCTGACTGGGCAAAGTGGTGTTCAATGATACGAAAAAGAGACTCCTGCACTTGTGGCAATATGCGAAGGAGAAGAAGAGGAGGAGGAAGCAGCTGTCTGAAGGAGCCTAAATATGCCTCTCAGAATAGTTCTGCATTTTACAAAGTCTTGCTGTGTCACTTAGATGCTAAGCTCTTCCATCTCTCCTCAAGCTCATTAGAGATGTTAAAGAATTTAGCCACAAATGTCGCTGGAAACAAAGGCTAATTTTTAATTCCAGCAGATTCATGGCAAAATGGATGCCAGCATGAACAAAGTCTCACTGATATTCATCTTCCAAACCTGACTCAACTGTTGAAAATGTATGAAGTTATCAGGAATCTTTGCTTTTTCTTTAGCTTTTCTTTGTAGCACACAGTCCACATAGTCACAGCAGCTGTGGGTTCACCTCAGGGACTGTATCTCTTTTGTAGTATTTCCTGAAGCAGCTCTAAGAGAGCCTGCTATAGATATGTGGGACTGTGATAGGCAGGTCTTTGACCGGTGTTTGTACATATAGATGTACATGCATGAAGTGCTACATATATCATAAAAAATAACAATTAAAAGAAGTTAAAACAACTAAAAAATAAAGGATCAATATAGGAAGAAAATGTAAAAGTGTCAAAGAAATGCAATTTTATCAGACAATATTTGCTACCACATTCTTGTAGCAGCAAGGCAAAATTTGGCTATATTATGAGTAGTAGTGATCTTATGATCTGCTAGAAAATAGGAGACGCACCAGTGATATTGTGAAAAGAAAAGAAAAAAGGCCAAGAGCCAGATAGTCTTACACATTTTCAAAGGAAGTAAATTCCCTGTATCTTTCAAAAAGACCAATCAATTTGTGTCTAGATCAGAGGTGGGTTGCTCCCGGTTCGGCCTGGATTGGGTGAACCTGTAGTGGCAGTGGCGGGAGGCTGCACGCGCAGAAGCATCGCATGCATGCAAGCACGAGCAAACTGGTAGCGCCGGGATTTGCAACCCACCCCTGGTCTGGATAGTTGATTAAAAACAAGTCCTGTAAAGCAAGGAACAAGAGGAATCAAACTGATTTACCCATTCCTATCTCTAACTGTGCCACTGCCTGTCTCGGAATTCTGCTTTTGTTCAGCCTCGTAGGAATCTAACACACAAATGTACCTCGTGAAGCCTTGCCGTGATGCCCTGTGTCTTCCTAGGAGGCTGCTACTTAGCTTTACCTTGTTCCACATGCTCAATGACTTTAAGCGCTTTTCTTGCAGCCCATCCTCCCATGGATACATGGTCCTCTGTCGCAGCACTGGTTGAAAGGGAGTCCACCGAAGAAGGGTGGCACAAAGCTTTGTTCTCCGAAACTGAAAAAGCCAGAAGAAATAAAAGCCAATAATAAAGGGGACAATGTCCCAATGTAAAGAACAGTCAGTCATGAAAGTTCTTTGTAATAATAATAATACTGTATCCAAAACGTTGGGCACTGGTAAAATTCTACATTTTAATGTATCCTGAAGTGAACAGAAGCCAACAATAAGTTCTGCCTTGGTAGAATTTGGTATTTGGAGTTTGGTATCTTTCTTCATTAAAGCTGAATGCCTATTTAACTATTTACATGTAACCGTTTACAGATTCAAAATAAAAATAAAAAAATATATGGCAGGTACGGAAATTTGAAAATGGTTTCAGTTACAATATTTTGCTACAGTTCCTTTGGCAGAAATAATGGCTTCCAAATGTTTCCTGTAGCTACCTAAAAATCTTTCGATTTCTGCTTTCAGAATGTTTTAATATTCTTCTTTTCAGAACTCTCCTAGCTTATTGCCAGATCTCCCTGCATGCACTATATGCTTGAATTTTCCATACAGATTTCAATAATGTTCAAGTTTAGATGCTGTGCAGGCCTTCCATAAATTTTGTATCAGTGGTGGGATTCAACAATTTTTACTACCGGTTCTGTGGGCGTGGCTTGGTAGGTGTGACATTGCTTCATGGCTTAGTGGGCATGGCAGGGGAAGGATACTGCAAAATCCCCATTGCCTCCCAGTCAGCTGGGACTCGGGAGGCAGAGAATAGATGGGGGCAGTGTTGGTCAGAGGTGGTATTTACTGGTTCTCTGAACTACTGAACTACCAATTCCAGAACTGGTCAGAAACTGCTGAATTCCACCTCTGCTTTGTATCTTTTTTTATTTGCTATGACAGTTGCCATAGTTGATCGGAAGGTAAGCTTCAGATTGTTGTCTTGATGAAATAGCCCAACTGTGGTAGGATATTAGCTCCTACAATATTTCTATATAACTGAGTGTATTTTTTTCCTCTACCTACCTAATATTTCCTAGGCTCACAAAGGCTGAAATGAAGACACAGTGCTATAATATTATGCATATATATCTAGGAATAAGCCTACGAGCCAGACTATTATTTATCCTAAGAAGATACTCCATATATAGAATCGTGCTATCGATGTACAGAAGTATTGGCATAGTGCAAGTTTGTAATTGATAGTCCTAGATGCAATGAGTTATGCATAAGAGAGAAATTGTAATTAAAAAAAATGTACGCACTACAGTACTATGATAAAACAGACAGGATGTACTGTTATCAATACTCCCAATTTCAGGTGAGCATATTTTCCCAAGTCCTCAAATGCCTGTGAGCCTAAGTACTCACCCAAGGCAGCTGCTGTGCAATGTGCAATCATGAAGCCAGAATTTAGACCTCCTTCTGTAACCAAAAATGGTGGTAATTCACTGAGTGATGGGTTACAGAGCCGTTCAATTCTCCTTTCACTAATTGCAGCAAGTTCATGGACACCAATTGCAAGGTAGTCTAAAGCCTGCAAGTTAAATAGAGATAGGAATTTTAGCCCTCTTCCTGCCCTGCCCCCACAATTCCAATATTAGCAAATACATGTTAGAGAAAGAAATTTTAGACACCTACCTTGGCTGGATATTCACCATGGAAATTTCCTCCAGAAATTGTCTCCTTCCGGTCAGCAAAAACCATCTTTACCAAAAAAATTAAGAATTAATATGACAAATTTAAAAATGAAACTCCACATTTTTAATCTATTAATTTGTTTACTTATTTCATGATACAGGTGGGACTTAGCAAATCATTTTTAAAGTGATTTGAGTGGGAGGTAAGCATATATCCTTTTGATGCATAGAAAATATAGATAAAATTAATAGGCTTGAATGTTTTTGCACAAATATGGAGTTGAAGATCGGTTGCTAAATATAGTAAGAGAGCTATAATAACGGAACTAAAAATGAAGGAGCATAAATGGAATATTTAGTAAATGGTTCAGTTCTGAGCAAGGAGTCAGACCAGGGTACATGATGTTACCTTAAATGTTTAATGCATTAATGTAGAAAGATAGTGGATACTATGTAGCTTCTTGTTAGGAATAAATTATCTATCATCTATCTATCTATCTATCTATCTATCTATCTATCTATCTATCTATCTATCTATCCATCTATCTATCATCTATCTATCATCTATCATCTATCATCTATCATCTATCATCTATCTATCTATCTATCTATCTATCATCTATCTGTCATCTATCTGTCATCTATCTATCTATCTATCTATCTATCTATCTATCTATCATCTATCTATCATCTATCTATCTATCATCTATCTATCTATCTATCATCTATCTATCATCTATCTATCTATCTATCTATCTATCTATCTATCTATCTATCTATCTATCTATCTATCTATCTATCATCTATCAGGGGTGTCAAACTCATGGTTAATGGGCCAATGCATCACATGCTGGCCATGCCCACCCACATTTTAGCAAAAAGGGGAAAGTCATGATACGTCACTGACGACAATGTGATGCCGCGAATTTGACACCCATGATCTATATCTATCTATTATCTATCTTTCTGTCTGTTTATCATCTATCATCATGCAATCTAATCTAATCTAACCTAACCTAACCCAACCTAACCCAACCCAATCTAATAATATATCTTCTATCTATCATCTATCTGTCTCAC